>NW_024504786.1:11839989-12212551 GCF_017590055.1 Onychostruthus taczanowskii
CAAACCTGGCCTTTGTACCAGCACTCTTCTCCTTTCCCCACATAAGCCCTATTCTATAGCTGATTAGGACAGCAAGCCAGATAAGGGGAAAAAACTGACTTTCATAACTGCAATAATTGTAGCTATTGTGGAGCAAAGGAAGGGAAAGGGAAGGAGGATTTTTTGTTTTAGGCATGTAAAAGTTGCCTTGCTATGTTAAATATGCAGCTAGAAGTGACCACTCTGTGTGACACAGAATGCCCCTGAACTGATCCCTCCTTAACTGCTACAAATCTTTCAGAAACCTGTGATCTTTTATTTCCAGAGTTTCAGTCTTGGAAAATACACTGCTATTACATGTTATGCTTTATTCATGACTGCACTGAAAAGTTCAATCTTGCTTTTAGGGTCTAGGAGACACATTTATCCCCCTTAGTACTACAGAGAGCCTTTAATAAAGCAAATGCTTTTCCTCCACTGAGCAGAAGGAAAAAAGGAATGACTGGAAAAGGCCTTAGTGAATTGGAGCATGGTTCTAGGGAGGTCTCCAAGCTTCAGTAAGCAGAGCTGAGGAGAGCTGGGACAAGGTTGATCTAATGAGTGCATCATGACCCAATGAATCAATTGGTCTTTCCAGCTGTGATTTGCCTCTCCAGCTTATTTAAACTGATTTGTTCTGCCAGTTTATTGGTACAACTGAGTGATTTTTCAGAACCCATCCTTGTTGTTTAGACTCTCCGCAATTTCTCCCTAATTATGTCATCTCATCTCTACAGTCGTTTTTATAGTTTTAGCCCCAGCAGGACTGTGTTTGTCCCCTTTCCTATTGTGCAAAGTGGTCTGGCCCCTATTCACAGCAATTTACATCCCTGATTGTGAAACTGGAGGGTTTAAGTTAAAGACTAAGCTGTATTTTATTGAGGGTGGTTACTTAAGAAGTGACAATTTTCTGAGTGCTGATTGTCTGCCTCTTTTCAGCAAATCTTTTGAGCAAGGCACCCACCGTATAAATGAACTTTCTTGTTGGGAAAGAATTTGAGAACATTTTATCTTAAAAACTACTTTGCTACTCCCCTTGGATATGCAGAAATAGCAAGGATGTATAACAGAGAAAGACCTTGCTGTGGGAATCTTTAAACTTAGGCTGAGCTAAGCTGTGAGTTCAGATGTAGATGCCAATCACTTGTGCTGGCTCTGCAATATAAACATACTGGGAAATATAGCACAAGTGCTAAAGCACATCCCAGTCTCTTTCTGAAGGGTACATTTTCCACTAACTTCCAGTAAACTCTAAGATTTTGTTATGGCCACATGCTTATTGAAAGCTAAACAAGTCAACCTGTTTTATTTAAAAAAAAAAAAAAAAATAAAAAAAGGTCAGACTGGTAGCAACATATTATTATTAAAGACATAACAGCAACTAAAATCTGTACTTAAGATGAAAATTAAAATTAATGTCATCTTTGGCTCTTTGAACATCCTTGTTGGAAAAACTTAACAGAAGCTGTTTTTGAAGTTGGAGAGCCCAATGTATTAGTTCAGAGGGGTAGAGGATGGTTTTTACTCAGACATTTCTGAAAATTCACTGTAAGTCATCTTCTGTAATTTTGCAGGATTTGTTACATTAGAAGTAAATCACCACATAATAAAATTCAGGATTGCTTTGAGACCTTGTAAACGTGCTTGCACCATTTTAAAGGCCACTTGCACCATGTGCATTAATGTGAACTGTGATTGCCCCCATTAAATTAATTTCACTTAGTGTACAAGAAGTAGAGAGTATTGAAGCAGAAATGGGTTTTTGTTTCTTAATAAGTACCAGTGCAGTTCTGAAGATAATAGGATTATTCAAAATGTTAATTACTCTAATTTGCTCCAGTCTGATAAGAACTCAAGTTACATGTTACTTCTCTCTCTTTCCCAGAAATGGCATCACTGTTTCTCTGAGCTTTTAAACATAAATATTTTAGTATTAGGATTTGTAAAAGCACGGGTTTTTACAAGGTAAATGGTGCCATTGAAAAGAGGATGTCTTGACTGAGTTCACATGGTGAAGGAAGGTAAGAGAATGGTTAAATGATTGATTTTCAAATCCTCCTTGGAATTCCAAAATGACCCGACTCTAGCCAGTGACATTATTTAAAATGTATTCAATCCCGTCCCTTGCCTGGCTGGTGATGCTGTGCCTGATGTCCCCAGGACATGGTTGTCCCTGCTGGCTGCCAGGGTGCTGCTGGCTCAGCTTGGATCAACCAGGAGCCCCGGGTTCCTTTCCACAGCTGCTCTCCAGCCTGGCTGCCCTGGCCCAGGTGCAGGAGCCAGCACTTGCCCTTGTTAACTCCACACAGTTGGTGATTGCCCACCTCTGACTTGTCGACGTCTCTGCGAGGCTGCTCTGCCCTTGAGGGAGTGCACTGCTCCTCCCACTTCAGTGTCGTTGGCGATCTTACTCAGTTTTCCTTCCAGTCCAAGTCATCCAGGTCATTTAGGAAGATGTTGAAGAGCACAGGACTAAGGATGGGGCCCTACAGAACCCCACTAGTCACCAATCTGATGTCACCCCATTCACTCTGACTCTTTATCCCCAACCTGAAAAAAAGTAATTCAACTGCCAAAATTTTTCATCCTCCTTTTACTTAAAATCAGCATCATGAAGAGTAATCTGGTTGTGTCTCAGTGCTAGGATGGGAAGTTTCTTTAAATTTGGTCCTTGTGCTTGGGCTTGGCTCCTACAGCACATTTTTCTCTTATTGTTTGAGCTTCTCACATCTTTGTGATATTAAAATATAAAAAGTTGATGAGATAATAAAAATTCCAGTTAAGCAAAAATTTTAAATTATCCTTTTTATTTAGTTTAAGATGAAGTTCTGCCTTTTGATTGGCAGAGGAGGTGAAGATCAGTGTCTATCACTCAGTAAAAACATTTTTGTTCAAGTATGATCAATTATTCTTGGAAGTGAGGAATTATTTACATGCAGAAAAGAATACTGCATGAATTGTAGGAGGATGTCACAGGTTACTGACATTCCTTCAAAACTTTCAGAAGCTTTATTTTTCTTCAAGAGCTGGTTAACATGGAAATTAAAATATTTTCTGTCTTCATCTGGCAGATAAAGGACTTTATTTTTGCGTGTGTCTGCCCTTTCCCCCAATAGAATTGTGCAAATTATTTTAGGAGTACATGCTACACTAGCTGATGCTAATGAGAGAGGAGGCAGGAGGTTTAAGGAAGAAAAGTCATTTAAGCATCTTTTACCTAGGAGAGCCATGTTCACAAATGTATCAGCAATGTAAACTTCTCCATATTTCACTCTCTACATACTTCAACATAGGTCATTTAATCTAAAATATTGGTTCAAAAGGTGCAGAGTCATTAATTTTTGAACTTTCAGAAGACTGCAAATTATTCTAGTTGGATGATGGTTATTTTTACGGTGGGAACACTTACTTCCGGAAGTTGAATTTTGATTGAGAAACTAATTTCATGTTAAAGTATCACATAGCCATCAGGTGGTTAAAAGCTTTCAGCTGTTTCTAGACTTGCCTGGATTTGAACCAGTAACCTATAGACAAAAAGGTTTGTATCTCATTAGCAAAACCCTCAGCTAAGTTGTGCAGCCTTTCAATTCAATTTAGTTTAAGTGAAAAAATTAAGCTGTGATATGAAACATAAGAGAAACATTTTACATTTAATTTTCTCTGTGTGTGTTTGTTTGTTTTTGTCGCTTTTTCTTGTTTAAATATTGGTAGATGGAGAGAGAGTCAAAACAGAGGCGAATTAAAAAAATTAACATGTAGACACTGCCATAACTGTTTAAACGTCAGAAAACTCTAATTCCTGCTGTGACTAAAGAAAAAGCAGAAAAAAGAAACTTCGCTTCTTTGCTTTTCTAACATATTTCTAATAATAAAGATTATTGTCTTTGAACTTGCCCAGCCTTACTCAGCTCTCCTTTGCTAAGGCCATTAAAATTATTAGAGCTTCAAGCAGGGTTACAGAGTTAAAATGCTTTACTTTTCCTTTTCTCCAAACAGAACAGGCTGGTTTTAAACATGGCACACATCACGGTAATCCAGTCTAACTCTTCTATCAGTCTGGCTGAATTTTTTCAACAGATTTGCCCAAAACTGTGTTAAAAAACATAAATCATGGGATTAAACCTGTAGAGAATGATGAAAGCTGAATTCATGTATATACATGTGGTCGTACAAATGGACTCTTTTATTATTTAACCTGAATGAAAGCAATAAATTTGAAACAGGTTTAACTGATGATATTGGTAATCCACAACAGATTTCATGAATGTTGTTGAATGAACATTGGTTTTGTTGAGTAATCTCACAGATTAAAGAAGGGACAGATAACTGAAACAGTCTGTTGAGGTTCATATTATTTTCCTCTTAAGTTTTACTCTGAATGAACACTGTTGGGGTCATTGCATTTTTTAGTAATTAATAAATAGAATACTTGTTTAAAGCATCTGTTAAAAGTCTAGAAAGCCATATTATTTCTCTCTAGAACAGACATTCTTAAGAGCAGAGAACTTTTTCATTGGGTTTAACTTGCAGTTAAATGTAGAATTTAAATTCAGATTAGTAATTTTTGGGAGTCTACAGATTGTGTTAATTCCCCTCTTGAATTGTAAGGAACATGATTCTCCTATAATTTATTCTGTCCTGTAATTTAGGAAGCCCTTTCCTGGCAATTATGTGAAAGCAATATTTAGCTGCAGGGAACCTTTATGGTGATTTGAATTTTCTAGATGAGGAGGATTTGAGCATAAGCAATTGTGGGTGTGTGCTGACACAGGCATCATTACTACCTTTGTCTCCATTTGATAATGAAAGAACATGTAATACAAGTATATGGCAACAATATGCTAATCAAGAATGTTTCACCAATGGGGAAAAGATTATACTGCAGAATCAATGATTACATCAACAGATGACTGAGATAACCAAGCTGGACTGAAACACTCAAACTGAAAACTTGGAAAAATAATGGTGAAGGCTTGACCTTGCTGCAGTTGATGGAAGTCAAAAGCAATGTCTGCATGTTGCCATGACTGCAGTAGAGCACAGAGTTTTCTGAGTCCTTTGGGTGGGGTTAAATTGAAAAGGAGGAGAAGAGATTTTGAATTAGCCCTATGGGAGATGATTTTGTTAAGGAGGTGTTTTGACATTCTTATCTATCCTTGTCATGTTTGGGATTTTTAATGAGAGACACAGCACCATGCTTCTCTTTTTATGTTTTAACCAACCCACTTGGCTCTCACATTTACAAAGATAGGTTGGTGTGTAATCTGTGAAAAGAGTAAAGCAGATTGGTTACTAGTAAAGCACACATGGATATACATACTCCTGCAAACTGCAATGAAATCAGGAAGGAACTGCTGACATAGTTGGCATATTGAGCTTTTAATAAGTATTGCATCACATATTTAATGTATTATGTTAGAATAATGTTCTGCACAAAGTGTTTCCTGTGCTTCTCATCAAATGTCATTGATGTGGATATTTAACACATTTGGTTATTTAGATGTATGCTTATTTGACAGCGACACAAATCACTCAGCTGTATTGTTCTCCAATACCAATTCAGCAAAATATTTAATCATCTGCTTGTATTTAAAATATCCATTTTGTCTCATCTAAAACAATGAGAATCCTCACATGGTTTAAGTTAGGCAGGTGCTTAAGTATCTTCATGAGCCCAGTGATAACTGTATAACTATGGCACATTGTTTTCAATGTCATAGACAATCCTTAAATTTTACTTGCCTGTCACCAGGAGTAAAATTTGATCCATGCTGCTTTTTCTCCTGCTGTGTATGTTTTAATTCCTGAACCACACTCTCCACATTAAATATTTCTCTATGACAATTCCAGTAACATTTTCTAATCACAAAATAATATTTACAATCTTCCCCCATGTGGTTTTCAGAACAGAGGGAGCTGCTGCAGTTCTGTAGAGGTCGTGAACCTGCTTGATGAAGCACAGATGAATAAAAACTATTCTACTGATCTTAACAGGCTTTATTAATGTGCAGATCCAATGCACATTTTTATTTAAATTCTTCTCAAGTCTAAAGGACACATTTTTCAATTGTTATTTTGCATTTAGTTTTGTGAGATTAGTTTTGCATGGGTTTTTTTTAGTTTTTTTTAAAGTGTGATTGGATATCTACAAATTACTTTCCATTAATTATAGTCACTGCACCTCACAGCATTTTTGGACTTTTAAGGCGAGAATCAGCTAGCAATTTAATTCAAAATAGGCTTGCATGTTTGTCCCTAATCCATACCTTAAATCTCATTTTTGACTAAGATCCACTTTTCCTTTGAAATTACAAAAATAATTCTTTGAATGTAATTTTTCTCTTATTTTCTACTTCCCATTTCCTAATGGGAGTTCCATCCATAAATGGTAATATTTTTTCCCTCTGCCATTGGGGAAACATTTTCAAATGGTCTAAGTCATTTTGTCTGCTCATTAGTAATTTTCCACACTTGGTGGGTAACTAGTTCTTTAAAGGCACTTGAGTAACTGGAGAAGCGATTGCTGACATTTTCCATAAATATTTGTTGTTTCAGTGAAAGAAAAAGGCCTTATATTCAGGTGGATGTATTGTAAATTCCCATACTATGTGTATCTTTAAGCAACTCAGCCTTTGGCGCTGAGGTCTTTGGCACGCATTCTCTTTGCAGTACAGCTGTTGGGTGAGATGTTATCATTTCCCACTGTTTCCCCACTGTTGGAGATTGCTGCTCCCACTGGAGAGCAGGCAAGTTGGGACACACACCCACATCCCAGTCATGTCAGTCTGAGGGCTTTGCCTTAAACTGCTGACCAAAGTGCCTTTAATCTAAACCCTGGGACTTCGCATTTCAGCAGCTGAGAACACGTAAGCATTCCATTCCTTGTACTCAGCAGAGGGGCAAAGCAGGCAGTGGGAGAAGGTATCTGGCAATTTTCTGCAATTACATTTGCTGCAGTCTATTGGTAAATGCCCTTAGTCATCTGAATTCTGATTTACAAAAATATCCTAGACTTGCCTAAAAGATTGGCTCTTTTTAATATTTAGGTGCTGAAGTTATAGCAGGTTGTTGCCAAGAAGTTGAATGTTACAGATCGTAGCCATGAAAACACAGCTGAATAAGTTTCAGCAGCCATTTCTCTCCCAGAATTCAATCTTAGAAAGAAATGGTGCATTGCTTCCTGAAAAGTAGTGGTGAGATGCCCATTGAGCAACTTTGCAGATGCCAACCCTGCCATCTGGCACAGCCCCACACACTGCATGCTAGCAGTATATCCCAGACACAAGCTAAAATGAATTGCATGCAGCATTCCAGTGCTCCATTGATTTATCAGTGAAGATATGTGTACCAATTAGGATTAAGCTGTTGTTTCTAGAATATAAAGGAGCCAGCCAAAACAACACGAGTTCTGCTCTATAACCAGAGCCATTTTCTGAAACTGAAGCTTCAGATGCTCACCAGCTACATCAGTTCACTTTTCTGTTGTCCTGATAGGGGCAATCTGGCATTCATTTAGCTTGTCCCTCTTGCCTTCTCATTTGTGCTGAATCTATTGCTAATTTCATACATACCTAATTTCAGTGTATGAATGTTTTATTTCATTGCAGTTTTAGCTGCTTACACTTTAAGTCTGGTTTGTTGACTCTTGACACTGACAGCTGGATGCTTTGCTTATAGGACCAGATCTTCAATTGTAGAAGGAGTTGGCATAGCTTGGGGATTTTAAGTCATCTTCATACTTTTTGATCCTAAAGTATTCTAATTGTGAAACCTGTCAGACCTGTTCTTGGGCTGCTCAGTGGCATCAAGGAGTCATTGCATCAGCCTGAAGCCTATATAGGTGCAAAGTCATCCTTCCCTTTAGCCATGTCATCTCTGCTTGTTATTTCATAGCAAAGCAAAGGGATTTTGTTGACGTTTGTACTAATGTAGAAAAAGATTCTTCCTTGGTTATCAGGATGTCCAGCATTCATAACTGATCTCTGTTATGCTGTTACACACAAGTTCAAGTTTCAAGAAAGAAATAGAAGGCAACTATGTCTTGTTGCATGCAGTGATTATAAGCAAGAACAATTACAGCAAGCTTGCCAACCTGATGAGGAAGGCTTTAAACTATGTAGACTACGATATCAGAAAGCAACCGTGTAGTTAAGTAAGGGAACAGAGGTTATAGTTATTATGTAGGGTGGGTTAACAGGACAAACTGTCAGAAAGGCTAAATCCCACCCTGAGGGCCAACCTCAAGTGCCTGTGCCCAAAGAACACAGCCTGGGAAATAAACAGGAGGAGCTGGAGCTCAGTGTGTGGTTGCAGAACCATAACATCTTTGGGATGACTGATGCAGTGACTGATAGGACTGAGGTGCTGTTAGGGTGAATGGTACAGGCTCTTTAGGAGGGCTAGGCATGGAAGAAGATGCCAGGGGGAGTGCATGAAGTAGTTTCTAGTGGCTTTTCAAAGAAAAGTGTCAGGCTGGGTTTGGGGAACTGGTAGGTGGGGGTCCCATGGAAGGCAGTGTTGAAAGACAAAGGCCCTCAGTAAATCTGGCAGATTTTTAAGAACTGCCTCCTCAAAGCACAACAGTGTTTATCCCAACACCCAGAAAAATGTTAATTATCAGGAGAACATCTTGGATGTTCTTGTGACTGAATTCCTGTGCAAAAAGGACAGACAGAAGGCAAACATACAAAAGGAAAAAGGGGATACCAAGCCTTGCCTAGACAAGCAGAGAAGGTGTTAGGAAAACCAAACCTCAGCTACAACTGAAACTGGCAGGTAAAGCTAGAGTTTAACCTGGCGAGGGACATCAAATTCAGCAAGAGCCTCTAGAGCTGTATTAGAAGTAAAAAGGGATAATGTGCTAAGTGGGTGCTGCTAAATAACACCAGGTACAGATAAGACTCATTGCCCCACTGGTCACTGACAAAGCTTCCCATGCCTCTGACTAGACACACAGGATTGAAGGAGGACAGAAACTACCAGTAGTGGGAGAGGATCAGGTCAGAGTTCTCTTGAGAAACCTTGACCTATACCAGTCTGCAGGACCAGCTGGGAGGCATACAGCAGTGCTAAGAGAACATGTGGATGAGCTGGACTTTATCCACCAATTTGAGAGGTCATGGAGATCAAGAAAAGTCACTAATTACTGCAGGAAGACAAAATTCCTATCAATTTTCAAGCCAAGACAACCCAAGGAACTCTAGGCTGGTTGTCCTTGTTTCAGTCCCTGGGAAAATAATTGAGTGATGCTAGACTTTGGGCATGTGAAGAAGAGGCAACAGAAATGTAGAAATGTAAATCATGCTTATCAAGCTGATTGCCCTCTGTGATGAAACAGGTAGATGTGTAGGTGGAGGGGGCACAATGAGTGTCATCTAGATGACCTTAGCAGGGGTTTCAAAACAACTTCCCTTGCATTCAAGTAGGAATATCACAGTTTAAATGAGGGAACTACTAAGGTGAAAAACTGGTTGGATCATCCAGCTCAAAAGGTAGTAGCCCATGGTTACTACTGTGCTTGGGAAGTGTAGTTCCTCTGTGAGCTGTACTATCATTGGTTTATATCTTCACCAGTGGCCTGGAGGAGGAGACACCCATCAATTTTATGGTTTTTGAGATACTGGGAACTGGGACAATGGGACTCAATTAATTTCATCAAGAAGAAATGCAAGTCCCTAGCCCTGGGAAGAATGGTTCTGCATCAGCTTAGGCTATGGACTGCAGCACAAGAACTCTGGAAGGAGGTGGGAACTCACTGGACCAGAGTTGGCAGTTGTCCTGGCAGTAGTAAGAAGTAACAGCATGAAGGGGTTGTGTAACCAGGAGCACAGATCAAGGGAAGTGATTATTCCTCTTTAAATAGCATTACTGGAAAAGGTTTGAACTTCCCCACAGGACAAACATTGAAAAACTGGATCAAATTCAATGGAAGGCCTACAAGATGATCAGAAGCTGAAGCACTTGGCCTATGAGGAGAGGCTGAAGAACTGGGATTTATTTACCCCAGGGATCTCCAAAGGGACAGCAACCTTCCAGTATCTGCAATGACTTTACAGAAAAGATGTGGCCAAGCTCTTTACAGAGATGTACAGCAGCATCATGAGAGTTAACAGTCATAAATTGTTGTAGGAAAGGTTTCACTAGATGCAAGAATTTTTTTGTCTCATGCTATGAAAATAGGTAGTCTTTAGAGCAGCTTGTCCAGGGAGGTTGTGGGGGTCTCCAAGAGAATAGATATTCAAGTCAAAATTCCTGCTAAAGGCTGAATTCTTAGTTTTTGGTCTAAATTCAGTTTTGAGACCGCTTTAAGCAGTAATTTAGACTTAGCAACCTTGCCGAGCCCTTTCCAACCTGAATGTTTCTATGAATTTTGATTTTCAAAGGTTCAGTTTGCAAACTCTAATTAAGCAAACTGATAATCTTTTCATGTTGACTTGTAGAGCAGATCAGCTGGACAAAATTCACTTTGCCTAAGTGCAAATATACATATGAGAAAAGAGGTAAAGAAAAAAATCAATGTCAATAATTTAATGATATTTTAGCTCCTCTGCTTCTCTGTGTGTTATCATTCAGCTAACTGTGCATTCCCTCACATCAAAGAAGAATTGGTATATTTCGTAGATTCCTGAGGAGCTGAAGATTTTTGCAGTAGCTTGGGAAGAAGAAGCTGTTTAGCACAGGTAGTTTTGTGCTTGTGATTTGTTGGGAGAATTTAGTGCTAAATGGTCCTCTGACTAGCACTTGTTAATACAGGTGCTACAATGAGGAGTAGGATTCAAATTAGTACCTTGCCCTAAAATATAAATGAGGCAAGAGCAGAGGCTGGCTCCGGTGCCAGATGGGTCAGATGGATTACACTTGATCAGCTGCCTGGGTCAGGTGTCCCAGAACAGATCCATTCTTAGCTGCAAGACATGTGAGTAGAAGTTGAATTCACAGTGGAGTAGGGATCTTATGTTGCAGTGTCCTTGCCATTGTCAGCTTAATTCAGACCTGTAGCATTAAATTATTTTGATTTGTAGTATTTATGCTGGAAAACACAGGTGATTTAGCTTCCTATTTCTGAAACAGAAATCCTTGGGGAAAAAAAATGGCTGTGTGGCTTGGAGCAGTGTGATGTTCAGTAGCCCTTACAGTAAAAAGAAGGAACTTACTAATTAAGTTTTCACCTCATCCAAGTTCTTGGTTGAAATGGCCAGTTAGGAGCTGTTAGCTACTTTTGGGGTGTCAGTGTTTCTCTTCTCCACAATTTCCGTGATGTGGGCATCAATCTATAAAACATCCAAAGACTACAGAAGGATTTTATGTTCTACCAGCAGTTTCAGCTCTTACTTTTCCACGTGGTGGCTGTGGTGTGCACCTCACAGACTTGGTGCACACACGCAAGTAATCCAAGGATTTGGTTTTTAGAGGGAACTCCTTTCCTGTCTTTGTATGCAGTAGAAGTAATGCAGATTCTTGGGGCAGCACATGCTGTTCAAAAATACAAATCCAGGTGGTTCTTTTCAAGCCAGTTTGGCACTTCAGAACAGCAGCAACTTTTACTGCTTTGGTGTTCCTATTTTTTTTTTTTTTCCTTCTGACATGTGCATCTGTCATGCAAAAGAAGTTGCTGAGTTCTTAGGCTCATCAAGCTTTTAGGGATTTTGCCATCCATTACATCTCTACATAATAAGTGAGATGTAAGTGCTAAGTTTGGATCATGGTACCAAACATAACTGATAGTAGCCCTGGGGCTATCCGCTGACTTTAGCTAAATTTAAAACTTCCATTCATAAATGCAGATTAGGAGCACCCAGATTGTTACAGCTCAGAGACAGTCCCAGCACACCAATGTGGCTGCATGCATGTACACACCATTAAAAGGTAACCTCTAACTCGGGGAAGTTTTGTGCTCAGAAGGCTCTAAAGACTCGCTGGCACAATCCCTCTGATTGCAGAGCTGAGTATCTGCCATAGTGTTTTATCCAGCCACTCCAGTGGAATCTCAAATGCACGTGGAATATGTCTGCCTTCACCTAACATTCTAACTGCATTCACTAAATGAAAATGAGGATATTCAGTCTTAAACAAAGCATTTTCTTTTTTTATATAGAAATCAAAACCAGTTGCAATTAAATAGCAAACAAAGGAAGAACTGGAATCCATAAAACATCAGGGGCAATATTTAAAGCAACCAAACTAAAATCAGTTCAGCATTTCTCTGCTGTATTTATATACAAGTGCACTTACTTTTAAAGTACCCTAACACTTAATTTTGCTTTCAGTTGTATTTTTTTATTTGGATTACATATGGTATTGTGATAGGATGTATCAGAAAGCCATAAAGTGTTCTTGCCTGTAAAAGCAATGTCCTTTCTTGTTAATGCCAAGAATTCTTTTCCCAAAACACTCATTCCCTGCTCAAGACACTGTAGCTGCTAATGAGGAAAACACTGCAAGTACCTCATTCAAATGTTTTCTTTTGTTTATCTACAGGGAGTTTACTCTGTAATAGTGAAGAATCCCTGAGTATCAATGAGTCTGAAAGTACCCATATTCTGCCAAGAATAAAGTTGTAAAGCTTTGTGTGCCAACACTTTAAATTAATCTGAAATAATGCAAAGGGGACTTTGTCATCTTGGAAGGCTTTTTAAAGCCTCATCGCTATTGTCTCAATTAATAAAAACATTCAGTGTCATTCACGTGGCTGCCTTCCTCCGTGGCCAGTTACGGTTTCAATGGATGATGTCCCTCTGCGGCCGCGTCTCGGAGCCCGCTGAAGGGATGATACCGGCGTGTGACAAATAGACCTTCGCACCAGGAGCTTTGCAGCACGTTTCCTAGGCAGCTCTGCTTACTCACAACCTTCTTTTCCAAGCATCACCGAGTGCCCAATGCTAATCAGTCCCTTTAGATTGCTTTTATGAAGTAGATAGCACATTAATTCAGCATACAAATTGAGAGACTATCTTTGATGGTGAAACAAGATTAAAATACCCATGCTCACATTTCAGTTTCATAAATAAAACATAAATAGTGCAGTAACCCTCCCCAGCATAACAGACAGCTTCACAATTTCTCTGTTGAATACTGTTTAAAATCTACATCTATCGCAAACTGTAAAAAAAAAAAAAAAAAAAAAAAAAAAGAAAAAAAAAAGAGGCCATAAACAAAATATTGTGCCTGCAAAAAGGCCTTCTTTATATTCCCATCCATAGGGCCCTTAGTCACAATTCTGGCCCAGGATTTCCTCATGAGATACGGTTTAATAGCTTTTTAAAAAAACCACAATGCCTTTCCCATGATATATGCAGTTTTAAAATTTGTATTTCTGTATGGCCGAGGCTGCTGGGTTTTGTTATAAATATGTGAAATCGATAGATTGGCCAGGTCTCCATTTTTATAGGGGATACTGCATCATTAAGTACTGAAAGAATATAATGTAACTATTCAAACTGCTTAAAATATTTTGTAACCATAAATTATTATCCAAAAATATTTTTCGAGTAGATAAAAAGAGTTGTCAATTCTTCATAGTGAATACCTCATAAGGGGCTCATTTATGGTTGAAAACTGAATAAAAGCAGTAAATTAAGAACAGACGTAACCATAGAGAAGCTGTAATCCACAGCAGATTTCCTTGGTGAATGAAGTATTGTTGTATGGATTTATCCTCCTTGCTTGTACAGTTAACCAGTCACATCTGTGGCCAAAGTGCTGTCTGTGCACACAGACAAGTTGGGTTCAGTAACCCCATGGAGGTAAGCACATGCTGGTTTACACTGTATTGATAAAGTGCAAAATAAACTCCACCGGCTGTTTCATTGGGGCATGCTATGCTGAAGGGCAGATAGAATATTGAAACTGAATTCCTGTGACTGGGAGACATAAAAATGCTGGGATATTTGAAAAACTGGAGGCAAAAGCACGTTTCTCCTAGATTTTATATTAGTATTGCTGGCCTTGTTTTCTGGCAAGTTACAACAGACTGTGCCGCTGATTCACAGAATTAGTGTTTGTACTTCCTAAATACGATAATGAATGGGAGCTGCTTGAGCTATAGTGTTTGTGAAGGGAAAGCCACTTGTTATAAATATTCATTTGACAAAATGTAAATAGTTTTATAGGAGTGTAAACTGTTGCAAGTTATTTGATTCAGTACAGTTGTCTCTTCTGTATTGTTTGTCACAAATGCACATAATGAACCAGCTAGGATGACATGTAGACTTGACAGTGAATTAGTTTAGCCTTATTGCTGTTTGTTTAATTTTGTGATTATACACCAATCAGATAACTCATCTCCTTTGTCTAGAGAAATCCACAGCAAGCTCCATATTTCTTATGTCTCTCCAATTCTTTGTTTGTTCCAGTACTTCAGTGTATTATTGGACACTAATTTTTATTTTATATCAGGAGATTGTAATCCTTTTTGAGATCACTGGCTTATTAACCCAGAACATTAAAAAAAAAAAGAAAAATCCTTTGTAAACTTGTTTTCATTATTGGGGGCTATTTTTGATTTTAATACATGCTTCCATGGCAATAGATTTCATTTCAAATAAATAGGCTTCTCTCTAGCGTTGTCTCAAACAGAATTAAAAAAAAAAACCAGTACAGACAGCAACAAATAATGTTATTTAAAACGTGTCACACTCTTCATTTAAAATCCACTGTCTTCATAAAGATTTTTTAAGTATAAAACCATATCGATTTATGTTTCCTCTTTAATTCATGTTGTAGAGAACATAGTAAATAATTACCATCATCTCAGCATCAAAAGTGAACTTTAGCACCTTTGTCTTACAGCAGATGACTACAAAGTGTTTATAAATTCAGGCTGCATGTGAGCTGAAGGAATGTATCTCTTGCAGGTTTGAAGTGTGTGCTCATGTTAAACACATGCTTAACAACTCCTACTGCACACGTGTGTAGGCAGAGGCTTACTGCACTTCTTTCTATAATCAGAAAACATTAACTGTGTTTAGAGGGCTGATCCTTAACTTGAACTGAGTGAAAAAGAATTTGCAAACTCCTGTGTCCCTTTAAATTAATCACGGATTTTGAAGGTAGCATATATTATGTTTGATTTTGCTCCTGACTTAATTTAAAGTTTGAAATAATTGTTGTCATTTTGTACTAAGCAAAGAGGTCACAGCTCTATGCCAGCTACAATCATTTATATGAAAACAGTGAATTTGGTTCAGGAGCAGTTTTGCTGTTTGTTTTGTTAGTCAGAGTTCTTTTATATCTATTGTTTTGGTCTAGATTGTATTTTCACAGGAAAAAAAAGTCTGGAGCTTTAGAAAGTAAAGTGATGAAAATATTTTTTCTCTTTCTTTTGTTTTGGATTCTTTTTTGAAAGTTCAGAATCTGGAGGACTAAAGTAGATGACTATTTTAAGGCATGTTCCAAAGACTTCACCAAGCTTCTACCAGGCCCTTAGAGATTGTTGGAAAAGCAAAGAGTTATGTGTTTTAAACCAGATTTTTTACTGAAATTTATCTAAAACCCTTACTATGAAAAATTCAGAGCAGCAAACTTATTCAGTGCTCAGGAAGATAATTTTCTGAAATGGTTGGAGGTTCATTTAGAGCTATCAAATGTTGAGGGATTTGGATTTTGCTTCTTTTTTGTTTTCATTTAGTAAGATTTCTTCCAAAGAGGTCAGCAGGACTTTTCTAAAGGGATTTAATTAAAGTTAGCGAGTAATTTTGTGTTCTGCAGTGTGTTACATATTGTGAAAAGGTTATGGATTCACCCAATGCAGCGCATCTACAGTGTAAAGGTGATAGGTGAAATTCTTCTTGTTGCAAGTGCTGAGATATAATCATTTAAAAGGTCACTTGCACTCAAGAAGAGCATTTATTTAAGTAGCAACTTGTTTTGGGATGTGCTGCATTTTTAAAGGTTAAAATAGTTTCTCGCTGACCAATGTGATCAGCAAGAAGCAATTTTTTTGTTTATTTTTAAAAATGTCCTCATGTTACTTGACTGTGTAGAATATTTATTAGCATCCTGTGTAACACATAATTGATTTGAAAGCTTGAAGTGCCGTGATTTTTTCACAGAATTTTTCAAATTTAATACATAGAAGATTTGAAATCTAGAATTAGTTTGCTAATATTATTATGTACATTGCTGTGGTAGTAAAGATGTAACAATTTTAAGTGTAAAAACACAGGAGATGAGATTTATCAGAGTATAGTGTGTTACTTTGTATAGAAACAGTTTTTCTGGTAGGATATGCCAGTTGTCTAGAGTGAGGGGGAAGATTGATCCTTTTATTTTTATAAAGTGATTTGGGAGTGAAATAGATTATGTAGGTGTGAGAGATAGACCAAAGTGAATCGTACTTTAAATAATGTGAAAGACCATAAAACCAGAGAGGATTCTTAGGGAGATGAAAAAGAGTTTGTTTAAAATGATTATTTAATTCTTACTACATTTATGTAGAGAAGTTCAAGTGCAATAAAAATTATGTTGCATCTTTAGAGGATTTTTTTCCCTTTTCTCTAGAAGCATTTTAAATTGGCATTAAATTTCTTTAAGTTACTGTGTTCCTTTCACTCACACTGCTCAATAATCCCTAGACATGGAGGAGGAAAGAGCTCTTTTGTAACGGCTTTTTGCTGAATAAGATGCTGCAGTCACTCTTCCCCTTGATCTTAAAGATTTCCAGTACAGAGCAGCTTTTTGTTAAAAAATTTTTTAAAATGCTGTTTTTGAAACCATTATCATGTAGATATTATACTAGCCCTGAAAACAAAACTATTTTCATGAGATGGTGTTGATTGCTTATATCCACTGAACATTGCACATTCCAGAGTAAATTACGTGAGCAGGAAAAAGAATGGGAAAAAAGTGTACATAAGGAATTAACAGTTAAAAATGAATGACTTACATTTGTTTCAGGATAATTTTTACTCAAATAAAGTCACCCTCCTTAATTTGCCTTGCTTTCCATTTGAAAGAGTGCAAAATCTATTTCCTGGGCAATTTTGCACAGCACAGATATTAATACTTTGGGGTTTAATTGTATCCTGTGTTTAAATACACTGTGGGTGAAACCCTAGACCTCTGCTTAATTGCTGTGAGAAAATAGCCTGATTTCTCTGAGATTAGGCACACGCTTATGTATACTTTGACCCACGAGTGCCTCCTTCAGAATTAATCTTCTAAGGTAGTGGGATTTGCTTTTGTACGTGCAGTAGACCCATTCATGACAAACGGTGCCTAATAAACCAACTTCACCCTCTGGACCTCTCTTTTGCTGTCAGAGTTTTTCTTCTGCTATTCATTTCACACATCCCTTGTCCAGTTGCTTATTAGCAAATAAACTTTAAAGCTGGCAATAGGAATAAATTTATTTATTTCTTTTAATTAGAGTGGCTTAAGGTTTAAATATTATGCTGCAGAACTGGAAATGTAAAACATTTACATTGTTAGGCAGAAATATTCTGAACTGGGTTAAAATATGCTGGATGTTAGAAGACAATTTTATTCATATTTATTTTTAAAATTTCCTCTGTGCTATCCTTCAGCTGAACTATCTATTCCATAAAAGCACTTTTCCCTCTGTCATCTGCATTAGGATTGTTTCTACAAGATGTTACAAAAAGTTCTGGTTTTCAAATATTTATATTAGTCAAAGTTAGTCCTGTTTATACTTTTTGGCAATATAACTTTTTCCTTAAAAATGAAGTACTTCAGTTTAACTAAACAAAATGTGTTGAAATGGATGGTCTTATAAACTTAAGCACACTTGGCAACAGAAAGGACTAAGGCTCAAACCAGAAAATGCTGGCTCAAGTGAGTAGCCCCTACTCATACAAATATCTCATTAACTTCAAAGCAACAATTTGTGTGAGTTGGAGTTTTCAAAGTTTGGCACTAATGCACCAATCCTGACTGCAAACACTGAGACAGATGTAGAAGTTTTCATTTTATTAATGCCATTAAAATCAGGAACTGGTTTTGTTAGTATTCTTTTATGAGTTTTTAATGTTTGCAGGAGCATGTCCTAAAATTAGAAGATAGAGACATTTGTTTCAGTTTTCAGCCAGCTTTAGTCAAAATAATCTTTTTTTGCTTTCATAGCTCTGTAAACGAGTTCCCTGGGTTTGCATTAGAAATAAGAAAAACAGTACTCACATATTAAATTTTTAAGAATTTAGCAGCAAAGACTTTGACTTAACCTATTAAAATCAGTAATTTATAGTAGTGGAAATAATGATGTAGAAAAAGAAGAAAATCCCAGATGAACTGATACTTTTAATTAAATAAGTGGATTGAAAACTGTATTAATAAAATATTATTTAACTTCTGTTTGTCCAAGCAGACTTTTTACTAATTATCAATTCGCTTATTTTTGTCTGTTAGTTGTCTGCCATTCCCTAAATAAATGATCAGAAACAGACTGAAATGCAGGGTTATGGGTTTTTGGTTTTTTTTTTTTGCCCTCTAGCTATTGTTATGGCAATAGTCTTTGGTTGGCTGATACTGAACTACACGGTCAGGACTCTCATAAGGGAAATGCATTCTTCATTAAAAAAGCCTTTTAACAGCAAGCCAAGCTTGATTAAAATCATATACAGATGAAATAATTTCTTTACAATTCCTTTGTAGTTTTGTGCATTCACAATAACTCTTTAGGTTTAATAATGCTTGGGAGACAGCTGGGTTACTGCTTAAGATTCTGTTGTTACTTCCAATTATTGCTCAGAACTCAAAATACATAATACAGTTTCTATTCAAATAACAGCAAGTATATTAATGTGGTATACAAATGTGAAATGGGTTGAGCAAAAGTAAATATTAGAGGAGACAAGGAATTATTAAGCCTTGCTCTCTTATATGGAATTCCTCTGATAAAACCTGGAGAGGCAAAACTTTAAAAGCAAAGAGGAAACTTTATGAGTTTTGTTATTGTTACTCTAATCAAAATGTGATAAGGCAACCCTAAACTGGCTTGTATTGTAAAATGGAGCTATCACTTTGCTTAATTTATATTTGAACACTTATTAAGGATTTCCAGTTCCAAAATTTAGATTCAAAATGTAAAAAGAAGCAATCTTCACTAAAAGCTTAGGAAAATAGGAAATGCTTTTCCCTGGTATGTAGTCAGAGGGAAAATATTGTTGGTAATGCTAAACAAAAGAAAACAGAAAACTCTCTTAAATCTATTGGTTAATTTTATTAGCTGGAGTCCAATTAAGTAACCATAATCCTGTTGATCTTTATTACTGATGTGCATTCCTTCCATAGCATAAATTTCTATAGGAGAGAGCTTAGGGACTTCATGGATGGCAGAGACCCGTTGCAAATGACAATTCACTACTAAACAAAGCAAGAAAACAACTCAATCAAAAGGTCAAATTCCTTTCTGTGGGTGATGACAGAAGGATGATAAAAGGAAAGCCTTTTTCTTTCCTTCCTTCTTTTAATGCATCCTTTCCTCAGTAAATGCAAGTCTTTAAACTCCCCCTAATCAGCAGGACCTCCAAGGTGGGTCTGTCCTACCCTGCCAGCTAACAAGGCAATCTGGGACATTAGCCACTAGTTGTCTCTAGTGGTAGGATGAGTTGATACAAAGCTGTTTTTTCAAGTACTTATAATATTTGACCTGCTTTTTCATTCTCAACCCACGCCCACACATTCTTCTTCGCCTTACCAGCTGTTTGCATCTGTGTTCCACTGAAGCAACTGAAATGCTTAGGCATGAAAAGCATCACTCTGTGCCATCCTTCCAGAAGAAGGATTCTTGTAACTTATCCTTAACGCTTACAAGGTTTTGTCCGTAGCTGTTACCAGATAGCAAGTTTGAGTATGCAGCATGACTGTGTGTTTGCAAGACAAGTCCTCATATTTTCTTTTTGGTAATCCATATAAAGAACCATTTCTACATTTCTTCAGGGTCTGCACTGTACGCTTACTCCCACAGCCTGGCTGCCCCTGTCTGAAGTAGAGTAGGGATGTAGCCTATGCTCATCTGATTGCAGGAGTTTGTATGCAGTTCAATTGGTTCTGGATATATTTTTTTACTGTGTGAAAGGAATCAAAGACTTGAATCATGTACGTTTCTGTGCACTTTTCAGTAGGATCAGAAATAATGCTGTGCTAATGCATAAACTCTTGTGAATCCCCAGAGACTGTGCTGAAGTCATGAACAACCAGTGACAAGTCACAGCATGTGGAGAGCAAGTTATGAATCACTGCAGCCCTGCTGTTCAGTATTTCACATTTTCTTTCTTTCTTCTTTTTGCCCTCCTTCAAGAAATACAGACTTGGATTTGCATCTACTAAGCCTCTGTAATCTATACACTGCCAGAGTATATGAATGCTATTTCACAGGCATTGCTGTTTGTTCACAGCCAAAGCAATCCTCTGCTGCAACATCCAATATAAAGAAACAAGTGAACTAGCAGGAGTGAAATGGCAATATTGTAGCAGCTTCTTAGCTACCAAAGATCAGAAAACATTGCTAATGCTAAAGGAGCTGCACCAATTCTTATTTTTTTCCTAATTTGATTTTAAGTTTTAAGGACTAATGTTTTCTGTTGTCTTCTCTTCAAAATATTTTTTGTGTATTTCACATCATATATGGGCATGCAACAGCCTGGATTAATCTGGAAAGATTAAAAAAGGAAAGATAGGTCAAAATAGATATCGATAGATAGGAAGATACCAGGAGATGAAAGTAATATGATCTTTTCAAGTAATTAATATGTCTGTTGTGGTTCTAATTGGAAACCAAAAAAATAAAAAATAAAAAAAAAATAGACTATTCAAATACAACCCCTTTTTAGATGGACATTCAGTTTACCAAAAAATATTAACAGCTACACTTTGGAGTAAAGATGCCTAAAGATCTCTGTCATTAAGTTGAAAACTGCCATACTATAGAAAACAAAGAAAAAGTTGAGCATCTGCAAGTAGGGAGCAGAAAACGATTATATAAAAATAATTATCTAGATGTTCAGTATTCAGGGAATTTGCATATCTCTTATTTTCTTTTAAGTTTTGAACCAATTTATTTTACTTTCTTTCTAAATTTCCATGTTTTCCCATTACATCTAACTTACTAGATCTAAAATCACTACCAATACTTAATTTTACCCGAGGAATAACTTTCCTGAAGATGCTGCCTTCTTTTGATTTGCCTATATGATCTAGTAGATTACTGTTTATACACCTAAACCTTTGTACTTCTCTTTCCTTGCCACTTATGCATTAATGGATGCATAAACACTGCCAATCCAAGCCCGTATTGTTTCACAACATCTTTCCAGCTATGTGGTTTAAGTGGTGGCTGTACCTGTGTTCTAATCCCTCTGTACATACTCTTTCATTCATTGTCTTTTTAGGTTCTTAGTTTCATGCTTCAAAAGCATCATGATCTTTTATCAGCCTACAATAGCGAGCCTCTTCCTCAACAATAGTCCCTGATATGAAGGTAGATTGTAAATTGTCAGGCACTCTTAGACAAAGAATGCATTGGGAAGGAGCTCTGAATAGGATTGTACTCTCATGGGCTTTCAATAAAAAATATCTCTAAGTTCACTATCAGATTTCAGTAAATTAGGGTGATCAAATCTAATTGAGAAACTTTCTACAATTCAGCTTGCTTTTACTCACACTTCAATCTGCCATCAGCTGGGCTTATCAAAATGTACATATGTGATATTTACCAAAAAACAATTCTTCTTCTGTGTACAGCATGTCAGATTCTAATATAATTTCATCCCACAGCTGAAGTTTTAATTGAGTTGACATCTGTTTGCTCATTTGTGAAACCTGTCCATCTCTCAGTAATATTGTTACAACTTCTCTTTGTGCATTGGTAGAAAAATATGAAAGGGATTTATTTACTATACTTTTTGTGGTAGGTCATCTCAGCAGCTCATTGTTATGTAAAACAATGTAGGCTAGAGGATGCTGCCATTTCAAGGCCACAAAAGTATTAGTAAGAATTACTTTACTCCAGAAAAAAAAATACAAACTTGGAAATTGTTTGAAATTCCTTCATGTCTTCTTCCCTCCATCATGTAACGTCTCTCATAGTTTAATTTATACAGGTACCATAATGTCTTTAGTAGTACCTGCTTCTATTATACAATACTGACAGTCTGCATGTTGCTCTTGATATTTAAATGAACAAGTTCTAGTACTAATATTTCTGAGAAAAACTAATAGTTAACAACACATTTTTTTTATTATAGTAAGATCAGCTTTAAACCTGACATTTACAAGTTCCTTTTTCTGTTTAGGGTGTGTCTCTCTTCCCTGCTTTTTATCAACTGAACCAAAATTTTCCTAATCTCCACTTCTCCATTTTTTAGTATTTAGCATCACTAAACTTCCTTTAGTTATTTATCCATGATGCACACAGATCTTAAATCAGAGATATAACAGTTTTTTTACTGAATAATGGCAAAGTAGCCCCTTACATTTATAGGTCTTTAAACCCTTTAAACTTTAAAACCTGAACAAAGCTAACAAGCAAACTCCACTATGCAGACAATGTGTTGCCTGGTCTTTGGGAAAAAAATACAAATGTAGCAGACCAGAATATTCACAAAGCTCCTTTACAGTTATGTAGACTTTGATAAATATTACCCTTAACATCCATTTATTTTAACTGCTCTTTTATCTCCAGCTTCATTTTCATTACAAAAGTTTATCTATATAACATTTTTAAAGTTCAAGTTTATAATTATATATGTACTTGAAATCTAAATAAAAAGCATAAGAAGATTTGAAGTACTTTTGAGAGGCAAACTTGAAGAGCTGTGATTATTTATCTGTGACATCTTAATTCTTGAAAAGTAGGAGTATCAAATTACCTGTTGAAAAATAATTGCATTGAAACAACTTGTAATTACATGCCTATTTTGTCTGCATTTGGATAAAACATTAGCTTCTGCTGGTTTTCCTCCAAGACTGATAAATTCAAATCAAATGCCATCCTGACCAAACAGCATTGAAATGAACATAAAAATAAAAGAAATAAAGTAAGGCACAGTCTGGCTGTGCTGATTCTTACCATTTGTTTCAAGTAGTTTGCTCACAATTATCATCATAATTGGAAGGTTACCAGCAATAATGTGGAAGACAGGGACATATGCAAAAGTGATCCATGTCAGAGCAATGTGAATACTAATGCACCTCCTCTCTGGGTGATCAGGAAACAAGTTCAGTTTCCCTGGAACAGAGCAAAGTGCAGCTCAATGATTTATAAACTATGTGCATTAATTTAAAAGAAATACATTATTCAAACAGAACAGCTTATGATAGTTTTTGTGCCCTTTCTAACACCTGTTTTATAGTTAAAAATACATGTGTTGTTTCTAATAATATATCGACAACCCTGGTGTTACAATTTAAGGTGATTTATTTATTATGTAGCTCACAAATTGTGTGTGTTGTCTATACTAGTAAGTATTGCTTTTCATTCGTGTAAAAGTGGCATTCCCCTGTTTCCCAAATAAAAGCTTCCAGTGGAGCTAGTGCAGGGTTTTCCTGTTATTTTGTAGTTTGTATGTCTGTTTGGACTCCAAAAGTTAGAGGTTTCCACTCAAATCCAACTTTAACGGAGTGGTGGAGATGGGCACCCATAACATTTACGGCCACTTAATGCTCAGTATTAGTAGACTATTGAAGTAAAATTATGGGATAAACAGATTCAGAACTGGTGTTCCAGAGAAGCAACGGGTGAAATGATCTATGACCACAGACCACAAAGTCTCCAGTGTGAGTGAAATGATTTCATGAGTCTCTGGTATGTGGGGAATTGGGCTCATGCTTTTTCCTCTGCTTACATCTTTTCAGAAGGTACTGTAGCTCTGAGAGGGAATTGGATAAAAGATCTTGGTGGGGGCACACTTTTTTTTTTTTTTCTATCAAAAACCATTTTTAAAATTAAGAATCTAGCAAAATAATTTGCAATAAGAGACATTACCAGTGTAGACCAAAAATCTGGATATATGATATGAAAGAGATTGGTAAGGAGAAAGAATAAATAAAACATGACCTCTTTAAGCATCAGGATGAGAAGTCTCCTGTAATTCTTATTTCCACGTGATTGAGGAAAAGAGAAACAAGGAAATCAGGTGAAGGGTGTGCACATCTAAGCTCTTGCACTGGGATAGGTGGTTAGATTTCCACTGAGCTCTTATCTAGGGTTTGTTTTATGAACGGGTTTGATAAACGTCTTAGGAAGATGTTCCACAAACCTCTGTCTTATAATAAAAGTGTAAAGATTCTTCATAACTACTTTATGTTAAGGTTTTCCCAGTAATTTCTCCTTAGAACACATCTGGAGTATTGTCTTTTATGGTTAAATTTTAAAATTCTAGGGGGAGCAGTTCACAGTATCAGTAAAATGTTTATGTTTAAGGATAAGAATTAAATCCTTTCTTGGCCCATACAGTGAAGTGTACACTCAGAGTTCCACTACTTTTAATCACTTTCCTTTTACAACTTTTGCAAGTGGCATCCCCTGTCCTAGCCCCTTTATTAATGGCCAGTTGTAAATGACTTTAGCAAATGGAGCACCATTTGTCACACCATAACAAGTGACGCACTGTACTGTATTTCTAGCCCTACCACTTAATTTAAGCTTTGAGATTTATAGCTTGTCATCATCCTCTCTATCTTTCTGTTCCTTCTTTGTGCCTTCCCAAGTGCTAAAACAGCTTGTTGGGAAAGGGATTTAGATGTAAAAGCAGACATTTCTACCTTGGCTCAGAGCTCTGAAAAACAATCATTCAACTCTTTCACCTGTGTAGTGAAGTCTCCTGGCGGATTTTCTTCTTCTCTTTAAATGCTTCTCCACATTTAACTGATATTTGATGAAAAGATCCCCCTCTTACAATTTCTTTCCAAATAATCCCACTGTAATTCCACTGCAGTCACCTGTGTATACACTATATTTGTTTATTACCTTGAAAGACTCATACAGGACAGACAGCAGCCAACTTGTTTTGCAAATTAAAAAACTTTTATTTAAACTTGAAATTAGTTCTTTCTTCATGGTGTGGCTACCATGCTCTATGCCATCAGCAAATTTCCCTAGGCTACAAATCTGTAGCCCGTTCCTCTGTCTAGGCTATATAGATTTTTATAAAGATTGCAGACTCTGTGCCTTATTTATATACTGCCACATGGAAAGTGGCAGACATCCAAGCAGTGACCCCACCAGTTTAAAGTTTCTGTGAATCAAACATCTGTTCTGTGTTTGTGAATTTGTTTGTTTGTTTACTTAAGAGCACCAAGCATTGGCCTTGCACATGCTTACCCTAACAGAGCAGATAGGTTGTTGGGGTTTACTTTTAATTATAGTAGATTGCAGACTCTTTTATTCTTGTTTTCCTTGTGCTGTTAGCAATTAACTTGCTCATTTCCCTCCAAACTGGTGAGACCACTGGTCTCTTGGCCAACACTACGAAAGCCTAGCTGGGGACAGGGGTCCTGCAGCAGGGTGCAGGTTTAGTGCTCCCAAACTGCAAACGCTTGGCCTCTTCCTCTACTGCCCAGCATGTTGTAAAGCATTTTCACTGATACAAAGTGAGTGAAAAGCACAAATTCAGTGATGCACAGGCAGAATCTCCAAGCACAGCAGCACTGGTATTTTGCACTGTTCATGTAGCTTAGCAGAGGAGGCACAGGTTAGCAGAGCAGGTGTGTTAGGTGTGCTGGGGACAGAGCAAAGCCAGAGAAGTTCACAGCCCAGCCTCAGCCTTTCTTAGCTGTTGTGTCACCGGGTCTGTTTTCCACACTGAAAGAATGCTGAAGCCATTCCAGTGCTTCTTTCCTGAATCCTTGCAGCTACAAGCCTAAGCAGGGGATTGTCATGTGAAAATGGTAAGAAGCTTTCAGAAATTCTCTATAAATAATGTCATATGACTGGAACTTTTCATAACAAAAGAGCTAAAGATCAAGCAAATTGTTTTAGCTGGAATTCTGATTGCACATGTCTACGTTAGAGCAGCAGGCAGGAGTGCAAGCAGGATCTGTGTGCTCATAAAGTGGGAATGGAGCTAAGAATAGAAGTGGAAAGCAATTCACTGACCTGCAGGTCTCCAGTGTAGCAGTCTTCTTAAACCATCAGGATAAATTCCAAGGAGTCCACTAAATTTATGGGAATGAAGAAGGCACAGAATTAATGAACAAAGAGAATCAAATTGAGGTCTAGAAAAAGGAGGTACATTTTTATTAAATTTTATGAAGCTGCCACCTATTCACATAGCTTTGAATTTTAACACAGTAAATCACCTTGTGTACTCCTACATTAATGCATTATTTTCTACAGCATAGTCACAAATGCTTTTCTCCTCTGATGCAGTTCTACTGTGTCTCTTTGAATGTGATCCCTTTGTATAGGCCGGCCAAAATCACATTTGTTTGTTTTCCTAGTGCTGTATCACATTGCAAGCCCTTATTTAATTTGCTGTTCACTACTAGTCCTAAGTCTTTCTCTTTTTTAGTGCTTTCCAAACACTATCTTCCTTCCATAGTATATTTGTGTTTGAGATTATTTCCCTTAAGTATTTGAATTTTGAGTTTTCATTACTGAGGATTGTTTTGTCTTGTTTTTCAGATCTGTTTCCCAGCTCTCGTAAACTCTCTAAGTCTCTGTCATTTAAATAAAGTTTTGTAAGTAAATAACATGCAATTAATTTGCATTCCACCCCCTCTTTAATTTATTTAGGAGTAAGAAAGAGGAAGTTACATGCAGGTTCCAGTGGAAAAAAAGGGGGAAATGTTACAAATGGAATTAACACCAGTAGTCACAGGGTACTTCTAATTCACATGAAGGTGAATATGAATGTCAAAAGGCATTATACCTTCATATATCCTCTGACATGTCATATATATTGAAATAAATATCTATTCTTGGCTGGAATATTAGACAGTAATAAGAATGTTTTATGTCTTTTAAACCTGCATTTTATTTTTTTTTTTGTAATTTTCAGGAACACGTAGACCAAAATGATAACATTGTTCCCATTCCACGCAACAATACCAGCTTCTTGCTTCTTTTCAGGACAGAGCCATCTATTTAATTAGTGACTGTACGGGCTGTGCACCAGGTCAGAATGAAGCTTCAATGGCATCATGATGTTTCCTTAAGCAGTGTTTTTTTTCTAAGAGCATAATCTAAGAGGTTCCCTCTGGACCTGCCTCCATACACAAACACACTTTAATAAGTGAGACCTCTGACGGGGTCATCAAGACCAAAATGAACGACAACAAAAAAAAAAAAATCTTTGGTGCTGCTCTTATTTAGTTGGTGACCCAACCTTACCCTTTAAATATAGTAGGATCAACATACTGGGCCATGACCTCAGAGAGCTGTCATGTCACTTTTACTCTGCTTTTCTTTTAAAATGTTATGTAACTTGGGGAACTCAGCTGCAATGTGTGCTGTATCATATATCTGGATTTATTTCTCTGGATTAGGGGAAATATCTGTGGAAAGGGTGCATTTAATTATTCACAGATTTATATTGGTATTTTAGGATTGAAATGGCAAAACGGAAAAATAAAAGTGTCATCAGTAAATTTTTAGCAACTGAAAGTGGTCGCCTTAGTAGTATATTGAGTAGTTCTGTTGAAATTCTTACCTATTCCTTATCACTGCTCTTGCAAACCATATCAGATTGGTTCATGCTTGGACAAGCCTTACAACAAGAATTATTGTAACAGGATTGCCAAAGTCATTTTCCCCAAGAAAAATTGTGTGTCTTCAACACCTCCCCCTCTGCTCCTCTGCTCTCCATTTTTTAATTAATTGAATCTTAATGTGTTTCACAGTTAATTTCAGGCAGGAATGTCTCTTTGTTTTTGTGTCAGAGATGTGTTTTGTTTGTCACTTGGACTTTTTTACACTGGTCTGGGGTTCAAACACAAAGGAAAAATGCTTTTTTTTTTTTATCCTTAATCCCCTCCAAGTGCTCTGTCTCTGGTCACCTAGCAATTAACTCGATCACATGCAGACATAAATATGCCACAAACAAAACATTATGTGATTGTTTGATGTAGTTATAGTTTATGATGCAAACAGTTTCTTCTTTACTAAATCTGCAAAGGTAACTTCTGAGCTAAAAGCTCACAATTGTACCATCTTGCTTCAGAATGACTGGATATTAATTTTAATTTTACTCATATACGGGAGCAATAGACAGGAACAGCATTTGGTAACATGAGCAATATTTGAATTGTTGTTTTAATGTTAACTGATTTTTCAAGGATAAAGGCAGAATTCCAGATGTGAAATAATGCATTTCAATTAATCTTCTTTTTAAAAGTGACACTTGAGTGTAGACATTTACTCTTTTATTTTATCAACACATGACATGGGTTTGAAAACATAAATATTGGTCTCTAACCAAAGCCAAGCACCTGAATAGAAACAAAGCATCAAATATAAATTTTCTCTAGCATAGTTAATTTTTAATAATATGGTAACTATTAGTAATAGCAATGATAGTAATAGTAGCATTAAAAATAATCTTAAAACCACATTAAAGCTGTTACTCTTATACTATGGCCACTGTCACAGGCCTGGTGCACATTAGGAAAGCAAACTGTGACACAAAATATATTAAAAAAAAATGGGACAGAACGACCCAACCTAAACACACAATAAAAATGCAGGACCATCTGCATTTTATTTCCAGGAAAGGCAGCAGGACCTACCAGAAGAGCATTTTATTTCCAAATTTTCCCCCAATATCTTTCTCAACTAAAGCCCAAAATACAAGGTAAGAAAAGACAGCAATTGCCTCCATTATATAACATAGAGTCTTAAGGAAAACTTGCTTTTTGTGCTGAAAAAAGAAAGGCAGCAGACCAAAATAGAGCCAGGGCATGGTGTGTGATGATTTGTAGCACTGCATGGGAGTGGTGATGTCTGCTGGATGTGAAAGGCCAAGTGACATTTGCATCTCATAAAGTAAACCAAATCAGGCAGAAATGTAGTTTTGAAAGTTCTCAGTTTGATTTTGGAACAATATGGTATTTCATCAGTTTTTGCATAGGAGCCTTTTGATTCTGTAAACTGGAAGTCATCATCTCAGACCTCAGTGAAAGGCTGAACAAAGTTTGGAGCATATAATTTCTTCCTTAGCAAAAAGTAAGTTATTACTTTCTCTCATAGCTAGGTTTTCTCATAGAGTTTTGAGTAATTTCTATTCCAAAAGTTGTCCTGTTCTGCTTTTTGAGGGTTTTTTTTTAGTGATATTTTTTAAAAGTTTTTCTTTTAAATGCCATGAAAATTTGCATCAAGTGTAGTAAGAATGGTTAGCTATTTTACTGGAAATAAAATTATGTCTATGATTTTTTTAATATAAAGAATACATCGCCTTCAAATTTAGAAGCAAGACTGATGCATGTTGTATTTATCCTGCCTTTGGCAGTGAGAAAGTCTAGTTCTGTTTTTCACAGTATTTTGCAGTCATCTGTAGATCATCCAACCCTCTTCAAAAATGTCCATGGACTATCCTGTCTCCAGCTCTTATTCCCCATCTGGGGAAGAAGAGCAATAAATAAAGTACTTAAAATTCAGAGTAAAATATACTTTATTATTTAAAAACTGTGTCTTAATTTCAGTGGAATAATTACAAATATGGATTCCCAGCTGTGTCTGCCAGCAGTAGGAAGCCAGCTCTCGATTATGCCTGCCTGCAGGTATTGACAGCAGTCAGGAGCCAGGTTTTGGCTCTGCCTGCCGGGAGGCATTTGATAACAACTGGGAGGCAGCTCCTGCTAGCTGGCACAGGCAGCAGTCCTGCAGCTCACCACTGGTCTGCAGGCTGTCGAGTTCTGTGGATCAGATTAACCTCCAGAGGTCCTTTCCAGTACTCTTTTCTAAAATAGGATGATATGATTTGCAATATATTTCAGGGATGTCAACAGGATTTTAGAAGTGGCTTTGTTTTGGAAGATGCTAATGAGCTCTGCTGATAGATTATCCTGCTAGAGTGAAGAGAATTAATTTATTATGTCAACTGGAGGCTTTTTAGAAAACTTGTATAAAATTCAAATCGCTGCAGATTATCTTCCACTAGTGTCCTGAGAAAGGATTCTTAACTGTTGTGTAAGAGTCTCTTACAATGACTACACAAAACTCTATCCATGCCCACCTCCATCATAAAATAAAATGCTGCACCAGATCACTGGTGATGTGATGGCTCACAGAGGCCTATTCAGTAACTCAGCAACTGGAATTAACTTCACAAAGTCAATCAGAGCTGAATTGTGAGAGGGTGGCAGGGGGAATGCAAGTGCTCCAGCTCTGCTCCGTGTTCCATCTGCTGTAGGTTTTATTGTGGACCTGTGAACCCAAGAGGTGGCAGGAGGACAGCTTGAATTGAGTGAAAGGTAATGCATGTCCTGCTTTGTTAAAGGTGATAAAGGCATATTTGCACTCAGTGTCCTGAAACAAATATATATGAATCCAAGGGGTTTTTAATTCTCATTACTGTATGTTGGACTTTAAAGAACAGACATCCTTGATTGAGGGGACCAGGTTGCTTTTTCTTCTTTTCTGAATCTTTCTGAGAATCAGTAACAATTTTCCTCCCAATTACCGGCCACCTCTTTTCCATATGCAAATGTCCTGCAAAAGCTGACACATTGAGGTAACTGGACTAAGAGCTCTGCTTAGTTTCAAGACAGCTAATAAGCCTAATTCTTCAGAATGTGGTAAGAGAATAATAAAAAAAAATTGTTTCCAATTTCCAAAGTTTGTTTCCAGCTCTTTTAAGTTCATTAGTGGTATATCTGACTTAAAAGGCACTGAAGGGTCAGGATTTGTTACACAGGATGTGTGGCGCTCAGCAGTTGAAAATCAGTATAATCTGGTACTTCTTGAGTTACGACTCTGAAATATTTTCTTCTAATAGTGGCAAGTAGCAGATAACAAGTTTTATACAGTCATACTTCAAAATGAGAGGATAATAAACAGCAGTATTTGAAAGTAGGAATTATGAGGCAAGATGGACTACTACCCTTTTCCAAGAAGTTGGTGAAACAGTTCCCAATGATGACATTTGTTGGCAATAGCTCTCGGTATCACTGACTAGGCCAAATAGACAGCATCTTTTACTGCAAGGTAAAAGCCATAAATGGCAGAAAGATTTCCATTCTGTAATAATTCCATACCTCAGTCAAACACAGAACTATAAAACTGAGGCTGTAATATTGCAGCAATGCTTTAGTTTTCTGTTAGCTTGGACTAAAGAATGCTGCTACACATTATAAAGCTGTATCTGCATCTCTCATAAAAATAGTCAACCATTTATAAACTCCTGTTTTAATAAGATTGAGCAATTTTAAGGATCAGACTACAAAACTAGAGCTCCCTGAGGATTTGCATGGATAAGAGATTTGTCACATTTTTGAAGCTCTGAACTTGTCAAGATAAAAGGAAACACTGATTTCAAGAAAACATTTTTGTTTAAATTTGAGACTGGCAATATAAATTTCATGTAATTTATTTTAGAATAACAACTATAAATTCACATTTTAATTTCGTATTTCCAAATAAAAGTTGTTGTTCTTGAGTTAAACTTCATTTTCCAACGAAAATAGCAGAATTTTATGTTTTAAGATTTTCAAATTATAATTTCTTTTTTAAAAAAGTAATCAGTATTTATTTATGTAATATATTTATTTTATATGTTTCAACTATTAAGATTTCAATTTTCATTGTTTCAAGAATTAATTTTATCTTGTTTTAAATTCTTACATTTTAATTACTGGAAAGTACTTTGCAATACTTTTATGAAGTAAAACCCAGTAGTATGGAATGCATAACAGATTCTGAGTAGTTGAATGTACACTTACATCTTGAAAAAAGAGTAAAGTTACAAGACTTTAAGGAGATATGCAGTCACTAATTGCTTTCAAGTCCTTAATCACTACAACTGCTGTAATGTCCAGTAGTGTCTGATCCTCTCTAAAGATCAGGAAGAATAAAATAAATAATTTGGTTGCACTGGCTGTGAGCAGGTTACAGACTAAATCAGCCTTGTTCTGTTGAGGGTTAATATACATATGGAGTTATTTCCAGGGCTATGATTTCTGCCCATCCACCAGTTTTGTGCAGACTTTAAAGAATAGGGTAGCAAGAATAAAACTACATTAAAGAATATGGTAGTAAGTATAAACCTACATTAAGGAATATGGTAGTAAGAATAAAACTACATATCTGTCAAATTTTAGTCTTTAGAAGTGAGACTCATTTAATTGTTTAGAAAAAGTCCAGTCCTAAGTTGTCTTACTCCTTTTAAAAGACATTCCCAGAGTACATCAATGAAGTATTAAAATTCCTTCCTTCCTTCCTTGCAAGTTTTCTTCTATCAGCAGATGCCTACACAGTCTGAAAGCACATCAGATAAAATTAAACTATTATACCACTATTGGCTGTAAGTGTCTTGGGAGACTTATGATGCTTAATGATAATGATGTGAATTACAATGATTTGTAGTAATTGAGTTAAAAGTCTGTTACTTGGAAATGGACAAGTAGTTTCCAGGAGATTTTGGTGTCTTTTCTTTTTATCCATTGTGGTTGAGTTCAAGACTCAAGGGGCAAATCCTTGAGGGCATTTACTTTCACATGTATAAAATAATCATTAATTGTTTTGAAAGCAGTATAAATCAAAGGCAGTTAAAATAATTCAAATTCAATTCAAATTCCACAAATATAACAGGTATTTATCTCCTTGGGTTCAGAAAAGAAGCAGATGGAATGTATTTCCAGGGATGGAATGTATTTCCAGTATTATTAAGCATTATAACTTGTTTAAAAGCTCCTGAATTTGCAGTGCAGTGTACCTGAATCACAGATTGTATATTATTCCCCAGTCTCATTAGAGCTTTCAAGGAGAAAGCCATCTTTGCTTCTACAAGCTTACTAGTGTGTCTGCCAATGCAATTTATGGTGCAGGAGTGACCATTAACTCCTACTCCTTTAAAACATATTTTCTCTTAGAGACCCTGACAACTTAGACATAGGACAAAAGTGTAGTTTATTGACTTCTGATTGAAGAAGATGGAAAAGTAGTCTACTAAAAAAAAAACAAACCAAAAAATAACAAAAATAAAGCTTGAATTATGTATACTGTAAGGTAATAAACAAGATGTCCTAACTACTAAATCCTCCCATGAGCATAAATTGTTATTTATTACTTGCATTACACTGGAGAAGTTAAAGAAGGAGTAGGGCCATGTTGTGCTCGGTGCTATATTGAGAGAACAAAAGCATATTTGTCTGAGAGAATTTACCAAACCCATTTACATTAAAGCATTTATTCACAATCCCAACTCTGTCACATATTTAAAATGTTAGTCACAGCAGTCATCTATAATTACCTATCAAAATGAACACGTAGCTCCCCTCTCAAGGCAACATTTGCTTTCCATTGCTGCCCCAGCCCCTCAGCAGGATGGAGGCAGCCCTGCCCTGTCCTTGCACGGTGCCAGCACGGGCAGGGCAGGAGCCACGAGCAGCCAGAGGGGTGACTGGGCACCCCAGAGCAGAGAGGCAAGGAGACAGAGTGCAGCCTTCCTTCCAGATCAGCCCCGTCTTGTCTAGATCCCTGTGACAGGAATGAAGCCTTGCTTAGGCCAACACTCATTCCTCATGCAACACTTACTCATGGCAGTGGTCCTGCTCCTTCCAGTTTGACAGATTGCTGCCAGCACACCATTTAGTTATAAATATTTGCAGTATCCGGCTTTATTCATGACTAAGTAAGTTCAGTTATGAAATAATGCAATTGATACTTAAAAGAACACTAATTTTAACAGTATATTTTCCATTGTAAGTATTTTTACTGCTGTCAGTGGGAATAAGTTTAGATCTTGTTTCAGCTCCAGACCAGAGAACATGACTTCATTGCTGAGTTGCAGCCACTAACATGTGGTTGTGGGGATATTTACAGCATGTAGTGGTGTTTCTAAAGACAAATACAGAAAGAAACAGTAATAGGCATAGAAAAAAAAATGTAGAGTGCACAGTTTAACAAAGATATGAAGCTTCATTATCTGTTGTGCTTTCACTGGAAAGGGCTTAATTGTGCTTTCAATTACACTGCATGGCCTTCCTGTGTTTCTTTGTTCCACAGAATAAAAATGTTCAGCCTTTTTCATGGAAGAGTAAAAAAAATTCCTCGTCTTGCAAACAGTCTGAATTTGATACAGGATGAGATGCTGAATACAGCTGGTCTAATACTTGTATTATGACTTTGCTGTCTCTTCAAATCCTTTACATTGTGAATTTCTAGTGAAATGTTGATGCAGATTCCAAGGAAATGCTGTTCAAAAACCTGGGATCTATGGATAGGAAATGACATTGTATTCTCATTTCTCATTTAAAACAGTCAGAGATTTGGCAACCTTGGTAAAAATGTCAAATAAATAATTGAAACTATTTAAAATGAAAAGTTTAATCAAAGCTTTGAAATGAACCAATAGGAAAGTCAGAACCTTTATACTTTTCTAGTGTTACATTGCATCTCAAAAGTACAAATTAAATGTCAAATAAGAATTGATTTTCCCATCTTGGACCGACAGCTACTTAATTTCTTTGATATTAAATATAGTATTAAAGTAACAGGAAACCCACAAAAGCTCCTTATGTTTCACAGAGATTTCTTTTTCTATTTGTTTTGCTTTCTTCTATTCTTTCAAAGGAGTAAATGGGAAACCACAAATCCCACAAATCATGAAAGATCCATACAGATCTTAAATATTGAAAGTCCTGTTCCTGTGTCCCAACTCAAGAGCATGTAGGAAAAACATTCCTAACTTGCAAAATGGCTGAGCAATTGCTGCTGAGGAAAGAGATCTTGGAATAACAAAAGCTAGCTGGAGAGAATAAAAAAGCCAACCCAATAAATTAGGCAAAACAAAACTAAAACCACAGCTCATTGCTCAGTAGAGAGCAAAAACTATTAAGAGAGGAAGAGGAGCAATCATTACTTCATGGTGCTCTCACAAACCAGATATTTTAGAAACCTTCCTTCGCACACTTCTCCCTCCCCTTTTTGTAAATGTAGTTAGAACCCAAGAAGTTACAGAGGAAGGATGATAGGATGATCAGAAGTGTGGAACTGTTTTCAGTACAATGAATAACTAGATGCTTTTCAGTCTGGGATAGATGACTGATGAGGGATATAATAAAACTCCATAAAATCAGAATAGCATGGAGAAGGTGATTAGGGAACAATTATTCACTGTCTCTCATAATACAAGAAAAATAGGCTTCAGATTATATTGTCAGATAGCAGGTTAAAATCAAACAATACATAATAATAGATAATAGCAGCTAAAAAATTCTGGGGGGCTGTAGATAATAGAATTTCCATGGATTCAAAAAGCAATTAGACAATTTCATGAAATCCACCAAGAACTGACTCACAATATGACAGCAAGATGACTGAGAGATGGAATATTATACTAGGGAGGCAGCACTGTTGTATTGTTATACTCTTTTCTGAACATCTTCTACTGAGCACTGGATTATGGTGACTTTTAATCTGAATAAATAGTATTATTTTTACGTAGATTAGATTTTTACATAGATTATTTTTACATACATTAGATGGTGCTTCCAGAAAATACAGCCATGCTGGAATCCTCTTGCTAGGATTTTCCCCTTCCTTTCTTTTTATGTTGGAGATGTAGAATACACAGACACTTACTGGAAGCCACTGTGATGATGCTCAACACACCTGAAATCAGTCCCCAAGGTGTCTTTTAAAGGGATTCCATACACAGCTGCACCAGAAATTGGAGACTTGGTCTTTTATTCTTGACAGAATAAAGTTCTTGACTGCCTCGGTTTTGCTGTGTTTATATTTTTATTAAAATAGCAAACGAGATATGGATTAACCAAGTTAAGGAATAAAGAGAAAAAAATAATGCAAAGAAAACAGACCTTTTCTTTCCTCTCTTAATTACCATCTGTTCAGGGTTTTGACATCCAGCGATGTTGCATTGCAGCTGCCCCCAAATGTAACTTGTGCCAGAATAGTATCAGAGATATCCAAGGGTGTTTTGCTTCTTGGGGTTTTTTTAATAGTATAAATTCCCTTTCATCATTCCTTCCAATGCTTTTCTGGTCAGCTGATCCAGGCATCCAATATCTTAAAACTAAAAGGCAAAGTTGAAGTAGTTGTTGATGTTTTTGAACCTACCCTTACTATTTGTAAGTTTGGTCAGTGCCTTTCTGCAGTCAGTGCTTCGCTAAAATACAGTGTTATCTCAAAGGCTGGTGTTGTGTTAGTGCTGCAGTGCTCTCCCCTCATGTTGGTTTCACCCTTAATGTGCATTATGTATATGCACAGACAGTTGTTTTCCCACTCCCACGTTTTGTTTTATGTTTTTGTAATACTTCATCTATATTTCTTCAAATAGTTATGATACAATATAATAAAGTTCCTCTATTCTTCCTCTTCCTTTTACAGTGCTTCCCAGAGTAGTAAAGGGAATTTACTTACTGGCTTGAGAAAGAGGTCCAAAAGCTATATGAAATTTTTCAGTGTCTGAAATGATATACAAAGTGCAGAATAAGAAGATTCTTCGAATTACAGAAAAATATAGCAGTTATGCCTTCCTTTGCCTATGAAATATACTATGCCTGTCTTTGGAGACCAGAAAACCTAAAGTTTGTAAGCCTTTTGCCTCATTGGTAAATATAAATAAATAAACTAAACAAAGCACACCACAGGAGCCTATTCCATCATTCCTAAATCCATTTTCTCTTCAAATAGGCAGGTGTTTGTTTCATATGCTCTGTCAGGCTAAACATACTGCACTCTAAAAAAGTCCAAGGTACTGTTCATACTCCAAATATAGTGTAATGCCTGAAACACAAATTGAGAGGGAAAAACGCAGTCCAAATTTTGCTGACTGTTTTGGATAGATATATATTCTGTGACATGCACAGCAGCACTTTTTCACCAGTCTTTTCAATATAACATGAGAAAGATTCAGGGCAACAAGCCCTGTTCAGTTTGGTGTCCCAGTGGCAGCCTCATGGTCCCCATAAAGCATCCTTCCTCCTGACACGCAGTGAAGGAATCAAAGCTTCTCTATGTCTCACCAATTGCCAGCTGCTGTTTCAATTCCTTGTCGCCTTCATGAGCTATTCCTTATTCAAAGTTGTAAAACCAAAATGGAAAAATTCAGGACCAAAGAAATAAACATTTCCTGTATTGCCCCCCACGCTATGTGGTGCCACTTAGATGTAGTTGATTATTTGGATTTGTACCTTTGTATCTTTATACGCACTGCCTCATTCATATTTCTTACGCTCTGGCCAAGTTTGCTGCAGCTTGTTATGTGTCATCATGTTTTCTTGCAATTCATCACTCTAGCTTCCAGCAACCTAATCAGATGCCATGTAACTGAATTTAACACAACAGAATGTATAAAAAATATTTTTTCAAAATGTTTTCATCTGCCAGCATGTTAGGTACTGAGCCATGAATCTGTGCATAATGGGGAAATAGAAGCTGTATGCCCAGTGAAGTACGTCTGCTGTTTGTGAATTAATAAGCAGATCTCTCCAAAGTAAAACAGTATTTCAATTTACAAACATTTGCTGTAGCTATTGGCATGCCACTGCTTCATATTCCTGCTATTCACAGATCTTTAAGCCAGTGTCTCCCTCCCTCCTTGCCCTTGGCCAAAGGTACAACTCAGACATCTCTTCCCTGAAGGACAATCTCAATTTGCCTTTACTTCTATGAACTTCTTTTTTTTTTTTTTTTTTTTTTTTTCTTATTCTTGATATTGCTTGACTAAAATTTAGAGGTAATTCCTGTTCAAATGAATAAATTAAGTGCAGCTCTACTTAATTTTTAAATTAAAAAACCCAAGCTTTGGTGCAAATCTTGAGGTACTTAAAATATTGTTCTACCTGTCCATTTCATTTTTTAATGCATTTTTCTTAAAACAGTGTATGATGGAAGAACTGCTCTTCACATTTTAGGAGAGGAGACAGAAAGTACAGAAAGGCTAAGCATTGGAGTAAAGATTATACATAAACTGTGTGTCACAACATAGAAAATAACCTAATGCTCTGAATAGTTACACAACTCCCAGAAGCCCTGTTCATCCTATCCTAACTCTAAGTTTTTTCTACACCCCTATATGATCCATTTATTCTATTAAAATGTTTGCAGCATCTGAAGATAAGTACAGAGCAATTGTCTGGTTGAGGGAAATTGACAATATCAGACTTAGACGGACAAAAATTAAAAAATGGTAAGCCCTCAAAAGTAAAGGGACATGCAGCTATTGGAAAAGTAAATGAAATAACATGAGAGAAGAATAAAAGAAAAGCCATTACACTTGAAATTTTGTAGAAACTTGAATTGGATGAACTAAAAAAGGAAAGGAAGTAGAAAATACCTGAGATGATGAGTTCAAGGCAGCAGGTTGGTTTCAAGGGCTACCATTAAGTTTGTGGGGAGTGGGATTAATGAAATTGGGATGGGGGAGAGTGGACAGAGAAAAGTGAATTTGCCTAGACAGAATGAGAAAAAACTGTAGACATATTTTAGCTCCAATGAGCAAGACTGGGTTGGAATTTTGGTGCTACTATCTTTAAAAAACAATTTTTCTTAAGAACATGGAGGGTTTGAAAAAGAGGAACAGTTGAGTACCAGCTTCAAATCTAAGTGGTACTAACAACATTTTCTATAAAATGGGAAAGTGAGAGCAAATATCAAGCCAGTCTTTACAATATTTAAATGCCTCATTTCTTAATACTGATGAGAATTATCCCATTTTGCCAGGTTTACATATATTGCCTCCTTAATACAAAAACACAAACAATGAAGTGACTGTGTATGTATGCAGCTGTAGATAACTAGAGTCTGCTGGACCTTTTTTATCTTATATCCAGCTTTATAGTTAGGGTCTTAAGCACAAAAAACCAATGCTCTGTGTCCTTGTGCCTGCTAAAACATATTTACTTCCATCAAGAAACAGGAGGAAAACTTCATGTGGCACTTTGATTACACACAAACCCAAATCACTAAACACATCATAAATAAGTATTAGTAAAGGCTTGTCAGTTCCAGTGAAGTTCTACTTTTCAAGACTCTGCTTTTTTCCACACACCTCTGCAATTACTCACTTCACAGAAAAAGGATGATGCCATGAAAATGATGAAACCTTAATATAACCTTTTCAGCAAGAGATCAAATATATTGATTTCTGACTGGTGAAGGACATCATTAAATAGTTTAATGTTTTCCTTCCTTCCTTCCTTCCTTCCTTCCTTCCTTACTTCCATGGTTGCCCAGCAGGCCTCTCTGTACTCACTGACCCTGCCAGTTCAACTATTAAAGAATTTCTCTCTCTGAGGAGGCCTGATGTCAACATGATAATCTGTTTGGCGGCCCTTATGATGTCCCATGAATAAAACATATGACAACACAGTTTGAGCTGAGGAGCTTACTATCTGTTACCAAAGAGAGCGTTTGGAAACTCCCTGATGGCTCAGCCATTCTGAATCCCAAAGGTTTCACTTTATACTCTGGCTAACCCACTCTGACTACTCACAAAAGGTGCAGTTAACTATTTTTCCCTGCCAGCATCTAATTCTGAATGGCTTATTAAAAAAAGAACTATTGCAACAGTCTGGGGATTTCACTTATGTATCTGTGGTGAGAGAGAAATAAAGGATTTTCATCAAGCCAAGGAAGTGCTTCATGGGGGGAGGGGAGAGAGACAGAGAACTGAATTTCTTTAAGGAAGATTAAATTCCTTATAGTAGAGTGTTAAAATAGCCACTTGAACTTGCATGAGACCACAAGTGAAAGCATGGCAGTTCAACCCATAAAATGTGTTCCTCAAATGCATTGTGTTTGTGAACTACTTTAAATATGTGAACCTTTTCCTTTGACTACCTGTTGAAAACAAGGAACTCTGATTCATGGTTCTTCCCACAAGGCTGAGAATCATTTCTTGGCAAGTTAAGGAGGTAAAACCGGTTCCTAGTTCTTAAGACGGATAAAGTCAGTGTGGAATTATTTAATGTGACCTTTCCAGCACAAGAGCGCTGTTGTTTTTCTGTTTTCGAGGGGTTTTTTAAAGCCTAGTCATTAAAAAAATGCTTATAGCTCACTTTTTTTCTTCTTCTGGAAATCTCTCCCTTTGTGTAGAAGCTTTGGCCATTAATCCTTTAATTATGTTCCTGCTTATATTTAATTTTTGATCTTCTATACTAGGAATCATAAAATGCACATTTTATATAAAGGTTGGTTTATAGTACTGTCTAACAGCTGCTATTGGCCAACTTTCCAGGGACTGTCTCTTGTCCATCAACAGTTCTCTTTTCAGCAGCAAACACTCAGCAGAGCACTTTTTACCCTGTGGATTCTGTGTTTCCTGTTAGTTATTATCAGATGCCACTTGTCCTTTCATAATAGTAATATCTGCACAAAATTCAAGCTGGAGTAAATGGGTTAAATAGGTGAGATTGGAGGGGTTTTTGAGTAAATTCAAGCTGCACAAGTGAAAAGTTATTTGACTAATCAGTGCACCAGAGTAACTGAATGTCAAGGAAACGTCTAGTTTAAAATAAATAAAATTAATGCCTTACTAAATCTGGGGTTGATCACCTTCCTGATGAGTCTAATTTATTATATAAGATATTTCTGTCAATATTAAAATTGGACAGTTAAAACTGTAAAATTAGTATTTTAGATGTAAAAACTTCTAGATTTGGATTTTAAGAACACATTAATATTGAAAAGCTCTAACCTCAAAGTCTGCAGAGGTAATTATTTTAAATAAAAATATCAACAAAAATGGCATGCAAGGGGTTCATTCACCTTTATGGGTTTTGGGTTTTTTCATTCCCCCTTCGTTTGGGGCATAGATGTTTAGAATGTTCATTCCATATTATGTGTTCAGTTTTGTGTTCTCTGCTCAGAGTTTTACTTGAAAAAAGTTGTTTTTAATATTTCTTTGTTTCCTTTATGACATTCCCAGGTAGAATTTTTCAATTATTTCATTATAAATGCAGGCTAGAAGTGCTAAAGGTTACATAACGGTAGTGCCAGTTTAGGCTTTTCATTATGTGCTTGTAAATTTATTGTCCCAGGATGTCAATTACAGGTGTCAAAAAACTTATATATTATTATATGCTAAGCACTTTACCAGTGAGAAGAAGTGGTGTAATAGGATAAGTGCATCGAAGTTGTATTAGTTTTGTTCTGTTCTGTTTGTTTGAGAAGTAGCATTACAGCTTTGGAAAATTAGTTCCAAACATTTACTATAAGATAGGCGTTCTTTGAGTGAAGTGAAGACATGACAAAGAACATGAAACAGGAAGAAGGAAGTTTTTACCTCCTTCAAGGGTGTGTCATGCATGCCAGGGGAAAGGACAGGTTTGGAATTGGGAAAAATTGTCTCAGTGAGATCTGTGGAAGTGCTGCATTATATTGCCTGTGGAACCTCCAAAACAGATGGCACAGACATCCATTGGCAATTACAGAAAGCATATTGGATCCCACCTTGTGCAGAGGGTTGTTCTACATGGATTGTAAAGCTCCTTCTCAATCCTGTTTTAATTTTCTAACATCAGGGTAAGTGACACATACAGCTATAAAGAAATACATTAATTTTCATTCTGATGGAGCTCAAGCTCAGTGATAGGAGACCTAGATCAAACATCACTTAAAGCTACTTTTGTAAGCCAGCAGAGTTGGAATGTAACCCTGCAGAAAGTAGATACCATTTTGTACGCTGTCAGCAGCTCTAAGGAAAAAAATTAGAGAAATTGTTTTCCATTAGTCTGAGTCATTCTGTGATTCTGTGCCTCTGTGAACCAATGCAAATAATGTAGTAGGCAGGATTAAGAATGAGACATTCCATTTCACAGCAATCACATGTGACACTTGCAAGTAGATTTTAAAGGAGTTTTTATGCTCATGGACAATTAGTGGGCTCCAGATGATTTCTTTGTTTGTGAAGTTTCTTAAGACTGAAAAATGCAATCCACTCAATAATAAATGTTTTAAAATAATGAAGGGGGGGAAATCTAGATTTCATGCTTATCATAACTCACCTTAGAAGAAATCATTCAGCTCACTGAGAGTTCGTAGTATCTGATAACTGTCTTCCATATCTTTCCCTTCTACATATTAATGTAGCATCCATGATGTACCAGAGTATTTTTGTGAGGACTCTCATGAGGTGCTTCAGTGGTATTGTGAGACACAGCAGATTTCTAGAGTATATATTAGAATCAAGATAGGAGTAAAAAATTCATGGAACAGAAGAGCAGTGGGGTTTTTGATGAGATATGAACACCTGTCACCTTTGAAACTTTCCTCTCCAAATCACTTTCAGCTCTGAATATGCTTTGCACAGGCTGAACAATGATGGTGCCACACATCTAACTATTAATAGTAGACATTAACTGCTGCAGGGAACTGGCACTTAATAAAAATAGTTATTTTATGAAAACCTTTTTTTTTTTTTTTTTTTTTCATAAGCAAATTGGGTTTTGAAAATTGAAGGGAATCCAATTGAAATTTAAGAAAACGGTATTGCATGAAAACGTTAGCTATAAAATAGACAATTTTCATTTAGGGCTAGATTCTTGTTCTTCAGATAACACTAAAGTGTCAGACTCAGGGTGCCCAACAGTGACAGGAGATTTGCTGGTGGCATATGCTAAAGGCAAGCACAGTTCCCCCAGAGAAAGTTTTGATAGGGAAGTCTTTTTACAAGACATTACAGGACCAGGTAGGTGAGCTCCACTGCCTAATGCAAAAATAGGGAGCAACTACAAGAGATCTCTTTGTGCTTGTTCTGTGCTTGGAGAAGATTGTCTCTGAAATCAGGTCTCAGCTTTTTCCAGCTCTAATTTTGTGAATCCCATGCTGGACAATATTCAGTGTTCTGCACTCAATTTACATCACACTGGGATTTCTTCTATCCTAGAAAATGTTAAATACCAGTACAGACTTCACTAAAAGTTTGCACTGTTAGCCTGTGGTGAACTCACGTGATTCATGCATGAAAGACAAGAAGACTTGCTGGAATATCAAAAGCACTCTGATTAAGATTATTTGGGTCCTGCCTACATGCATACAGTGGCTAGACCCCCAGAGTTGTGTATTAAATCACGTACTTTTTTGTAGACACAAAACTGCATGGACAATTAATGGGATGTTTACTTCAGAATAACCTGAATGAGCTGTCTATACAAACATTTATGAAAGATTACTGTTACCTTACATAAACTATGTGACATGATCCATATAAATGGATTTTGGGCTGCTTTTTCCAAAGTAGAAAACAGCTATTCAGTTTTTCATAGCTGCTTCAAGAAAAATAATATCCAGTCTTTAGACCTGGCTTGGAAAATAACACCTGCAAAATATAAATCTGGGACTACAACCACAGTGAGTACTAGGAAAACATGAGAATATTTTATATTAAAAGGTACAGAATTTTCTTTCTGTGGTCTTCCTTATAAAAAACTAGAACTGTTTATGAAAATCCTAAAACTTGTAATAATTATGTCACAAATTATTTTGTTCTTTTAATGAGAAAAGTGCTGATTTTTTTGCCCCTTCATCTTGAATAGACTTAACATCAATATATCTGTTTTGTCTAACTTCACTTCTTGAAGTGAACACCTTATCATGCCAGAAAACCACTTTTTGTTCATGCACCTGCACAATGATTAATGGAGGTACAACCCTGGAAATAGCATTTGGCAGTTAACAGCTGCTACCAGCACTCTGGAGAGTGCACAGAACCTTGCAAAATTAAAGCCACAGATTTGTTCTCTTCTTAAAAGTCGAACAGAACTCCTGAGTCATGTGTGAGGTGTGGATTGTGCATCATAATTTCAGGTATGCTCTTTACCGCTTGTCTAAGAGTGACAAGTTCAAAGTCAGCTGATATAGTACAACAAAAGACCTCTCAGAAAACTGCCAGCACACACCTGGTGAATATTGCCAACACAAGCAAAGAATTTTAAAGCAGTCAAATTAAAATAAACAAAAAAAAAAGTTGCAGTGTGAAAATAACTGGCACACCTCAGCCAAGATGAAAGGGTCTAGTTAGTCTCAGAAGAAAATACAGAAAAGATAATGAAATACTGGAGAACTGGGACAGCAGCACCAAATGATTCCTTGCCGGTTGCTGGTCAACAGCAGCTCAGTATTGAAGCCACAGCTGTACCTCAGTGGAGTGAATGACCCCACTGACCTACATCTGTGGCCCAACAGCTGGTAACAGCTGGTAGGTGACAGTCAGACTTTCTGGTTACATGATGCATGTATGACTGGGTCCTGGATTCACTTTGTCCTCAGTAGTAAGTGTTCAAGGTGAGCTTCAAAAGGAAACAAAAACTATTCTTCATCACCCTGAAGTGACCTGTAATATCATTTGCCACAGTAGCACACTAGACAAGACACCAGCAAAATTCAATAGATACGTTGTGATAACTTATCTAAGGTAAATATTTTCAGGCCACAAATTCAGCACCTGAAGGCTCTCTAGAAAGTTTGGATTTGGCACCAGCTTGGTTCCCATCAATTCATCAAAGTCTTACTGGCCAAGATCTTCAAGTGAGTTTACATATGCTTCCAATATCAGTTTAGCCTCAAGGAATTTCTAACTACCAAGGGACCAAGGGGAATGTGAATGCTGATAAAAGTGCCGGAGGTGACTGTCTCAAGAAATAGGAGAGTAAAGCCAAGTTAATCTAGTTCTGATCTAGCACAGCTTTGTGAGAGCTCTCTGCCAAACCTGCTGATAACTGCTGCTAAGGAGGATGTTACATACATGTTAGATACTGATGTACATCTTGTGTTGGACTCTCTCAAAGTCTGCTCATTGCTGGCTCAAGAAAGTCTGACTGGTTTTGTATCAAACCTGGGCTTTTTTGCCTTGATATGCAGATTGCTGTAAATAAGCTGTGCTGTTTGTTCAAGTCAAAGTGTTGCCATTTTCAAAAAGATTTCCAGTTCTTCCTGATCCCTACAAGTGGTAGTAAAAGGTAGTAAAAGGTTGGGGAGAAAGCTGGCTCCATGCACTTGTAGACATCTCACTCATGCACTGAAGCTTTTTATGGTTTATTAAATAAATGGATTTAATGGATGTGCTGGCCCTCTGTTCCTTCTTTAATACCTTTGAAGTACTCTCAGTGCTAGCTGTCAACTAAGAAAAAAATATCAGTCAAACTAATGAATAGGCCCAAAGTTTCCCTCACTATTCTTCTCCCCTGAGAAAAGGCCATGGCATATTGTTGAAGCAGAACAATCCAGATTTACTATTCTCCTCATTCATTCTCAGCTGAAATAAAAAAGCTTACACCAATTTGCAGATTACTAGAGCATCTGAGAACTACTTATGGGGAAGAGAGTGTCAGAGTAAAGACTTTGCCACAGAATCTTTTGGAAGGGAAAGGAGAGGAAGAAATTTTGCTTGAGAGATGAAATTCAGAAAATGTCTCTGCTAAGGAATTTGAGCCAAAGGGGCAATGGTAAGACACCAAGGTACAAAAGGAAACCAGGGGCTAGAGGAGCTGAAAGAAGAGGCTTCCCACTGTGGAATGACTGGAATGCTCGGAAAGGGAAGACTCAGTATTGACCATCTTGCTTGATCTGCATGTCAAAAGCAACTTCTGCCACATAGAAACATACTTCTCTTCTGAAAAATGCTGTGATGAACAAAGCATTCAAGGCCATGCCATTGATCTCTTCCTCCAATGTTTTAGAGCAGGTATACAGCATGAAATAGCATGTCTTTCAGAAAATCCATGTACAAAAGGGATAATAGAAGTAAACAGTAAAGGTCACCTTATAGTGATTGATCTTACCATAAGTAGGAGTAAAGCTCACTAATGTACCATCACATTTTTAGCTATTAAGTCCCATAAACCTGGATATGATTTTTCAGATTAACTTACAGTTTCACTGAGTTCTCCAGGCAAACTCAAAAGTATTTGAATCTAAGCAGGAGAACACCTTCCCCAAAGACCAATTTATATAAGTCAACAAGTGTTTCATGTTAGCATGGGGGAAAGTTGCAAAAAAAACATGGGAAAATGTTCTCTTGCCTGAATTATTCAAACATTTGCCACATATAATGACTGCTTTTTGAGCACTTTCTGAAAACAGTGTAGTTTTTGGAGATATGCTCAGCCATTAAATAAGCATACATCCCCTTTGTTATGATGAGAGGATCTGTTCCACAGAAAAATATTACAAGTATACTGATTTTTGTCATTCTATCTTCCAGTTATATTCATTCACACTAACTAGTTATTTTCTATTTCATACTGTTTCATGTAGATGGTAACTTGTGAGAAAATACAGAGTAATTCCAAAGCAAGTACTCAGGTAATTTATTGGAATGAAACTCTTAATTTTTCACTAATCAGTTCTGCATCTCATTCTGCTTTTGAGGGTGAACCCCACAGGATAGGATTTTTATCTCTGACTTTAACAAAAAATTATCATCAAAAAGCAATGGCTTTTCAGCTTGTCTGCTAAGGAACTTCGTGGGTTTCAACATAAGGGCATTGATGCTGTTTATCACAGAATCAATAGCAACTTGGTCAATGAACCATCAATGCAGACACAGTTGTGCACTTGTTTCATCCACATTTCTGTCTAAAGGATAAATTTATCCTACGCACCAACTAATTTCCAATCTAGGTTTCGGGTACCAATAGATAGGTATCCATATAGGTGTAGTTATGGAGATACATTATTTCTTCCACTAAACAAATGAAAGTGTCTTGAAGTTAGTAACCCTTTCATTATAGTTAAAAGGTAAATATATTTGTCAAGATCTTCAGCTAGAATTAAAAAATTGTCATTCAAAGATTAATGTTTTAAACTTTACTTAGTGGAAAGCCAGTAGGCCAATTTACAATTGCTTCAGTGTGGTTCAAATGCCATAACCAATGTTAACAAAAAGAAAAAAAAAATCTTTGTTCTTGAAGATGATTGACAGAAGATACCATTATCTCTGCAACACCTTTCTCCCCATCCAAAATAAAATAAGTACTAAAAAAATAAAAACTGTAAATTCAGAATTAGGGATTGTATTATTAATTATTTTGCAAGCAGAGAACTTTATATAATCTAATGACTGATTCCAAATGTTACTAGTAGAGCCCTGAAGTCTGTTGTATAATCAGCTGCTGCATACAAACTTTCCCAAAAGGTGAACCTTGAGAAAGCATGGTCTCACAAAGAGACCTTCTATCAGGAGCAGAAACAGGTGCCGTGGCTGCTAGACAAGTCATTGAGATGGTACTGTGTTAGATGGCATCCCTGAGACTGTTAATTTTAAATGCTGTTTTTAGATAAAGAGTCAAGCATGAGCTCAGGAGATAATGCATTTGGTGTGATTTGAAAAACTCTGACTCTGTGAGAATTTGGAATTTTCCAGGTTTTAACATTAAAATGAAGAAAAAAAAATCTTACCACCATTTATGTTTGTTTCTTATAAATGAGACCTGGTTTGTTGATCATCTAAGTCCTGAATTGGGCAGCATCTAGCTTTTCCGTCACCTTGTAGTAGTTTTTTTGCATGATTAATGGACGTTTATCCCTGAGGTACAATTCTGCCAATATGAAATGGCTTTTCAAATTCACAGGAACAACTGAGGTTGGGTTTAAACAATATGCAAGGTCAGCTGGAAATTTCTCCTTGGATTGGTGACCTTCACTGTGTCTCAGTTTGTAGCACAGAATATTAGGCAGAGATGCAAGATTAGCAGCATTTGCCTCTCATAAATGTGTATGGAAAGTGCCCAGGCTAAATCCTTATATTTTAGTGGATTTACCTTCTCTTACCTTCACTGAAACCACACCCACACAGCCAGATTGGAATTTGTCCCAAAGTGTTAAAAATTTCCAGGGAGTAAGACAAATCTTTAAAAAGAGTCAATTTGTTAGTAACAAGATAGCCAAAATATCTGAGCAAAGGATATTTTCTGTTGGATGTATTGTTGTAGCTGACCAAAAGTAAACCAGACAAAGTTGACTTAAATTAGAAGAGGAAGCTGGGAATGGTTGTTTGTTTGTTTGTTTGTTGGGTTTTTTTTAAGTTATCAGTCATTAGACAGAGACAAAAAACATCACAGTAGGAGACCGGTAAAATAGTTCTTGCAATCCTCAAGGGCATTTCTTTCAGTCTTTCAACAACAGAACTGGTCTATATCATAAGTCTTATTTATAAAGAGGCTCTCAGGCAATTTCACACTGCTTTTCTCTCATGCTGCCCAAAAAAACATGTAAACCCGAGGGATTAGTAGTGACTTAGAGGGAAAATAGTGTAAAGTTACAGGATGAACTGAGCCAGTGCAGCTGGCTTGATGCACTGTTCCCTTGGGCTACTGCAATGAGTGAAACTTATCTAAGCGCCCCAGCCCACTCCCACCCCGCCCAGTGTGACTTGTTATATTGTGCACTAGAATTACTCGGTCTCAGGGGGCCGTCAAGTCTTTAATGGCCTATAGTGTGCTAGGAGAGGAGAGTTCACTACCTCGGAGCTGCATGTTAAACCTCCTTTTATAGCTCTATTTTGACAGTAACAACTGGGAAGCACGGTAAACAAAATGTTTGCTCTCACACTGCAGTTGGTCGCCTATTTTGATTCAGTTATTTTTATGCTAGCATCTTAGCGTGCAAAATAAATTGTGACATTAATTATCTATTGTGGGTCTGTCATGAGTTACAGGTATTAATTATATTGTGTTACAACTGGTTAATGACTGCAGATCTGAGATTTTGAGTGTATATTTTCTCATTTATTAAAATTGTCTGCAGAGGAGCTATCAAATATATAACAAGACAATATCTGTTTTCATCTTTTGTTTACTATATTAACTGGCTTACATCTAGTTAATCTACTTCCCATTTAAATTATTATGAAAAGTCTCATACAAGCAATTGTCTTTCTGCAAACACAGAGCATGAAAACCAACAGAAATTTCACTTAAGTCTCCAATATGCATAAGCTGTCTTTATAAATGAAGGTCTTAAAAGCCTATCACCTCTGGAAAGAGAAACTCTACATAACACAGTCCCATTTGCTACATGAAATAGTGATTTGTTTTAGGTTTGTTGGGTTTACAGTTGCGTAGACACTTCCAACAATTCCATACATTGGAATATTTAGCATTCACTTGTCAGAAAGAATTATTGTAAGAAAGGTTAGGAATACAATTTAGACCCTTCTACTATTGAATTCAGTAGCAATTGTCTGTCCTTTCAAAGTTGGAATTTGAGTATGTTTTAAGGGCTCTGTAATCCTTGTGATCTATGTTCCAATGTTCTTACTCACTCTGTTAGTGAGCAGAAGGTTTTTGGGGGTGGGTAAGGGCAGAGTTTTGCTTAGTAAATAGCACATGATCAGACTTATTCTTTTCCCACTGAAGTGCTGTGAGGATTAATTTGTTAATGTCAGTGCAGCACTTTGAAGACATAATAAAGAAAATAAAGTTACTCTGGTGATGAGTGCCATAGAAGTGTCTATAAATGAATAAAGTGCTGTCTAAGTGCTAAGTATTATTATGATTACTGCCTGCATTTGCAAAGAAGTGGTTAAATACAGTGGGATGTGGGTGTAAAATTACATTTTAAATGGATCTATTTTTGAGATTACTTATCAGCATGATTAGTGTGATAATAATTACATTTATCATTAATAATACATTTTTGAAAAGTTAGGCAAAAAAAGCTAACAAGTTTGATTTTGATTTTGCCAGAAATGCGCAGTGCTTTCCAAAAGCAATCTGTAGGACTTGTCTCTGGAATGCAGCTGTGTAAGATTTCACTAACATCTTGCAGGTGGAGCCTAATTTTAGTTCAGCCTTGAGAAGGGGGAATTGTTTTCTCTGATATGCACAGCACCATAACAGCAGCAAAGCAGGTGGAGCTTTAGACAAGTACTTGTTTACTTTCCTGTTTAAAAAAAAACAACAAACCAACACAGATGAGTCACATCATTAATCATACAGTTTCAATTTGATTTTAACAAGTCTAACAAAATAGTCTGCAGCACATTTGACCTACTGATTCTCAAACATGGAACAAACCCAACAGAATGGGAAATGTTCAGAAAATGAGCATTCAATCCTAAATTTAGTGGAGAAGGAGCTGGTAAGTGATGGGAAGGAAAATTTAGAAATGCATCTGCTCAGTCACAAAGAGTGAGCTGCAGAATCAGTTTCAACAATTTCTCTGTCAGCTTCGGCAGTCTCTTATTAGAGCTTTGAAGTTAACTTTATGTAGAACTTTGAGATTCTTGAGCTGCAAAACATGAAAATGAACCAGAGTATAAAAGCTGAGCAGCAGCTTGCTGCTTTTAGTCCCATTGCTAATATAAACTCAGTATAATAAATCTTGCTCCTTTACTCTTGACCTGGTTATGTTTTAAACTCACCAGAAATCCTTGTTATCTGAATGATCAATAACTGATGTCTTTTTCATCAGTTGTTATGCAACTTCTCAGTTTGTACATGGCAAAATAGAGTAATCCCAGAGTGTCCTTGGGGTAAACAGTCTATTACTAACTCTATTACTTGGCTAGAAAGGCTACTTTGCTATACATATTTCTTTTCTAAGCTTTCACATTTTGGATTAATGTACAAGATACATTGAGGTTTTCGGGGGTTTTTTTACCTTGAAAAAACAGAGGTCCTTTCCAGGGCTGTGTTCAACATGTTTTTTATGTGGTAGACTGTAGAGTTGTTGGCCACATCCATGATTGGTCTTGGCTGTTGTTTTCAGATGGCATTTATTCTGATATTTACACCTCAGGTTAACTTTTTGCATCTCACTTATTTAAACTTACTTAAACTAACCATGAAGTTAGTCTAATAGAATGTTTCTCAGGTGTATCACAAAAACTCTGTTGCTGTACTCTAGGTCACGTATCAGCTGTAAGGAAATCATGGTTACTGGATTAGAAAATCTGTGTCTTTCCGACTCTGGATTTCTAATAGTTCTTTTAAAATTAACTGAATGGACAGCAGCTGGAAGGAACAAAGAATTATTGTTTCATGTGATGTAATTTCCAGCATCCTTTTGGAGAGTTCATACACTTTATGTTCCTGACTGTAAAGCCTTTGTCATCCAAACATGTCTTTTAATGAACAAGAAGAGATAGAAATTTGTCTACAAAGTTTTTGGTAATTTCTCAAGAAGCATAAGCTGTTCCTGCACTTAAAATTAAATAGGCTCATAAGAGGTCTCTATACTGCATGCTTTTCTTTTTCTCCAGACAGACATGGCATATCTAAACAATTCTTGAGAAGGGCAGTAGTTTACTTGATCACTTCAGTGATCATCTACTTTTTTCTCTATAACAGTAATAACACCGTAATACTTTTTATTCAATGGCCCCATAGTGCCTATCATTTTTTCATATAGCTCAGCTGCCTCAGAAAAGCAGCACACGCTGGAACATGATGGCACAGACTGTTGACTTCTTTCCAAGTAATTCTAGTATACATTTGATTGGTAGTGACATGCCTGTGAAGCTCAGAGATGGTGAACAGACTCATCTATATCTCGCCTTATCCTAGCACTTACAAGAGGTCTTCCCCAAGTCAGAATAGAGGAGCACCGGATACTGAAGTCATGTTTTTGTTGAGTTGTAGCTGTTATCTCCTTTTCTTGGATGCACAGGGCCTGTATGAAGTCTGCGCATCAGAGACTGACCTCTAGTCTCATTCCTGTCTATTCCAGCTTATGCAACTGCATCTGGCTAAGAATGAGGTGTGTGCTAACCTGAGGGTCCACCCTGAACTGATCCTGTTCACAGAGGTTTGTGAAGGAAGACCGGGTGAGAATTAGAGAACACTGGAATTTTTGAGAAAGCATTAATCCAGGAAGGATTTTGTGGCCAAAATCCTGTTCTTACTCTGTTGCTGAAACTGTGCTGCCCCAGTTGCAAGTTGAATTTATCACTGATGTTGAATGTCTTCTGAAACATTTAATGGAGATCATAGCATTTATAGCCAGTACCATAAACCTGAGCTTTCAAAACCACCAAGAATGATATCTCCAGTGCTGAAGAAGGGCAATTGCAAAATAATTCCATTTAGTCTATCATTTTTTGCTATTGATTTATGCCCTCCCCAGGAGTAAACTCCAGCTACACATGTAAGAGGCTTTACTCTCTCCATTGGAGCACTGGCAATGTTGGTACTACAGCCTGTAGAAATTAGCATTGCAGACAGGGCTCAAACAACATTATGGTTCTAGAATAACACACAAGAAATGCTACCAAATACTGTTTGCTTCTGGTGTTAACTGAACTGCAGCAGTGCTAGTCAGGATACTCTCAGGCAGGTGGTGTCACTCTTGGGGATGGTGCTGTGCAGGGCTGGCAGCTGGACTTGGTGATCCTTGAAGGTCCCTCCAACTCAGCTTGTTCTGTGATTCTGTGAATAGAAACAAGTCTTTTGGCCTGGCCTGTCCAAGTAGAGAACAGAAGAATGTGAATATACTGTAGCATTTGAAAAGAAACAAACATTTAGAATGATATGGGTATGGTTTTTTTTCTTTGCCTAATTTCAGTGTTTCTTGATTTTAATGTGGACTCACAGAACTTTTGACTACTGCTGAGTTTTAAAACATTATCAAAGGCATTCTAAATATTCTAGTTGCTTAAGCTCCGTTGATGCTGCAAATATTTGCCAAGTCTATACTTATCACTCTATGTTTCAGTTATCTCAGTTTGTTAACCCAAAATAAGTCTTTCTAGCATTTTCATGTTCTCACCATGTCAAAACAATGTGAGCCGACATGCCTTTTTTTTCTGATTTATATTTTTTTATAAGTGATGAAAATGAACCTAAAATCCACCAAAGCTGAGCATGCTCAACACTGAAGGAAGGAGCATAACAGCCACAACAGTGTTTCAGTTCAGGCTAAAGAAGGTGGGGTTTGATCTGTTCATTGTATTTCAGCAGTATCTGTGTCAACAGGGAAGAGAAGTTCCTATGCTGATTATTGCTGTTAGGATACAGAAATTCTCTTTATGATTTATGTTAGCTTAAAGAAACTACTTTATTATTATATCAACCTGTACAATTCTCTTTTGTCATATTTTGGCTCTGCCTTTTCTGAGGACCAAATTATGTGGAGAGAAAAAAAAAAGATCTGATCTTACTTGGGAGTTTAGTGGGAGAGCCAGAGCATTTTTTAAACTGTTGTTGTCACTCACTATGGTACGAATAGAAGCTCTAGGAGAGCAGTAAGTGCAGTCTATGGCTCCTAGGAAATAAAGCCATAATCTCTCTTGGAGTAATTCAGTTCTGTAGCTGAAGAAAAAGTCTGTATGAAATTTTGTAAATGCAAAATACCAATAGGCTTGATTGTACTATTTTCTGTTTCTGAAGGTTATAGGAGAATGGTCCTATTGCAGTCATATTTCTAAGATAAAAGATCATGGTAATCTTTTAATTTCTCAAAGGAGGATCTCTGCTGAAAAAATTTATTAAGAAAGACCTTCTTTCAATCAAATTATAAAGTTAGAGCAGGCAACTTTATTGTGAAAGAGACTGGAACTCAGCGCTGCCCCAGAAGTCAGCATTTATGGGTCTCTGCTGCAAAGAACTGTCTCTTCTACAGCTCCACTTCATTTGATGAGGAGTCCTGAAATCTAACAGTCAGCTCTTCTGCTCTGCCTCCTCAATTCCCTATTCTTGCCTGGTAGGAGCACGCCTTTTAAAACTAAAAAGCCATTTCAGAGAAAAAGAGAAAGAGAAGGAGTTTTTCAATTAACATTGAAATTGTCAGAGACTAATTGCATGTTAGCATCAAACAAACATTGTTGATGTTGTTTTTGGGTTTTGTGTTTTATAAGTTTTCTGTAACCCCTAATCAAACATGGGCGAGTATCTGTTGAAACAATGTATGTAATTTGTTTACATTGTTAGTTCAGATAATTACAAAGCAAGCACAATGGAAATAACTGGTTTCTTACTTTTATGTGGAAAGTGTCGGGGGGAGGGGGAGGAGGAACTCAACAACTAACCAGTGGTTGTCAGCTGCTATGTAAAATATTGCCTAATTTACAGTTGTTGCATATTAGCATTGCTAAGAATGCTAGGGACATAAAGTGTCATGTTGAATATAGGGTGATGACTTCATACTAAAGCAAGTCTGGGGATATGACCAGTTTGCAGTCACAGAGAAATCAGCTTTAATTAATTTGAGTGCCAGCACTGTGTATAATTACACAGCATGAGAGTTTGCATGCAAATGCTAAAATGCTGATTGTTGAAGTACTTGCACTTACTTATTAATACATTGGGACTAAGCAATCCTGGCCTGTAAGCAAGGTATAGAAAGAACACATGGTGCTGTCGGAGTAATTTGCACTGCCCTTTAGTTAGCAAGCAGAATTCAGATAGTTCTGCTTCTAAAGTGATAAGCATAACACATTAGTCATTCTTGTGGGTGACACACCTTGCAGCCCCCTCTCAGTGTGCTACTAAAACAAGATGATCTATTATTATTAAAGTTGTCAGAAACATAACAGCAGGATTTGAGCTTCATTTATTGTAAACACTAGCTACAACTAAATCTTGCTTTTCAATTTCAGTTTTTATTTACTTATATATTGTCAGTATTCTCAATTAGACAAAAAATGTCTTGTAGGCAACTGTAATATAGAAATTGTCATAGTAAAGTATGCCCTCTTGTTTGATGCTTCACACCTTTCAAAGACCGTGACAAAAGACTGTATGTAGCTTTTTCTCCCCTACCCAGAAAATACCAGTGCAAAGCTTTTTTTCTGGACTTTACAGTTGCTGTGTTCTGAGGAATCAAAACTGGTAGCCCAAGAAATGGAAGCTGTGTACCATCCTATCCAGTCTTAATCAGTATGTTGGTCTTATCCATGTGTGACTAATCCTGTTTGCAATCAATTTATCTCAGTATTTTACTGCAGCAACGAATTTCACTGATTAATTATATGCTGAGTAACGTAATAGCAGCGACACTAAAAATGCTGTTCCTTAATTTGGATGAAACTCTTTTGTCTGTTCATATACACAGGGAAAAGTACATAGGTCTGTCCTTGTCATTCATTACTTTATACATCAGCAAAATCTGCTGCTAAACTCAGGTAATCCACTCCTCTTCAGTATCTCACCATATGGAACTTCTTCATATCTTTAATCATGCTGTTGACCTTCTCTGGATCTTGCCAAAATACATTCATAATTCAGAAAAAAAAAAAAAAAAAAAAAAAGGAGTCTGCATGTACTTGTTCATCACACGATGATCTTTGTATACATCTAGGTAGCGAAACACAGTTAATATAGGAGTTTATTTTGTATGCATCTGAAAATTTGCTCTGTTTTTTATGTTGCTTCTTAAAGAATGTTTTTCATTTGCAAAGCATTAACATTTGTCAGGGTTATTTCCAGCCACACAGAAAATGTTCCTTTGTGTATTTTGATTATTTAAAGCAATTTTGCTTCTCTGATGTATATGTGCATCCAGCACAGCATGTTCACTGCTTTGAATGAATGTGTGGGGAATGCTGTTAATTTCCTCATGTGCATGTAGAGAATTGCTTTTACTGTCCGAAGCACATGTTGAGATGGGGTTGCTTTGTCTTCTCTTTCACATTACATAGTGCAGACTTCTTCTTTGTATTTGAAATGCAGTAACTACCATATATTACAAAATTGACAATAAGCAGTATATGCTAGACACTGGTATGGTTTGGGGCTTCCCAGGGTCTCCAGATGAATTACAGAGTGCTCTATTAGGCACCAAGGCTTTTTCCATGCTTTGGGCACTGGGTGGTTAAGAGTGGAGTCCAATATAACTAGATGGTAGATGGAAGATTGTGCTTAGATTACAGTGAGGGAAGATACTGCTGTCCTAAAAAAAATAATAATTAATACTTTGATCACTCGATTAGTCGAGTTTAAGAATGCTCTGGAGTGCATTAGTTCCAAATCCTTCCCCTAAGACATGCATTTTTCTGAGCACAGCAGATTCTGCTGCATAGCCAGCAAAAAGTGCTCAAGGAAGCCAATGCCTCCAGCATGCTGCAGTCATCTTCCCCATGGATCCAGGGTCTAATGCCTTGGAATGAGTGTCACAGACAAGACTGGTGAGGTGCTGGGAATTGCTCTGTGACTCTATGTGTTTTCACTGACCAAGGTTCAAGGGCAATTTGAAAATATCATGGTGAGAGGATTATGTGCTTCATTCTGGCTTACATTTAAGCATGTGTCTAATTTTAAACACATAGTTGCTTCCATTCATTTCAATGGTATTATTGTTGTACATAATTTTAAATATCTGCTCAAGTGATTTAGTAAATTGTATTCAGAAAAGGCATGAGGCAGGAGTACCTGTGAATGTGATGGGATAGCTGGAGACCAGCTGTCCAGTGGAAACATCTCTCTTCTGTGTCAGAACCATTGTTCTTCTCCAGTTTAAATAAAAATCTCACTTTCTCTGGATTTCTCCCATCTTCCCATGTAAGGTCATTGTAGGCTTTTTCCTTTGAAGGGAATTCTGGCAGCCCTCTTGAGCTGTCCTAGCTGTGACATATTGTGCTGTGGCCTCTGTTCAAGTCTTATCAAATTGTTACTCATGTTTGTACTGTCTCACACTGTGTATTTCAAGCAAACTCAGGTATTTTTAAAAAACAAACAAAAAGACATTTTCTCATTGTTTTCAGGAGATTTCAGTAGAGCCCAGTGCTGAGTAAATAAATGACACAACAGAAAAATACATATTTCTTTTCCTGGAATACAAGTCAAGCACAAGACTACAAAGCGGATAGCTATGATTTAGAAAACTATAACTCAGTATTAATGTTTAATGGATGTGGCACATTCCTTGCTGGGAAGTGCTATAAATCACTCCTTGAAGGAAAACAACAGAATATTTGAGGAGCATGTTGACGAGGGTTTTGTGTGGTTCAAAGGTGACATGGAAACAATGGCCACCTGAAGACAGTATTATATGGCTGTGACAAAGAGCAATTCAGCTCTATTCATTTCCTAAACACGGAGAAAAAGAGTGGCTTTTTTATCATTCTTTTGGTTGTGCTTGTATCTTTGGAATGTTCTTATTTTCTTCTAGGAAGAAGATTTTCCACTCCTATCATTCTTAATTAAAAGGGTTTTTTCCATCCAGGTTTTTAGTCTATCAGGCATAAATGCTTTTTGCTGTGTTTTGTTTTAGCATTAAGTGAGCTGGCTGTGCCCAGAAGACTTGATTCTGCCATCCTTATTCCTGTTGAGATTGATTTTGATACCAGCTGTTCCCACCCTGAGTAGTTTCTTTCTTCTCCATAATTATATTGAAGTCAGCAGGACTATTCATATTAGTAACTGCTCACTGTGTGGTGGTGCTCAGAGCATGGCCCAGGAGGACTCACTGGTGGCCAGTGTGTTAAGTCTGCCTGAATATGGGTAGCTGAACCTGGCCCACGGAGTACTCAGCTTAATAACACTTCCCAGAGTAATTACTGCTTAGTACAGTGGAAGCAGGGCAGGATCCTGACCTGTTTTCTCTCTCTCTGTTGCTTCTTACTTTCCTTTTTATTCCGAAGTGAGTGTATTTGGCTGGATATTTCCCTAGGAAAAGCAAGGTATGTGATTATAACCAAATGAACAGCTTGGAACCACAAAAGCCCCACAAATCAAATTTGTTTATAGCTTGTTACTGCTTTTGTTTGTTTCATAAAAGCCTATTACATTTTCTCTTAAATGATACAATATGACCAGTGTGATCTTGTGGTAAACAATAAGAATAGCTGTTTCTGAGATTTTGCTTTTTGTGGCTTCTCAGTGTTTTTCATTAAACAACAGAGCTTGCAAACTTTAATTCATAAACTCACCTTTTAGCCTCATCAATCATAATAAAGAGCCTTAATAGCTAAATGTTCAATCATACAAACTCAATTGTGGTTCAAATCCTGGTTGATTCTTTTTTTGAAACACTTTTGGAACACTAGTTAGTTTCTGTTTTGATTATGTATATCGAAGAAAAACTGTATTGTGAATATTCCTTTTTATTTAAATAAATAGATGCTTGTTTGAAGGAAAACTTACATCAAGAGGGAAGAGTACTACTTTAGACATCAGTGGCCCCAGTATTATACCATTTCTGAACTTTGCTAATCTTTCTATATCTGTAGTTTACATACTTGTTAATGATTTATTTCTTTCAGCTCCTAAAACTGGATGATTTCTCCATTCTCTTAAGAGAAGAATTTGTATCAATAGAGATGTTGTGCATAAAGACACTAACAGTATCAGCAGTACAGTTTTGCTTGGAATGTGGCTATTGAATAGATATCCCTGTTGAGCACTGTGAACCTGACTATCACTAATAGCAGGTTAATACTAAAATTAACACACAAACCACAGGAGAGAAGTACCCAAAGGCCTTGCAAAGCTCTTAAGTAGTACATGTGTGTTGTATTCTGTGTTGGCCCTCCCATGGTGTCTTTAGTCTTTCTAAAGTGATGGATAGACCTGATGGCATGGGCACTTCAGTGTGGTGGAAGTATTCTCACTGCATATTTTGCACCCGAGATATTCATATCAGCTGGATTGAACGGCAGAACTCAACATTTGAGAGTATTTCTGGTCTAAAAATGCTTAGTGTGTGCCTACACGTTTATCTATACACACTTTTACAAATATATACAAAATATACAAATATATACACATTTTAATTTTGTAATCAGCAAACAAACAAATTTGAAGAAAAAGCATCCAGGTTCTGGTTCCACTATGATCAGGGCAAATACTGACAAATTAAATTCTATACCTTATGTGAGAGAACAAAGTAGAGATCATCGTAATGGCTCCCTTGACCCCAGACTCTTCTTATTTGAAGTTCATCGATTAAAAATGCTGTGGCATAGTCACAGACAGTTGTGTAAAACTGTTGAGTTGAAAATAATCTATTTTCAAAAAGTATTTGGCTGATTATTAGGTAAAATTTGCCTGCAGGCAAATACTTGAAAAATGATACAGCCTATTAGAGCTTAAACTGAGGAAAACTCTTGATAGCTGATGTTCACACATCACTAATAGCCTGAAAAGTTATGGGGTTTAGATAGTGGTATCAAAAGTAAACTCCATGTGATACATTGAACAGATGCCAATCCTATTCATGCAAGGGTCCCAGTGTTAAAAAAATGTATTAAATCAACTTTCTGAATGCCCCTGTTCATTATTTTGCTGACTTGGAAACCTTGAAGTGTTTTGTATCCGTTTCATTATCTCCAAAAAGCATGAATTGTAATGGAATTTACATAAAAATCCTTCTTTGGAGTGGAGACTTTACTGCACAGTCAGCTGCCCCCCTAATCCAATCTTCCCCAATGCAGTTGGCCCGCTGGTTGCCAAACTCTAACAGTGGGGATCTCCTTTGTTAAGAAAAGTATGAATTTGAGCTTTAAAATGAGCAGAACTCTTTTCTATTACTCACGATGCCTCCTCTTGCTGAGTTTACATGAAATGTCTAGCAGGAGGTGTTATTAAATAGCCTCAAAAATTAGGCAAAAAACCAATTATCTAGAAAAGGGACACAAAAGGCTTAAAGAAATGAGCGTTTGAATTTTCATTATTGAGTATCCATGGGACACCACACCACTATTTGAATTTTGTTATTAACCCTTTGCATAAGAAGGATTTAATACTTTTAATCAGTTTTGAATTACACTTTGAGGAAAGCACAAGTTGGGAATTTTAAAAAGCCTCCTTCATTTCTTTCAGTATTATTTCAGTGCTCCCATGTTTGCACTTATCTCAAAAGAGTTTTAACTTTGTATTAGATTTTTTGTGAAGGTTGATTACATGGGCATTTCAGTCTCACCTTCATTCTTTATTTAGCTGAAATTCCTAATCAGTTCAGTGGGGGGTAGACAGGACTCAAGTGTTCCTTTAGATGAATTTCAGCTTCTAAAAAATCTTAGGGGTTGAGTAATGTATTCTTGTTTGTTTTTTCCACTCTGCAGATAAAATCTAGAGAACATTCATCATCACCTGGATAGGAGTGATTTAAAGCAGTTCACAGTTTAAGCTGGCAGCCATTTTCTGAACTTCAGCAAAGCATCAAGTTAGAATGACAAGCAGTAATTTAATAGTTTTCATGGGACCTTTGCAGAGGGTATAGAGACAGATACACATATTGCTTAGGAATTCTTCCTGGAACAGATCTTGCTTTAGTAACAAAAAGCATTCCAGCTGTCCTTGCCTCAAAAAAAATGCTTTCTTCAAATTAACATTGCTCTTTTATTCTCCTGAAAATGAAGTTTTCTAATGGGTCAGTCTTGTTTTTATTCTGAAAAATTCCGTCTCAGTGTCCATGTCTGGTCATGAAACTCTGCTTTTCCAGTCAGGTTGTTCTTCCCATTCTGCTTGTTTCCCCCTTCTTGTTTCAGTCTTATTTATTAATTTTTTTTCTATTCCCTTTTACAGTTTTTCTTTGCTATAATCCCTCTGACAGTGATGTTAATCTGAATATTACTGAACAGTAAAAACAAGCTACTATGTCAGAGCACATCTAAGCCCAGAAGTCATATAGTCACTAACAGACATTTTCATTTGGTTTCTTCTGTTTTTACTGGGCTCTATTGATTTCTTCTGGAGCACCAGTCTTCCCAGAGCCAGAGGAGAACAGTCTTTTGGCTCTCTTCCGAAATGCATTTGCCAAATAGTAGCATTAGAAACCTCCCAGACTTTCTAACAGGAGACAATCCAAGATCTGTACACCAGGATCCTTCACCTCTGCCCAATCAGACACTATGCCAAACTATACACTTGCTTAGAAAAGATCCACAGAAACCTTTGACATCTATGGATTTACAAGGGGAGAGTTTACTGGACACTAATAGCACTGACGAGAACGACAAGCTATTACAAACATGCTTTTACTGTTTTCAAAACAGTTCAGTTTCCAGGCAAACACAACATCACTTCAGGCCCATATAAGAGATAGATCTTCAGACAGCAGTAAAATTTAGCAAATGTTTTTCTTTTTATGATCTAACTTGTTTTGTGTTTTTAGGTGAATGGAAGTGGTATCTCCATCTGAAAAGAATTTTTAAAAATAGAGTGCAGTCTTTTTGTTGAAGTAAATTGTTGGCCTTTGCCTGCTAATTTTCAGAGACTGTAGTTAGGTTTTTGGGAGACAGAACGAAGCATATGGGCATGCATGGCCAGGCCTCCTTGAATATTGCCCCTGAGTGCACACTGCTAGTAAACTGAGGAGGACCTGGAAGGACTGACAGGGCTGTTTTCACTGCAGTACTACAGAGTCAACAAAATAATGTGGAAACTGGACTAGGAAAAAGCAGTTATGAGGGGAATCAAATATTTTGTGCCATTCAAGAAATAGAAAATCAGACTCAGGTCTGCAAAATCTGCTTGGGAAAAGTTCTGTTCGAAGATTTGTGAAAGGATTCATGATTGATCCTTGTACTGAAAAAATTATAACAGAGGAACCTTTAACATTTGTGTCCACATCTTTAGCTGGGGTAAAGGATGCAGTTCCATTAAGTCAATGCAAGTGTACTAATTTGCACCAGCTGAGCTTCTGCTTCTTTGTTTGTCTAGCCTTGTCGGCACCCCTTGCAAGGGAAAGCAAACATTCATTGTTCTTTCCTGGGTCAAAGAGAAGTCAGTGCAGAAGGATCCCAAAGTTTCCTTATCTCTTCTTGTTTTCATTTTCACAACTAGCATTATTCACATACAAATGACTTGAACTTACAGTGCAGAACTTAATGCATGTGCTTCTGAATGTACCTGACACTGGCTGATAGATGAGTAATTTCCATGAGTAGAATTCATGTATTGTCATTGTTTTATGCAACATAATCCATGCTACATTAATTCAAAATGTGTAAACTGGAAAAAACAGCATGATCTGAATCACAGTTCATTTCTGATGAAATTTAAATCACATTTTACCCTAAAAATTTACTTCTTAACCCTTAGTTTCTTTAACAGTTATTTTACACCCCTTATTATTTTATCCTTTTGGTGTTACTGATCCTGTCCTCAATGAGCTGCTTTTTTCACTCTAAGTGCAATATCTGGATCCATGCAACACTGTTTGCAAAGAAGCTGTTAGTAACTGAGGGATGATCACAGAGAGATAGATGATGGTGCTTTCATTTGCATTCACATATATGCGCTCTTATTGCACATTAAGAGTTATATTGCTAGCTACAATTTTATTATTTCCCTATAAATACTTGCTCATATTCTCTCAGGGAATTATGTGTTCATTAGAATAAGAGTGGCTTGATTAAGATGAAATCCATATCATGAAGGGGTTTGGAAGTTATTGAAGAAGATTTTTGGAAGCTGTTTTCCAGGAAACAGTTAAGGAGTCACTTCTCAAATGTTGTTAGGTATTTCCAGTCATCCAACTTCTTTCAAAATTAATTGAGAGGTCAGTACTTAGTCACCCCCTAATTAATCAGTGCTAAATATAATGTAAGAAATATCACAGCCAAACTGGAGTCCTAAGATCCATCTTTTGCTGAGACATTAGAATAACTTTCAGGATTCTGATTGAGGGTTTGGGGCTGAATGTTTCTTGTGACTGTCTCAGAAGGGCTTGCAAATCTCATTAAAATGCTGTAACCAGAATGAAATGTGGTTTGGAGCGATTTCCTTGTCCCTGATGGAAATCACCCGTTCCCAGGATATTGCTATCCCAGTTTTGCCAGGGACAATATATCCCTAAGGCTCACAAAGCACTTGGGAGTAAGGAAAATGTTTGGCCTTTAAAAAAGACAAGGTTATGTCAAGAGTCAGTTATTTTAAAAGAAAAAAAAAGTCCCTGGTGTGAGAATCCTTGCAAATTTAAAAACTTTCCTCTTTTCAAGTGGTGCAAGCTGAGCAGTGGGCTCTCCTTGGCTGTACATTCAGCACTTTATCCATGAACAAAGTATAAATATTTCCAGAAAACCCATTTCTATATTTATTTTCAGAGTGACATCACTTCCCCTCTGTATAGCTGGTGAGAGATGGTTCAATCCAAAGCCAGCTCTATTTTCAGAGAATACACAGACACATAGTCAGGGTGCTAGCTCTGGAACTGCAGTGGTTTTCATTGTAAATGAAACAATGATACTCTCCAGTTCCTCACCCAAATTCTCTGTATTTTTTTTGGTTTAGTACAGGCTAAAGAGCACATTTTTTTGTGGGGAGTCTCATGTGAAAATATTGACCACCAATCATCAGACAGACTGCAGTAGCAATTACAGTAAACTGTGCTGCTCCATCCAATAACATGAATATTTTTAACAATTCTCCTTCCAAAAATAACTACACTTTGTGAGGATCAAAAATGAACAGAGTTCTCTTCTTTCTTCAAAGTATGTTCTGAAGCAAATTATCATTTAAGTGTATTCTAAAGTACACAGGTGCTATTATAATCCATGCAGTGGGTTTATCTGAACCTCTGGTCATACTTTTATGTGTATCAAAATATGTTTTATTGCATTTTATAGAAATATGCTACATTTATATACCTTTTTGTTTATTCTCCACCACTTTACCCCTGAGAAGAGGCTTTTAGGAGGAAGGGAAGGTGTTTAGCAGCAACCTGCTCATGTTTCAGCTGAGGGGTGTGTTCCCCTCAAGGAGCAAGAAGGCTGCTTAACTTATAAATATCTCCTCAGCCTCCTTCTGTTTGAAAGGCCAGTGCTGCTGGGGCTCAATCACTGGTGGATAGGCAACCTTTCCTGCCTGGCAATGGTAAACAATCCTCAGCTTTTACCTTCTCCTGCAGGAGTCTGAGAGCATTAGCTGCATGGTAGATCAGTGCTCAGGACAGAAGGGAGCTGCCACTGCTTTTAGATCTGCAGAGCACAATTACCTGCATTTCCTGAGCCCTGGCTGCCTCATTAAGTGTTCTCTAGAACTATTTCACAAAAAAAAAAAAAAAAAACCCAAACAGATATTTGTTTCCTCTTCATTTATTTACATGTAATGCTTACATTGGCCAGTGTGGCTGTGGTTTCTAGAGCAGGGTTTCTTATCTAGACCAGAAACCTGGATGATGTTTAAAGAAGCCAAGTAGTTCCTCATAGCCACATATCCCTCCAGTGACTCAATCAGGATCAAAGTCAGGGCTCTCTTACACCTTTTTTCTCCCCTTTAACCACATGACCTCCCTCACTGCTGGCAATATGCGTCTGAGTTCCATTGGCTGGGAAACTGCAGCAGCCAGGAAAGGAAACAGTCACACCTCCATAGCCTTGGGACTCAGGGCAGGTCAGGGCAAGGTTAGCAGCTGCTTACAGGTAATGCATCTTTTCACCAGGAAAGGTCAATTTAATGTGAGATCCCTATCAAAAATCCCTGAAACTGTTTTGAGCCCCTAAAGAAGGGTTTCAGTAGCTACATCCTGCATCTTTAACATTTTAGTGTTTAGAAACTGATTTCCTGGAGCTTTAGGGAAGACACCAGGTATCTTGGCTCCAGAACAGATTTTTAGAACTTGAGTTGATATGGGAATTCTGTGTTGTGCTTTCCTTATTTTGTGTATTGTTAAATTATACACTTTGAGGTGCTCTTATGATTAGTGTCATTTACTCTCAAATTCTTGTGAATGTTATTTTGAAGCACTTCAGATATTTTCATTTTAATGACACATAATGATAAATACAATTATTAAAAAATACATCTCTGTGCAAACCTAGTGATGTCTTAAGAATCCTGGAGTTCATCAGAAAAACAATAAGACTATAAATTAAAATAATATCTAGGCTAATTGTGAGTCAGTGTAAAAACTAGCCTTTTAGTTTGCTGATCGAAAGCAAGTGTTTTCATAGTGTGATGTCAAGAGGAAAATAATTCCATTGATACAGCAATTTTAGAGCACAGAGGGCAGAACCACACAATTTTTAGTAAACCCTTGGAACAGCTAGCAAAAGCAGTGTCACAAGAAAAAAAAATAGGCATTTTGCTATAGAGAGTGCTAAGATCATGTGCTAGCAGTACCCTGAATGTTAATTACAGAATCTTGAATTCTTTTCACTATTATATAAAGAATCAATTCAATGACCTGAGATCAGATGAAATATGAAAAGGCTTCTTAGTCTGCCTTTGTACCTTGATGGAGGCACTTTCAGTCAGCGGAAACCAGTACATTGATTTACTTATTAGGAAGTTATTAAAAAGGAGAACTCCACTGTGAACCATCTACAGAACAAACTAATCTGATGCCTTTCCAGGAGAGATGACCATCTAATGCCTGAAATTCACAAGACAAAAGGAAATTTTTCCTGATTTATAGATACATGCTGATGCTGAATGACTGTTACAAAGGATCACAGAATTCACCAGAACCTTTGCTTGCTGAGAGAATGTGTTATGTCAGTTTTGGAGAGGAAAGGGGATTTAGGGGAAACCACACTGTGATTTTTATGGGTACCAACTGAAATACACAATATTACAAGAAAAAACCCAGAAGAGTACAGCAAACTTGTTAGAAGTTCCACCAAACTTCAGAAAATTAATAAAGCATTGACACTATCAGTGACTTTACCCTAGTATGATATTTACACAGTATAATCCCAGACTTGACAGTGATTACACAACTGTAGGCAGATGTTTTGTAATAGAATTTTGCATAAACTTCAGTTACAAGAGCCCTCCCAAGAATCTTAATTTAGCTTTACTGCAAATTTTTTAGATTGGTTTATTATTTGGAAAAGTCCAAATGAAGTTTAGATAACAATAAAGTCATAGAAATCATATATAATTGAGGGATTTGTTCCATTCAGCTCCCATATCCATGCAGTGCTTTCTTGCTGAGCTCCCATAGTCAGCCAGTTTGGCTGTGTACTTGAGAAGACCTCAATATGTCACTTTGATATTAATTTTAGAATACAGTCTAGATTTCCTCTTATCTCCTATCTCACTCACCATCCTCAGCAAAATTTACCTAAGAAAACAGAAGCAGGGAGGAGACAGTGCTGGCAATCAGATACAGCATCAAGGTGCTGCAGGTTCAGGTGTACCTGACTCGATGGCTGAGCACCATTTTACCTCTCTGTGGTGCCATTTCTGTGAAATTTCAGTTACCCAACTTCATCAGTACCATGCCTTGTGATCTGCACATGGAGTACACTGTGAAAGACAGATATCAATTGTCGTGAAGGATATCTCTTCTCAGGTATTAGATATTTTCATTAAAATTTAGTTTAAAAATAGTTTTTAAATGTTTTCAATGTCATTTTGTGTGTGTGTGTGTGTTCTTGCATTGCTGTCCAAGTGCCTGTTTTTAATTTTGTTTATTATGATTAAAAACAAGTTAAGAAGCTGAACCAAAATAGAACATTCTTCAGTCTTCATTGTACCTTTTTAATCAAAGCACTTCACTTTTTTCTTTATCTTTTGAGGCAGTTGGTGAATGTAAAGCAAAAAGAGAGAAGGCAGAATACAGACCAGTAAAGAGGTTAATGATAGGAAACTTTGAGAGGCTTACTAAGGTGAGTATGGAAAGAAGTTTGTGGACACAGTAAGGCGTCAAAAATTTAGAAATACAATTTTTTTCCTTTTTTTTTTTTTCATATGTGTGAATGATGAGAAGGAAATACAAACCTCAGGTCTAACCTGTTGGAAGCTCAAAGTATGCAAAGCACCAGCAGTAGAAATTATGTCCAATAAAAAAAGATGCAAGAGATGTGATAAAGGAAAATACTAAACTCAAAAAAATTATATGCATTTATGTTTAGAAAAGAACAAAACAGAAACAAAAGGACTGTGATTAGGAAAAAATCTTAATTGCTAAAACTGAGTAAATTATGAAGGGTTAACTATTTTTATTGATGTTTTCTGATATAAGCTGATTAGTTCAAAAGGAGCAAAAATTTTTAGGAGCAAGAACTTTTCACAATATTTCTTATAGTTTGTTAGTTTTTGTTGGGTTTTTTGCTTTGTGATCTAGTATTTCTTAGTCCTTTTGCTTGTGTAGATTGAGAACAAATGCTTGCCATTTCTCTTCCTTGAACATCTACATAGCTACATTGTAATAGATTTTTAAGATATATAGGGTTAATGAATGTTATATATGTAGGTATAGAAATTTGAGAGGATATGTTTGAGAGGATATTGACTTTCCATTTGAGATGGAAAGTCATTCTGTAATTAGATGAGGGCTGTGCTTATTTTTGAATGGAAACCTACTGCTAGCATTTTCTAAAGAAATTATTGCATGGCAAGCTACTGCAGTTCTGTCATCAGGACAAGGTTTACCAAGAGCTCCCTGGAAACATCCCTGGTTTCTGGTATTCAGGGTGAGGTTTACAGCACCATTTCTGCTCTGTGGACTTTGCTGTGGATCTGGTGGGTGAAGCAAATGGACACTGCTTAAGTATGATTTTTAAATGTTTCTAAAGTATGTTCACATGAGATTAACAAAAATGAAGGCTGTGCTATTTATATATTAGAGAAACCACATCTCAAACCCCATTTCATATACAATTTTTTTTCAGCTTTCTATAATACCCATAGGCCCACTGCTTCGGCAGTACATCTTTGTCTGTATTGACAGTTTTATTATCAGGAGGGGCTGTTTAATTCAGGTTTCACAAAGAGGGTAAGATTTTAATTTGGGTGGATTATTCATGATGAAAGGTTCTGTATTTTCAGAAGTTACTGTATAGCTGGAGCATTATATGCAGACATAAACCACTGTGTTATATCAGTGTTTAGTGTGAGGCTGGTGAGGCAGGGGAACAGGATGCCCAGAAAACTTGTGAATGCCCCATCCCTGGAAGGCCAGGCTGGTTGGAGCTCTGAGTAACCGGGGCTAGTGGAAGGTGTCCACACCCATGCAAGAGGGGTGGGTCTGAATGGTCTTTAAGGTCCCTTCCAACCCTAGCCATTCCGTGAGTCTATGATTCCATGATTGTGTGATATGTGTGGGTGCAGTGGGTAAAACCTGACTGCACACATTTGAATAGAAAAGTAGCACAGCATCCATGAGTTAAGTAACAGCTTAGGACAGGGACAGTTGTAACTGCCAGCACTTAGCCATAAACATAATTTTCTTATATCAAGGAAAATCCTGGGGAAATTCATTCAGCTTTTAAGAACAAAGATTTCAGTAAGCCTTTGCTGAAGTTAACCCAAGGTAACTGTGAGCGGTGTGTTTCTGTCCTGCAGTGACAGATCGTGTCACACAACCCTGTGTAAGTGAGAGCAGTCTCCCAGGGTTGCTGCAGCCTTGCCTGGGTGAGGCAGCTGGCAGAAGGGCAGTGATGGTCTCCCAGCACAGTGTCCTGCACAGTTCAGATTGGAATGATACAGGTGCTGCTGCTCGGGTCCAGCCGCAGCCTCTGTGGCTCTTTACTGTGTCTGTGAAAGAAATCGTAAGTGCTCATCTGCAAGAAATGGAGAAACAGCAAATATATACTACCTTATAGATTGAAAAACTGTAAGAATTTCAGGCTAAAATTACATTAAAAATAATGTTCTTTTTAGTTAGCATGCATATTTAGATTATTACTAAATGCTGCATCTCTAACATAAAAAATACAACCCAGCTGAATAGTACAAAGTGTCCAGTACTTTGAGGGTCATCCTTGTGGTTGCTTGGTTAGTGTGTGTAAGTTTGTTTTGTGCTGTTATTTGATTAAGGCAGGACTTAAAGTGATCTGGTTGCCTTCTCAGCATTGAAGACTTATACACCTTGCAACTGCCTCTAATGTATTCCAGTATTTGTGTGTTTGTTACTATGACATCTGGTTCCTTGCCAGACATTTTGGGTGGCATTGCTGTACACTTCATTCTCAAAGTGCTGAGTGATATGGTCATGAAAAATGCCTCCTCTTTGCCCATTATAAAAACCCCAGTCATATCAGAGTTGTTAAAATTTATGCTAAGTCTATTCAGTGAAAGATAAATAGTCATCACTTGGAGAACTTGCTGTGCAAGGCATGATCCTGCAATATGCTAGGCTCTTCTGAGATATTCCCAGCACCCTCAACTTCTAGTGAGTTGCCTGATGCTCAGCACCTTGTCAGATCTGGCCTCTGAGAAGGAACATGAAAAGACCCAAAGCAAACTGGCAAATATCCAGCTGTTTTTGTACAACTCTTTTTTTTCTCTCAAAAGTAGCAATTCAAACAAAGAATTAATTTAGAAAGAAAAAAAATTAAAATCAAAAGAGGAGAAACTAGGATGCGTGAAAAAGAATATTAACAGTATTTGAAGAGGCAAAGAAATTAGAGTTATAGAAAACCTAATTTTTCTTTAAATAACATTGGGAAGGTTGTGGATGTTGTTTAGTATTGCCCTTGAATATTTTGTAAGTGGCACAACCACTTCATGAGATGCCAATTGCTGAAATACAGAGTTGTGATTTAAAGTGACAATGTCACCGTAGTTTTGGTCCAAGTGATGAATTTTGCTACGAAATGAGTTTGAAATTGGTATACCAAACCTAGCATGGAAAGATGTGTTTGTATTTGAGTTAATTTCAATTAAAATTAGTTTTGTTAGAAGTATCACTCCCATAACTTGTTATGAAAATTTTATCTCTTTTAATGTGAACTCAAATGGGCCTTACAAGACACCAAGTACTCAGGAAGAGAGCTGATGCATCCAGATAGCCAGGACAGGCAGCAAAAATCCCAAACTGTGCAGAGTAGCTGTGGATATTTCTTTTCTTTTTAACTGAATGGATAAAAGAAAATAGACAAAAAGCTTTTTAAAAATACAGGAAGCATATTCTTAATTGCTTGCACCTGGTTTATGTGAAAAGCTAATATGGAATCCTGTAACTGATATCACTTTCTTTTCATTTTTTATTATGATAAACTATAAAAATGGCAAGATGGTAGAATACGAAGCTTTTAAATTGCAGATTGCATAGTAAATCAACTTAATTTATGTACTATGTTTATTGGTAAATTGTCTGGATTCATTAAAGCCCTGGAACTGCATTTGTATAACAGAATATGGCCTCTTTTCCTGGATTTTGAGTCCATTTTCAAGCTGCATAGACCTCTTTGAATGTGTTAAAGTAGTAGCCTATTTAACAGGGAGAGTTCATGAAGCTTTGAAGATGTTTTAAATCATTAAAAGGGATGCTGTCGATTTGAATTCTTTTCAAAATGACCAATTAAAGATTTTTTTTTTTTTTTTAATATGGAAGGGGTTTTTTCTAATTCCTAGAAAATATCTAGAATTTCTTTTTTTTTTCCTCTGTGAATGTTTGGAAGCATCATTCAGAAGACCAGATAATGTTACCATCATAGCCATCATTATTAATCATGAATACTTTCATATTCCCCTCTCACATCCCTTCCTCTTACAGGAACTCAGCCCAGTGCATTCAGCCAGTCTGACTCCTGAGAATCATTTCAGCATTGTTTTAAACTTGGAAATCTGACTTTGCTACAGCATTGCTCTGTGCACTGTGGTTATTTTCATTCTTTGCTGCCAGTTGTTTGGGCAGGATTTGTAGGGCTGAGCTTTCCAGCACCTCTCTCCAGCAGAGCCCTGCCTGCAGAGCCCACCCTGCCAACCAGCCTTTCAGCCATGGGCTGTGACAGACAAGCTCTGCCAGATGTCCTTGCCATGATTTCAGATATTCATGCTCGCAGCTGTCCATCTTACAGTTCTGCTGGAAATTCCTGTCAGCCTACAGGGACGAGAGAGAGGAGCATGTGTCTGTGCTTGAGCCACCCACATCCACACCGCCTGCTGGTTTAAACTGCCAGTGAAAAGCCTTTGCCCTGCTCTTCGGTCCTGGAGATGGGATTGCAGTCTTCCAGTGGAGGGCAGGGTGCAAGGTTGGAAGTGGAAACATCCAGAAGTGTGGCAGCTTTGTGCTTCAGTGTATGTGAGCAAGAGCACAAACTACCTGTGCTAAGTAAACAGGAAAAAATGGAGCAAAAGCAGGTCAGCTACACTGCATGATGAGTTTTTAGATGAGAAGGCAGCATTTGAGTTCCCAGTGTCTTTTTAATGGCTTGGTGAGATATATTTTGTTTTCATGGTAAAGTCTAAATGGTGAATATTTTATCCAAGCGATTAAAGTAACTTTTTACTCTTACGCATTAGGCATAGAATATTTAAATATAAGTGAGAGAGGGAACACTAGATATGATAATATCTGACAATGTGTTTCAAATTACCGGCAAAGCATGTGCATACATATATGAATACAGCTGTGGTTTCTCTTCAGCATTAGGTAATGTTCTTTTAATGAAAGAAAGGAGCAAAAGCTCCTGCTATTCTCTTCAAAGGAAGGGCATTTATATATTTTATATAGCACTCTTTATACTGCTGTGTTATGGTATGTAATATATTGGAACTTCTCAGCCTGTGATAGACCCCCAAAGGGTAGACATGTAGGTCTAAGAGATGAAAAAAATCAAAGACATGATCTCTTGACAGAATTATATAACCTTCTCACACTGCCTCTGAACCTCATTGAATCCTCGAGGTGACAGAAAGTTGGCAGGCAAAGTCACAGCAGCTGCTGGTGGTGGCGTGGCTGAGATCTGTGAATCTGTTCAGTGGGATCAATGGCTGAATGCTCAACAGCCCGAGCCACCGATCACCACCCTGACCCCAGTTCCTGCGAAGTCCAGCAGGTTGCTGGGGAGGCTTTAAGAAGCAGAGAGTGGAAAATGGAAAGCAGGACATGAACATCAAAGGGAGGAGAAAGACAGAGGCACCCGCCCTCCTCATAAAAGCCATTCAGGAAATTGTAAAACTCAATCCTATGTGCACAGTACTTGATCACGTAGAAGTTTTACTTTAAGTTTTATGCATACCTGAATAAATGCTGAGAAATTCTGTTCTCTACATAGTCTGGGAAGCCTGCCTTCCATGGAATTTCAATAAATGCCAGAGGTCTAGTTTCTCCATGGACCTTTGGCTGTCTCACCCATAATATACACATGAACATGAACCTTAGTTTTTACACCCGTTTTTTTTAAATATTGCATGTAATAAATAAAATACCAACATGCAGTATATGCCAAATTTAGCAAAAGAAAGCAACACTATAGAAAGGGTACAAGTGAGTTTAACTGAATGCTTTTTACTCATACTCAAAAATACTTTAACAATTGAATTGTTTCACAAAAGGAACTATTTCAGCGCAGTTGCATCATGAAAAATTACTTTGTTAGAATGGCAGAGTAGATTTCCACTTGCATAAAGTCTCATAAGATTTATCTAATTTTCTCAGTTCACTAATAAAAATATATTTTACAGCTTTTAACTACAAAACTTGGAAAACTCAAATGGTCTGCAAAAGACCAGGCAGGGTTCCTTCTCTCATGCATCTTGTTATTACTAACGATCCTCCCAGTTAAACATTAGCAGTTTTTCTGCTACCCTTCATTGGGATAATGTGGTTTTATTATAGTACAAAATTTAAATGCACTGCGATTGCATAAATTTCATTGTTGATGCAGTAAGTAATGGCAAAAGATAATTCAGTTCACTCCATCATAAATGGGAATAAAACCACTTTTTCCACTAAAGTAATCATACATGAATGTGGATGTACACAAGGGGCCTGATACAGAAGTAAAAGTCTGTCCCAATAACTAGAAATCTGGATTTAGTCCAAAGAGCAGATCTGTTGAGCAAAACTAGTACATTTTACATTGGTGCTTTTAAGCATGGAAGTGCCCTATAAAGGCGGAAGTCTTTGAGGCTATTGTTTAATTTAAGGTTAGATTTGTTTCACAGAGCTCTAGTCTGAAGGAAAAATAGTTTCATATATACAAATTGTTTAGTTTCATATAGAAAAAAAACTATATGAATCTCAGCTACTTGCATTTAATAGTCATGAAGTTGCGAAAGTGCTGACCAAGCCACTTTGTGTCCAGCCACCGGTCTGGCTAACCCAAGAGGTCCCAACTGACAAGAACTTAGCAAATATGACACAAATGGCTGGAAAGGAGAATCCAGGGAACTACAGGTCCGTCAGTCTGACCTCCATGGTGGGGAAGGTCATGGAGCAGATCATGTTTAGTGCCATCATGCAGCAGGTGCAGGACAATCAGGGGATCAGGCCCAGCCAACATGGATTTATAAAAGGCAGGTCCTGCTGGACCAACCTGATCTCCTTCTGTGACAGGGGAACCTGCACAGTAGATGAGAGAAAGGCCGTGAATGTTTTCTGCCTAGATTTTAGTAAATCCTTTGACAGTTTCCCACAATGTTTTCCTGAATAGACTGTCTTCCCATAGTGTTAATGAGTGCACTCTCTCCTGGATTACAAACTGGTTGGATGGCTGGGCCTAGAGAGTGGTGGTGAACAGAGCTACACCCTTTGGTGTTTTTTGGTGGCTGGTCAGTAGTGGTATTCCCCAAGGCTCAGTGTTGGGGACAGTTCTGTTTATTATTTTTACTGATGATCTGAACTAGAGGATTGAGGGCACTCTCAGGCAGTTTGCAGACACCACCAAACTGTGTGGGTGTCAATCTGCTGGAGGGCAGGAAGGCTCTGCAGAGGGATCTGGATGGGCTGGATTGATGAACTGAGGCCACCAGTGTGAGGTTCAACAAGGATCAGTGCTGGTCCTGCATGTGGGTCACAAAACCCCATGCAGCACAACAGTCTTGGGATAGGGTGTCTGGAAAGCTGCCCAGTGGGGAGGGACCCGGGGATGCTGGCTGGCAGCAGCTGAACACAAACGTGAACCAGCTGTGCCCAGGTGGCCAAGAAGGCCAGTGGCCTCCTGGCCTGTACCAGCAATGGTGGGGCCAGCGGGAGCAGGACAGGGATTGTCCCCCTGTGCTCAGCAGTGGTGGGGCCACACCTCAAGTGCTGGGTCCAGTTCTGGGGCCCTCAGTTCAGGAAAGACATTGAAGGGCTGCAGCTAGTCCACAGAAGGGCAATGGAGCTGGAAGAGAAATCTTATGAGAAGTGGCTGAGGGAGATGGGGGTGTTTAGCCTGGAGAAAAGGAGTCTCGGGGGTGACCTGACCATGCTACAGCTGCCTGAAAGGTGGTTGTAGATGTGTGTGGGTCAGTGTCTTCTGACAAGTACCAAGAAATAGAACAAGGGGAAATGGCCTCAAATTGCACCAGGGGAGGTTTAGAGTGGATATATTTCTTCACTGAAAGGGTGGTCAGGCACTGGAGCAGGCTTCCCAGGGAAGTGGCTGAGTCACCATCCCTGGAGGTAGTTAAAAAAGCATGTAGATGTGGTACTCATGAACATGGTTTAGTGGTGGACTTGGCAGCATGAGGTGAATGGTTTTACTCAATGGACTTGAGGGTCTTTTCCAGTATAAACATTATATGATTCTATAATACCAATTAGATTATAAGACTGCACTTGGAGTCAAAATGCTCAAAGCAGAAAAGATTAATTCATATTTTCACCAGGAGAAAGCCACATCCTATTTGTTGTGTTATTCTGATGCATGCGTTAATACTTTTTTTTTCATTTTCACATATTTCCTTTCATTATATAGCAGCTGGACTATAAATATAGCTGTTATTAAGATATAGTTTCCAAGTACAAAGAATCAGAGGAAGACATGCTTTCTTCTGTCCCGGTGGAAACTGGAGCATTTCCAGTGGTACCATTGGGATTACAGTATTGTAAAAACGAGACAGAATTGCATTCCTAATCTTCCTTCCTACCATGGCTTAATATCCTTGTCTCCATGTCCAAATGCTCTTTCATTTTTGAGCACTTCTGAGTCAACAAAGATGCATTGTCGTCGTGATAACTGTTGGATAACACTGTCATGAAAACAACTGAATTAACTGGCTGGAGTACAGTTCCTTATTTCATTATGTGACTGTGATATCGAGCCATTTAGTTTCTCTTTCTCAGTGCATATCATATAATAATTTGCACAGCAAATTATTTCACTGTGAGATACATTGTTTTAAGGTTTGAATGAAGGGAAGTAGTAAACCTAACAATTTTACTTACAAAGATAAAGAATTAGTTCGATCACCTTCACCTCTAATGAGTGCACCCATTTGCACCTGGATAAAATGTGTTTTTCAAATCCAAATTTAGTATACATTTAACACACGCTACTACCACTATAGTTGTTTATGATTCTGTTTTTGATCTCAGTATGCAGAACTTTGGCCATGTCAGTTCTGCACATCTCAGGTATCCTTTATAGGGTCTCATTGCACCTGCCAGTCCAAAAAAAAACCCCTCTCTTGCACTTAGCTTTAGAACTACTCTATCAGGACAGATTTTTTTACAAATGTTCTCAAAGCTGATCTCACTTACTCCACTGACTGCAGATTTTATGAGATGTGCCTGTCAGCAAACCTACCTGCTATCACATTTCTGACTTGGGTAGATATCTCTCTTTCTGGGCTCTTCTGTTGTGTATTCCCTCCATCCCTCTGCATTCAGTCCTGTACCTTAATGACTTTTACAGAAATTCTCTTAATTTTTATCTTAGAGGCAGAAAAAATATTAATGTCATTTTGCTTGAAATTTACAACACCTATATGTTTTGGTTTGTTTTTGTTTTTTTTTTTTATAATTGCATTTCCTGCAGCAGAAATGGGAGCACAGTCAGTTGGCCCAGAGGAACTCCAAGACACCCACAGCTGGATAAATCTCTGCTGTTCACTTCTGTCTTGCCTGAAGGCATTTTTTAACAGTTTTCAGTTCATGTGCACTTTTACCTCTTGTTTAATTTTAATTTGTCTTATAATAATACCTTTAGGGAGTATTAGTGCTACAGTAAGAACATACATAAATTCCGTGTATACATGTACATATTTTGTGTGTGCATAACATACACAAAAACTGGGCACCCCTGTAGTAGTTCCACTCTCTAGCTTTGTTAACCTTTAAAAAAATAATATGGTCACTTGCATAAACATTGATTAGGCTTTACAGAAAGGGTGTTTAAACTCAAGTAGAGTTGAAGTTAAGTAACTAGAGAAGTGAGCAGAAAATGCTGCAAGCAATATACCAAGCAAGGAGTCTTTACCCGAAGGAGAGGAAGGAGAATTTGTTGAGCACCTGGAAGTGAGAATTAAAAAAATAAAAGTCTTCAGAGTTTTACTCAGATTTTGAATTTTCCTGTCATCCTACCCTGTCTCTCTGTCACACAAATCCCTCCCTTCTTTGACACCTGTTTGAGAAATGGACCTGCAGCAGCTACATGTGCCACACTCCATGTCCACTTCTTGAAGACAAATTTGCAAAGAACCAGGGTCAAGAAAAACAGGCACTTCTCCTAAGAAAATGTTTGATTTGGTTGACCAGGAGGATACTCTGTGATGAATACCTGGATCACAGCAGCTCTTGGAGAAGTGAGAGAGACAACTGCTGGGCAGTGGGAGGATGCCAGGAGCTGTGCTTGTGCTGGAGGGAAACAGAAGAGTTTTTAAGTTATGAAGAATGTAGTTTATTATACTCAGAATGAGGGAAGGGGTGAGGTTAGGTTAAAACAGACTGAAGAAAAATCTTCTTAGAGAAGGAATCAAAGAGGGGAAGGAAAAAAACTATTACTGTAAAGTAGAGGCAACCCATAGCAAAAATTTGTAAACTGCTGATAAGAAACCTAGTGGGAACTGTGTATCCCCTACAGAACTGTGTGATGTGCCTTAGTTTAGAGATTACATTGTATTGAACTCCACTGTACCCTGTGGAAATCTCACCCTCACCCAAAACTGATTTGAAAATGTTTTACTTTTGTTTATTTCAATAAACATAACAGGTAAAGGGCTTAATAAAGTTTAAAGTACTTTACCAAGTCTGCTTTTTGTACAGGTAACTTTTTCCTAATATTGTCGGGTACATCTTAAATACAATCCTAGAAAACAGTCAAAATGATAGGGAAATAGGTTCCAAAACTGGAATTCTTACACATTTACAGCAAAATCACACAAGGTATAAAAAATGTCTTTGAATGACATGACACTGTTCTGTGAGGGTTTTTGCAATATCCTTGTCCTAGTTCCAGATAGAACAGGGTTAAGTTTTTGCAGTAGCCAGGAAGGGCATGGCCAGGACAAGGAGGTTATTCCATACCACCCCACATCATTGCCAGAGCTCTGGGGAAAGGAATCTTTTCCAGGAGGAAGGGAAGGGCTTGCAGGGTGGTGTGGCTGCAGATCAGGTCACAAACTCCTCAGTGAGCATATTTGCATGTGAATCACTCTCTTTTTTGTACACTTTTGTTGTTAATATTACTGCTACTGTTAATTTTCTTATCTCATTTCCATTTTCAGTAAATTGTTCTTAACACATGATCTTTGCCTTTTCTGCCTCCATTTGGAGAGGGGAGGGGAAGGCTCAGGTGGGTTTGGTGGGAGCACCAAATTGGAAAGCACCATTTCTAAACAACAACAATATTTTACAAATTTTCCTGTTTATAAAGTATTTTAACAAGGAATTTTTTTGTTTGGCCTAAATTTCCAATTGTATGACATAGGTAATTTCAGCCAAAAAAAAAAAAAATACTGTTATTATAAAGACTCTGTAACAGATTCTCAACTGGTGGAAATCAGCATAGCGCTTCCAAAGTTACATGAATCAACACTCAAGTGGAAGAAATTATAATACAAACATTTTGTACTCTTTACTTATTCACATATATCAAAATTTTTAGATTTAAAGTTTTGGACTTTTTAAAAATGTTTATTTTCAATACAATTTTAGAAACTGAACTTTAAAAGATCTTTGCATCCCCTGTGGTACAGTGTTGTTTGTTATATATTATGTATAGTTATATGTAAAGCTCATATTAGATATACAAAGTTGCAAGGAAATACTTATTTTAAACTACCGAGAGCAGTCCTGTAAACTGAAATAGTTTTTATTTATAAGGTTAGACGTATTAATTTCAAAGACTATCTATGTACATCTCTAGAAGTACTGCTGTGAAAAAGCACTGTAGATTCTGTAACTTCTAGCTTTTTCATCAGAATACTGAAAAAATAACGACTTCACTGGTTGATTGTGAGACAGTGCTGTCATATGACTTAGACCCACAAATGTTAGGCTTTAGTACCTGAGCTGGGAAAGTCTCCCCAGATCCATAAGGAACATCCCATATAACGTGAGCTTCCTTCTAATTTATGAGCAGATCTTTGCCGTGTATGGAAAGCACAATGTGCACAGTTTTTCCAGTATTTCCTAATAAATGAACACTTTATATTTTTTGGTATCTTGAGTTATGAAGCCTCTAGAAAATCTGCTATGGCTCACATGGAGATAAAGTGTAGAAGGTGACTTCATGTTGCATGGTCAGAGAGGTTGATCAGACTTTGTTATCATTGACAAGATGTGGAATGGTTCTGACTCTGACTCCATTATACCTCTCTGCAACAAAACTGTCCAAGACAACCCTGTACTTACCCAGGGTTTCCAAAACCTTTAGGACAGCATAATCTGAGACCTTATTAAAAAGTGAGCTGTGGTAGTTGATTACATGCAAATAGATGAACAGCGATGAAAAATATATTTGGAACAAGAAGCACTAGAGAATGTTTTCTTTAATGCAGAAAAGCAAAATTGACTATCTAAAGACAATCTTCGGAATATGTGGAATTATGTTTTAATGCTTTATGCCTATCTCTCTTTCCTAAATGTTTGACTATAATCCAAACAAATTCAATCCTTCTAATGCATTTCTATGTTTTTCACCATAGACACTTAGGCAGCATTAGGAACTTATCTCTGTTTGCCCTTTACTTTAATGGTGACATGTTAGCAAACCAGACAATATGCTATGTCAGAAATATCAAGATTTCCCATAACCTGAATTTAGTAATCCCCATGTACTTTTAGCTTCCTGACTCTTTTTACTGTCTGCATTTCAATAAGGAGTCCCTACTATCTGCTCATCACTTCTAATTACTTTTATTTCAGCCCATGTTCCTGGTTTCTGGGCCAAGAACTTTAAAGAACGATGATATACTCTGACGAAGCATTTAATCAGGGCTGAGTAATCCAACAAAAAGCTTTTCAGGGCAGGGTGGAATATGGGAGGAACCATATTGTCTGCCCAATTATTATGTTTCCTTTTGTCAGCCCTGAAAGAGTTCCTGCAGGGACCAGAAGACCTGTCCTTTGCTTGATGGGAAGAAGCCTTGGGAAAAGGGAATGGTGGCAGAAGACAACATAATATCAAGTGAAGTGGGGAATAAACAGTGGTAGGGAAGCACACACACTTTTCAACTCCTAAAGCTTTTGTCATCGGAGTGCAAAACTCTCTAGAAATATTTGTGGCTATGGGTGAGGGGCAGAGGAAACCTAACCATTAATTCCTAAGAGGTGTTATCAGATGCATCAGGGTTTGGCTGTAAATTTGACTACATTGCTGTGGTGCACAGAGAAATGAGTGAGGAAATATCTGATTAAAGTGTACATTGCTGCTGAGGCAACCGAATGTTGCCATAGCAATTGAGATGAAATGTGCAAAGAAGTGAGATAATTAAATCTAACCCCTTTAGTAGTTTTGATAGTCAATGCACTGCCAATAGGAAAAGTTATCTACAGTGTTAAAGATAAAACATACTCCTTGTGGAAGTTCTCCTTGCTGGTGTTTTGTTGCTCTCTTTTTAAATATTTTGCTTCAGGTACCTAATTTGAATGTTCTCTTTAATAATCAAATACAGTTTTGACCTTGGTCAAAAGCCTAGGACTTTTACTGACTTATTGTATTATGGGAAGCATGTACACAGAATATCCAGGAAGTTTTATTCACCCTTCCTCTGCGTGCAGTACAGTAAGGCCCAGGCTGGCACCTCAGAGCTTACAGTTCAATAATATCTAGAACGTGCTGCCCTCTTCAGGAGCCCATGATCAGAAATGGGCAGTTTTGTTTAATGCTCCAGAAGCAGCACTGAGCAAACAGGAACTACAGGGCTGATTTTTTTTTTTTTCTTTTTGACATTTGTAATGCTTGTGCCAGAGGCACTGATAATAATTATAACTGAAATAGACAAATCTGATTTTTTCAGAAAGGAGATCAAAAACTTGTTAGCATTTATTTAAATTTGAGAGCTGAGTGATCATACACTTACCCAGACAGTTACTTATTTCAGCCAGTGAAAACAAAATCCAGGAGAAGCCTTGACTCACTTCTTCCAAACTAATAATTCTGTATTCTATATAGCAGCAAATAACCTGTTAAGCAAAAGTATTTGTGTCCAAAATGTTCATACATTAGCCATCACACTAAACTTACTTACTTTCATCTGCTCTGCTCATCTGGAACCATCTAAGTGCTTAAACTATGATTTAGTGGAACATTAAAGCATATACTTAACTCTAAGCACAAGCATTGCTGCAATGCCTTCGGGAGGACACTCGTGTGAAAGTATTGAACAACTCATGTGTCAGCCTGGTGGATTGCATACCTGGCTGATAGGTAGGGACAGGCCCACAATTTTCAGTTTGTATCTTACAACACTGTAAGTCACATTCTAGAATCTTAATAATTAAGCAGGTAAGAACTAGAGACCAAATCTTTTGTGAATGTAATTCCTTTTGAAGTCAATGAGAGCTTTTGTTCATTTATGAAGTAGTGACATTTTATTGGTATACAAATAGTTTTGGAAAAAGAAAATCACAGCTTTGTGGCAAGGTGACTCAAAAGCTGCGTGGAAGAAAAGGGAACTATTACTTTGCTGAAATGAATGGATTTTTTTAGTAAGAGTCCCAAACAGGCAGTTGATAAATGCATACCTCACTCAAACAGCGTGTTTGCAAACTCAGAGGGCTGAGGAGCAGAGATCTCTGGGAAGCACACAGAATCCAGTGCTTTGTGGGAACTTGGCTCCACTTAAACAGATGTTCAAAGGATTTATTTTGAGCTTATGTGAAATATTGTTTGTTTGGCTGAGAGGGATCCTGTTTTCCTGTGTTTTATAAAGGAAGCAAAAGAAATATCCCGTGCTACATCTGAGGCACTTTGAAGGAGGTGTGGCCCATGAAGAAAGTGGCTTTAAGCCACCTCTGTAGATGCTCAGATTCAGGGCTGCTACAGGCCAGTGAATCCTCATGTGAAATAGAGCAGCCCTCAGGGATTGTTCTAATTTACACGAGCTTTAGCCAGGCTCCCTATTTCTTGTGCTGCATGCAACCTACATTAGGTCTGAATTTCTGCAGCACTGCACACCCTGGAAACTCCCTTTTTGCCCAAGGTAAACTCCTTGAACAGAAACAACTTCTTTACTGTGCTGTGAAATTCTTCTCTACCTGGAGTCTCCCTTTCCTTTAAATACCCTAGTTCATCCAGTGGTACATGTGGTCATGGTGAAAGCCTAGAATTGAGCTATCATTTATTTGAGTTTTTACTTTTCCTCTTTAAAGATAGTAGTCCTACTTGGACCTCAATTTTTTTTTTTTTTATTTGGTAAGTGGCTTGTGACTGCATCTCTTGGTACTAGTAACATTTTCTCAACGTAATATTTAATTAAATTTCTTAATTCTCTCCCTTGAATGTTTACTTAAAGATTTAATTTTCTTAAACAGTGAAAACAATTAAGAATAATAAGTGGGTTTTAAGTGTTCTTCCTTCTTTGGCATACAACTCTTTTACCTCAGAAAACTATATATTAGGCAGATTCTGTACCTGATCTGGCCATTTCAACAGTAGTAAAGTTGTATTCTATGTGAGAAATGATCACAGAATTTAGCCTATTATCCTGAAAACTTTTTATTCTCAAAGTGCACAATTGGTACATGTAGCCCATGAAATCACAGAGCAGCTCTGTGTAGGTACTGAGTGAAACTGATCACTCCCTCTCCGTTCAGCCTTTGGTACAGGGAATGGTAGCAGTGATTCATTTCTTTCTAAAGAAAGCAGAATAGCCATATGTCAGGTGGAAAACAGACTGAAAGGGATCATAGAAAAGAAGGAAGTGAAGAGAGTTAACCAGTATCCATGCTTTCATTTTCATGCCACGGTTAAAGCATGCTGATGAGGTGTGGGGTGTACTCAGTACTCCCTCAGGACCCCATTCTGACCATTGCAAACTTAGAACTTGGTGAGCAATGTTATTCTGAAGCAAAATGTAGAGGCTGATTAATTGTTTCAATAGTAATGGAATTTTTTCAGTACTATGACTTAGGAAGAAAGCCTTTAACATGTCATTGATAATTGTCTTTTCTGATCACAGCCCTTTATGCTCTGCTCCCACTCCATGGCAGAGTGAAGGCAAGCCCGTGGCTTTATTTTTAAAAATTCAGTCACAAGCTGGATGCCAAGATCCTATGTCTGTATTTTGTGAACACTATGCAGATAAATTCCAACTGGCATGCAGTTCTAAATACAGATATGCACAATAACTTGTGCTTTTTTCTAATCCAGTACCTGCTAAGTACATATAATACATATTTGGAACTGCATTAAACTATTGATCTATGGTTTGAACATGTATTTTCATTTTTTGTTTTGATGCTGATCCACTGTTTGGCAGTTAGGATCCCTGCAGATTAGAATATAATAACTAATAACACTTTCTTTGCTTTCTAGGGTCTTTATGGCAGAATGATGAATTCCATCTTTTCCAGAATGGTAAGCAAAAAGCTTTTTCTGTTTCTGATAACACAGAACAGAAGGTAAATTCTTGTAAGAAAGGGTTGCCAAATTGCTTGAAAAATAACTGTACTGTACAATTTCATAATTATATGGCTTATACAGCTGAAAATATTTGAATATTCAGATCCTGTAAGCTACCTAGAAAAGATTTGCAGAACATTATGCCAATTACTCAAAAGAAAATATGGGAGGATTTAACATCCTTGTTAGAAGTGTTGATGACCACAGAATGCCCAACTGTTCATTCTTAAGAACAACTATTTGTAATGTATAAATTCCCTTAAATATAACTAACTCTCTTCCTTAGGCTCAAAAGGGGTGGCTTTCATAGCGTGTTGCTATTTGAACTGTGTAAAATTGATCTTTATTTATGTTTCACTAGAGTTTTGCTGTATATGTGAATTTAAAAATGTGTAGCTTACAAACACAGACATCACTTCTGCATGCTATCATGTTGTTTTAAAAAGATGGTTTCATTTTTCCTTTTTTTTTTATGGCTGAAAAAGGCAGTATTTATTTTGCCCCTTGATCATAACATCTTTACAATGAAAAAAAAAAAATCCATTATACTGTACGTGTAAAGGTCATCCTAAAATAACACTTCTGAACAAACTAGTGAATCCTGTGAGTACCTTGCTAAGGAGAAATGTTTTCCAGCAGGTCTTAGGCATTCACTTTACAAAAAATATCCTTTCCCACTACATAAAAATGTAGTATGAAATCAGCATAAAACCATCATGAAGTGAAACTACTGTGGAGGCTAAAGTGGAAAGAAATGTTACTTGAAAAATATCTCACTGGAGCACAAGTTCTGACTTAAAAAGTGCTTCTTAGTGTTACACTTGAAAGATCTTCCATCTTATCCCCAAAAGAACTCAAAACCCCGTAAAAGAAAGTAGATTATTCACAAAATCTAATGCATCAGAGCTTAAAACGATTCAAAATACGTGGGACTGATTTTTTGTTATATCTGAGAGCAGCAGTATCAAAATGTGTTCAAGAAAACCAATAGCAAAACACAAGTTTTATGATGACCTTTAAGAATTGTTTCTGATCAATGTGGAGGGTTGGTTGTTCTTTGAAACCTTTTTCTAGGAAAGTAAAACCTGCAGGTGAAGCTGTTTTGATGCTTGGTTTTGATCTGTAGCTGTACCCCTCTGATAATAGCAACGAGGTGTGCTCTGGCAGGGTCTGTAATGCACTTTTGCCTGCCTGCTCAGAGGGAGAGAATGGGGTTTTTCAGAACTGTCATACCTGCAGATCCTTCAGGGGCATATCTGTGATTAAAGAAAGGGAAAAGTCATGTTAAATTAGGGGTGGGGGGGGGGACGTGAAAAAGAAGAATAAAAGAACAGTCCAAACAGACATGAGAACTACGTTTAACCTCTTTCATCCACAAACATAAAAATGTTCAAGAAGAACTCAAGAGTCATTTTTAATCTAAGAGATTAACTATGTGACAGTTAAGTATGTTTGGGATTAAAGCATCAAAGGGCCTGCCTCTTTTGTGTATATTTGCCTATTAGCAGTGGGCCCTTGGCACAAGGATTGTACGTAGGTTGCAGCCACAGACAGACACTTGTACTGCATACACCCTTCTCTGCAATGTTCATTAGACAAAAATATTGTCAAAGGTAAGTGTTTACCAGCAGCTTTAGTTCTCCTTCAAACCATTTTAGCCTGAGGCTGATTTTGTGAAGAAGGCTTGGGGGAAGGGAATAAGAGAGACACAACATTTCATTTTTTCAAGAAAATAAATGTATTCACCCAGTATCCTGATCTGTGGTAATTTTTAACTCTAAATTTGCATGTTAACTGAAATTATAATTATTTTTAATTATTTTTAATTTATTTTGAGGCCAAAGGTGTGATTTACACTGTAAGTGAAGCAGGTAGGACAAAAGTTTGGACTTTAAGGGTTACTTCAACAGAGGCAGTAATATATTATTTTTGGTAGAATTAACTTTTGTACATATAAACATGTACCTCAGTGAATTTTCTCTCCCTGCTCAGGAGTCCAGGGTTACTCTGTTGATTATGGATTTCCTTTATGTAAATATTATTTCAAATATAAATATATTTTCAAGTTGGGTATCTTCTGTTTAAGAAATGGGAAACTGAGCTTTGTCACATTACTTCCTTTCAGCATGGCAAGGCTTTCTCTAATCTCAAAACCAAGATAAATATCATAGGATAAAATAAATTGTTGAATATATAATTAATATCACTTTAAGAAAATACTCTTACCTTCTCATTTCTAACTCTACCTCTGCTTAATGTATAAAGATTAAATGCACATTACTGTGAGCAGTCATAACATCTAGATTTTAATCTAAAAATGGACTTTTTTCTACATATGTTAATACATGATCTGTTACCTCAAATGATTCCTAAATATGCCATTTTGTGGTAGCATTTCATCAAATATATAAACATTTTCTCATAAATTTTTAATTCCACAAGTTTTAATATATGGAAAGTCATGTCAGATTAACTGAGAACATAAAAGACCCACTAGCACACACAGAAGACAGCTGCAGCTAAAAACTGAAGGAGACAAAAAAAATAGTTCTCACTTTCTTCTCAATTAAAACTCTGCAATTATTCTTTGAGATTATAGATCTCTATTGGGATTCTGGTTATACAGAACTTTTTGGTTCATTTCACAGGAATAATATTCATCTTAATTAGCAAAAACAATTGATGGGCTTTTCTCTTTTTTCAAGAGGGAGTTCACTTGGTGTACTGATTATGAGTAGTAGATTATCCTGATAAATTAAAAGTTCTTGTCTTTCTGAACAGCAGCTGAATATGTTAGCTGTCTTCAGCCTTGTAGCTTCTTTGTTAGACATCACCTTGTTGAGACTGAGTGACTTACTTGGTAAGTGGTTGACCTGATTTTTTGTCTGGCACCCTAACATTGCTGGGCATTATGCCAAGATGGATTCTGTAGCTATTTATGACTACATTCAAGGTTCTACTATGCAAATCACAACTATTAGCCAAAAAAGCAGAACAGATTTGATTCTAAATATTTCCATAGCTCACAAGGTCAAAGCTTTTGTTTTCACAATTTTAACATGTAGTTGTGTAAGTAATGATCAGTAATGTTTAAAGAGATTGTCACCTTTAACATTTTATTTAGACTGATTTAGACAGTACATAAACATTTTTCCTCATGTGCTACAAAATACTTGTATGGAGCACAGGAAGAAGAGACACGAGCTGAAATGAAAAAAAAGTGTCTCATTTTATGTCTGTGACCAGCTCAGCCACACCACACAGAATTACAGTAAAGGAAAGTAAAGGAAAGTAAAAGGAAGATGAACTGTGACAAAACATCTTTGGAGAGTGCAGCCTTCCTCCCAGGTCACCCTGATGCAGCAGCCTGAGGGAGTGGCACAGAAGGGCAAGGACCAAGAGCCTGCCCTGCCCACAGTGTGGGCACATCCACACTGCCTGCACCTCCTTGCTGGGCCTGAAATCAGGCCTGAATCCCACACATGTCCCTAGGCAGGGTGTAGTCACAATTATTTTTTGTCAGACCTAAATTCATCCATCATTTCTCTGGTGGATTGTACTTGCAGACAGGTACAGGGCACAGTGGCCCTGTAGATCTGCTCTTGCATCGCACACTGAAATGGTGGTGGTGGAGATTTCTGTGGGGTTTGGTGTCCTTCCCCCTTTCCCATGACATTCAACCCCCACCGAGACTGAAAAGTATAAGTTTTGTAATTTCAGAAGGAGGAAGTGCTACTAAAGTTCTTTGGGATAGGTTTGCCATTTGGAGAGCCATTTGCTGTCTGTGCTCTCCAGTGTCCATCCTGATTTGAATCCTTTGGTAGTCATTGCTATCATCCTGCAGAGAAGCTGTTGTTTTGTCTCAGTTCTACAAAGTAATAGGGAAAACATATTTACAAAACTAGCACTGGTATATGTTATGTAGTAAGAAGTGTGTCTACAGAAAATTGAAATGTGATTTAAACACATATAAAAATGATTACTCGTAAGCAAAAATTGAAAAGAGGTTATGTGCACAAGTTGTTACAAGATAGATTTTTAAAAGACATATATCTCTACCATATCCTAATTTCATGACAAACCTAACAAAAGCATTAATAAACCTTACACGTGTATCAACAAACTTACCTATTAAAAATACTCAATTACAAAATAATAATTCCATTCATCCAACACCTACAGATTCTTCAGCAATATAATGCAAACAGGCAATAGGTAATAAATAATATAGAATATAGACGCATGGGCATAATGATAATATAGACTATATATAGTAGTCAATATAGTAAATTGAGATATTTCCTCTTAAAGAAAAGGGAAGCAGATTTAAAACCAAGCAGAATCTGTTTTCTAATAGGGGTTTGGGCATGCATTGGATTAGGTCCTCAGACAGAATATGAGGTGTAAGCACATGTGCCTTCATCAGACAAGCATCCTTCACATAACACCAAGGGTGGATAAAGGCTGCTTAATTTATTGATTGTAATATAAAATAATTAACAAGGCTGAACCACTGGTTCAGAGTATTTCTTTGATTAAAGTAAAGGGTTAACATAGAAAACCTAAACCAGTTAATTGTTTTAACAGTTTGCCTTATCAGTCAGCAGTTTTCTTTATAGTTGTAAAACAAAAAGCATTTTTTAAATATTCTATTGAAAAAGAATCTGAGTGTGAGTTACCAGTGGCTGAGCATAGTTCTCATTTGTGCAATACTTTTTATTCACCACCTGAGTTCTGTGGGTTGTGGTGAAATAATGTTTTCCAGCAGAAGGGAAAGAATTACGGGAGAAATGTGAATGAGTGCAGAATCAGGCAAATTAAGATAAAGTAATTGGTCAAAGCCTGATTTCTTTGTTTTACTTACCATCCACTCAGAGCAGCGCTCATTGATCTTAGTGGGGTTACTTCCTTTACAAACTGCAGGACTGAGTGTAGAGCTTCCCTGAATCATCTGTAACAGTATAACCCCATAATTCCAACAAGGTGTGAAAGAGGCTTCCAACAAAGTAGGGAAGATATTTTAAAGTGGGACAAAAAAATGTAGGTTGAATTGGGAATATGGAGATTTTCCATTGAATTCATAGGATTTGTACAAAGAAGTAGAATTTGATCCTTATTAATACAATACAAAGCCTTGGAATTTATTCATTGTTAAACTTCCATGCTTTAGCCAATTCTTTTTTAAAGAGTCCCTTTTCCAATGGGAATCACAGAGCCCTGTGTTAAGGTAAACATTAGCAACTCTGTCCACAGGCAAATCTAAATAATACTCAAGAAACTAAATCCAAGACATTAGTGATAAAAATACTTAGTATGTATTTGTTTCCTGGGAGCCTACATGGAAATTGAATTCCACTGAGCTGCACTCACACAGAACAGAATTCAATTAAAAAAAAATCCACCTGAATTCCATGCTGTGAAAAGCCCTTGCAAATTTATTTTAGGGACTTTGGGTGTGGAGCCGGGACACAGTTTTATTTTATTTTTAATGGAATCAGCCTTAATGTCTAAGGTTATTCTTTACTTGCCTCTGCTGAACAGTTTTCACATGTAAGCCAACGGAGGACAACTTGTTATTAAAGAAGTCAGCAGGTGTCCTGTGCTCTGAAACATATTAAATAAAGAACTCAACGGGATCATGTTGACTGTGAGCTCCACAAAGAAATTAAATAATGAAGACAGCAGCTCTTCAACGGAGCCAGGTTTTCATAAGTAAAAAAGTCTTGTCACAAGGTGGAAAGCTCCCCTACATGTTTTCACTGGAATTTCTATTCTGGAATTTTCTGAAAATGGGCAGTCTATAGATTTGAGACACTAAAACTTTCTGGCCAGAACCTTGTGCAACAGACAGAGAGTTCGGAGTGGCAGGAACTGAATAGTCCAAATCTGCGCTTCTCTTCATATTTCTATTGTTCAACAAAAAAGCCTTATTGTTCAACAAAAAAGCCTTGCAAAATGGCCTTGTTATCATTGTCAGGTTTGTTGAAGTGTCTTAGCCGTGTCAATATTAATATGAAACACTCCTGCAAAATACAAAAAAAAAAAAAAAAAATAGGAAAGGGTCCATTGTATTTTTAGTTAGTATTTTTTCAATGTATGAAGCCTTCCAGCCACAGAAACATTTAAAATACAGTCCCCTTTTCAATTTAAATGTATTTTTGGATAACATAACTTTAAACCTTATTAGAAAAGTTAAGAACTAATATAAACACAATTTTGAACATCCTACTTATTCTGAGTTGTTGAGTAATTGCACCAGACAACTGTTTTTAGAGTGGTCTTTAATATAAGGAATTACAAAATTTATTGGGTGTTAATGTATTAAAAATTCTGTCATGCAGTAATTGTTTGAAGAAAATTGACAATTAAGAAACCTAACTAAGTTTCTTTTTGAAGAAAAATTAAAGTTAATTTAATTCTCTTTGGAAAAATAAAAGTTGACTTCAATAGAAGTAGGTCTGGCCAACTCAGAGTTGATTGGAAAATAAATTATCCTAAGTGCATCCAGACTTACCGAGCATCTTTAAGAAACAGAGTGTTCATAATGAACCAAAGTCTTCTGACAGCTTAATACGACTTTAAAATAACTAATATGAAAAAATACTGCAAAACCTTTGTTGACCAGGTGTTTTCCCTTTTTATCAATACAATATATTCCTATAATGGCCATCCCATGCTCTGTCATTAAAATGTGAGTTTTCCTTTCAGGTGCTTTGTCTCAGACATATGGAATTCTCATCTGCAGTTTTTACCTCCAGCCTCCCAAGTTAATCACTCAGGGCTTCTTGAAGAACAGTTTGCTGCAAACACAATTCCACAATCTGGGCTTCAGTGAGTTAGTATGAATTTATCAAAACAATTAAAAACTTCTCCAAAACTCCCCACTAATTTTAATACAAGAAAGACACATTTCCCTATATTTGTGATTTCTCAGTTAATGTTGTTGTTGGTAAAAAATATTTGTAGGGCTGTGGATATGGTCTTGGTTCAGCAGAAGTTTGCTGACCTAGACCTGTGTGTTTGCAGAAGAGAGGCCTCAGCTTATGTTAAGTTATGGGTGAAAAGTACAAAGTTCTGATGGCCTGATGCCATTCATTCCTACCAATAATTTATTCCATATCCATACTATTTTTTTCAGGAAGGAAACAAACAATTCTCCAATACTAATTCTTCCCTAGACACAAAGGCAAATTAATTAAAGTGTTTGCCAATCTCTTGTTGTCAGCCTGATGCCTTGTGTGTGGGTAATTGTGTGTTTAACTGAAAAATTTCCCAGCAAGTTCAGAGGAAACCACATTTGTCCAGTTATATGCACTTCAGCCTCAATGTTGATGAAAAATATTTTCCCTACCATTTTTCCATTCCAGTTGCCATAGCCAGATCCCCCAGAAAAAAAAAAAAAATCCATAGTGATCCTTATGCTTCTTTAAATGACCTGTGCATGTGAGTCTGCCTGGGTCAGGAATTCTGCCAGAGCTCCACTACAGCAAGCCAGGGCCCAGTGCAGGATCGCTGTAAGGGGCCATGTGCTGGAGGGCCAGGGGCACTGCTGGACCCCAAAGCTGAGCCTGGAGCAGCAGCCAGGCTGGGCACCGGGCTTGCAGTGCCTAATGCTGCAATCCCACGTCTGACACCCTGTAGGAGTGTGGGAGCTCACCCTTGGAGATCCCTTGAGTGAAGCCCAGATGGCAACCCTAAGTGTGTTGGAAGAGCGAGTGGCCAAATAAATTGAATTCATTCAATCACTTTCAAGACATGTCATCCTTGTGTAGCATTTTGATCCCGTGCTTGAGTAAATGTATGATTAAACTTTTATTAAAAGGTAATGCTCCTGTTTTAATGATGGTTAATTATATATAATTAAAATGAAAGGATTAATAATATTAAACATTTCATCAGAGGTAAAGATAAATATAAATACATATATTGTAGTATGATTTAATATGAGTGTATAATATTGAGCCTATATTATCTTCAATGCAGTATGTAAAATAGAAAATTAATAAAATAATACATGAAATAATATTATATTCCAGGTACTATGTAAAATAAATGTCTGGTTTATTACTTCTACCTTCATAAAATCCATTTGAGTTTTGGAGTGCAATATGCAAAGAATGGTTGAAGTAGTTTTAAAAATTCTTATAAAAAGTCCCTATTAAATAGATGTATACACTTCCTTGCTATGTCACCTTTTCCTGGGAAAAGTTGATTACAATGGTAAATGACCTACTTTTTTGACCACAGAGTCATAGATCACAATTTGGAAATACCTCATTTCTAGCTAACATTGAATCCATACATCTTTAGTGGCCTAGCTTCTGATTTTCAGAATCTTTGAAACCGACCTTAAATATTCATGCACAGGATGTTCTTCCTGCATTGCTTATGTCTGACAGATCTAATCTCATGTTGACTCTTTCTAAAAACTTCAGTGTTTACTGTCACAACAACACAACTTGATCTCTACCCATAGATACACCTTGTTTTAAACAATAAGATTAATTTCAGTTGTGATTTCTGCCATTAGACACAGTGAATCTCCAGATGTAATATGCTGTGAGTACACAGAAACTCTGTTCTGTAAAATGCTGTGCCTTAACATAGTGTAATAAGCTGAGAAATGTGTTAGCTTTTTAAATAATTCCTTTAAACTGTGTAGTTTTAAATTACAGAGATGTTTTGGATTCTGCAAACTATAAGGAACTTGCATTTTTCTAACAAGATCTTAAGGCCTCAAGAATTTTAAGGATTTTTTATAAACCTCAGTATGCATTTTTTAGCTAGATTTTGGCATTGTTTCACTGTAACTCCAGTACAACTCAATCAGTTTATTTTATAATTAAAAGCAAGGAAATAGTAACAAAAATACATAATATATGGTACTCGTGTTTATAATAGAAACATCCATAAAGAAAGAAACATGTTTTAACTCTTCTCATTACCCCAAAGGGAATTGCATCTTTAATCACACAAAGCACAACAGCTTTCTAATTTTGTTTAAAGTGTTTCAGTACTTACAAAAACCAGATCAGGTTATTGTAAATCTAGAGCAAATTAGAATCATTGGCCTCTGCTCAGCTGTATTCAAGAATACTATGTAAATCATAAATTTAATGGCATACTGAGACACACATCTGTTTCTATTTTGTAGAAGTTAATAATCTAACTTCAGAGTATTTAAACATTACTTTCATTAACTGGAAAATTGTGAAAAATAGAGACTGCTGTAAGTCATGTGTTGCAGCATTATGCTCAGGGAAATATAAAAACTGCAAGTCTATAGAGTAAAGCCTGAGTTTCTCAGAGAAGTGCCATTGTCTGTTTCGTGACCTTGCAGCTCCTCTGTTTACCAGGGAAAACTTACACAAACAGAGCTGCATTGCTGAGCAGAATCTGCACCTGCACATAGTAGATTCCAGTTTGTATTTTTAGTGGCAAATGCCTTTTGCAACAAGGAATAGTTGGTGCCTGAATTCCCTAAACTTATATAGATAATGACCTAATGGCTTTTCCTTTAGTTAGCATTCTAAATCCAGGCAAATAACCTGCAGATCAATATACATATTGCAACTGATTTTATTTTTGACATTAGAACTGATAAAAATGATGTGCTGAATAAATCAATTCGCCATACATAGATAATTTCTAAAACTTATTTTTTGGTCTAGTGTATACTCAGTCATATAAGTTGCTTCATAACAAAGTTCTGATTGAAAATTTTATTAATTTATTAATATCTTACGCTGTATCACAAATGAGGCATTATGCACAATTTATGTAATTTGAAAAGACCCAATTGTATGTGATTTGTTGGAGAGACACATCAGTATTTTCAGCTTTTTTTTGTTGTTGTAAAGACAATAGTTTTATGTATAAAAGTTATGTCACAAATGTAATTTCTAACAGATTTGTTTCTCTTCAAATAATCTCTTTATTAGAAGACACCCAATCTTTAGGAAGTCAGATGCCACTTATGTGCTGTTTCTCTTGTGCTAAAATTACCTGTGGTAGTAGATACTTTGCATTAGAGCTTAGGGTGCATAAAGCTGAATGGAATTTATGTAAATAACTGTATGAATATGTATCCCACCTTTTACCAGTGCTAATTTCAATGAACTGTATTTGAGAGGGAATTATATTAATATATACAACTGATAGGAAATTTGCACATTAATTTTACTGTCAACAAAAATTCTGATGAAAGCAAATTAAACTGACATAGCCTTGTAGAGAAGCAACAGGAAGAGAAAACCAAAAGGCAAAACATGATGCAATTCAAATCTGTGGTTCATTCTTCAGTAATACTCACTGCTTGCATATGCAGAAAATTCTGCCATTCCTGTGTAAATGTATATGGGGTTATACTTTGCTTTCCAAGAGTGTCATAAAAATTTAAGTGTCTTGATGATATATTAAATGTAGTACTATGATTTACCAGATGTAATACAAAAAAAATCATATTTTGGTGCTGAGTAGTCAGCAAACAGCAGCCTTTGCTCACAGTGAGGTGAAGAATAGCATCTTAAATAATTATTGAATACATTTTATTATTTATATTTAGCAGTAGTACTAAGCAGCCAATCGATGTTCCTCAAAACAGGAGCATGGTACTAATGTCATTCTTAGATTGCAGTGTTTTTACAAAGGCGTAGCCATACTTTCAATCAGATTCAAGTCTATTTGTCAAAAACATTGAGGTCTGTCAAAAGTAAATGATCATTTAATTAAAGAAAAAAAGGTGGAATATCTTTGATCCCTATACTTAGTGATATTAATTCGCTGTGCTGCAGGTGTTTGTAATATATAACAAATCATTACCCAAGCAGAGGCTTTTATAGGCGGTTTTGGTGAAGGCAAATGACTGTTCTTTACAGCTGCCAGAGTTACACCTGGCGATGTAGCACAAGCACAACAAAATGTGAACTAGAAGATGTAAGCCTGGGAACAAATCTGGGTCTCCCTCTCCATGCTCTGCTCGTGTCAGCTGAGATGGATTGCAAAGCAGTGCCGCTGTACAGAGTTGATAGGGAGGGGAGGGAGACTGAATTTGCTGCTGTGTCTAGGCTCTCTGACCAGTGATCCATGATGCATCTCTGGTATCTGCTCCAGAGGGAGCCAATCACATAACTTTCACCATTTCAATCAGTAACAAGAGGAAAAAATATAATCTTATAAAAAAAATAAGGTACCAAGTCCCTGTGTTAAACCACACAACAAAATCAAAGCAAGTATAACCAATCAACTGAGGTTAAAGCACTTCCAGATTGGCATGAGGAACTGATGGGTAGAACCAGATAACTGCATATAAAGCACAACTAACACTGCCTTGATTAAAGCTACCAATTGAAAATTCTGAACTAAAAATTAAACATTTGGTCTAACAGAATAATACATATTGAGACATGGGGAAAACAGCAAAAGGGAGCTGAAATATGCACGTTTGGAAGCAAGTATGTCTCTCATGCCCCATCTTTTGGTAAGGGAAACTTGAAAGCTGCAATCACGAGGTGAGGAAGTCCCAGTGGGAGGTTCTTTTTGGTTCATGATTGATTGTGAGCACCCTGTCCTTTCCTGTTCGTAGCCTATTACTGTATCTCTCAACTTGATTATTATGACTATGGACCAGATTTTTGTGTAGGCAATATATAGAATTTCTGCAACTTGACTCCTAAAGAGAAACATGGAAAGAATTTAAGCCATTAAGTTTAAAGACTACTCTGCTTAAATGCTGCCTACCTGGGGAAGATGTCTATGTTCAACAGGCACTTCCATGTTTTTTATATCACATTTTCCTGCAGCTGTAATACTCATCATACCAAATACTACATCAGTCAAGATAAACCAGACTAAGGAGCTCTGCACTTCTGTTATTGCTAAGGCTCTGTGTAAAACAAAGCTGAGCAGTTAAAGGTGACAGTCAAACTCTAAGAGCATCTGACACCCATGAATGCAGTTAGTCTACCACTAAACCCAGCAGCAGTCATCCCTTTCTTTTAAAGGTGTAGCTTTATTCTACAACTAGCATTTAGAGACTTGTCTAGTGTATGAAACAGGGTCAGTTCTCTCCCCTGCTTGAAGGGTTTCAAATGCACATTTCTCACCAGCTAAACAATTCTCTAACCCACAACCTGACTGAGAATGGAAATATTCTCCACTTCTGTTGAAGTCTTGCACCAGGCAGAAAATGATTCATGATTCACTGTACTAGAAAGTGAGAACACCAGAGGGAACATGACTCTGTAGCTTAATGATTTGGGCAATCAACAAAGATGGGGAGACCTTAGCTCTGGTTGGTGGTCCAAGAATTTGGTGTATTTTTTCCCATTTTTTTAACTTCCAAGAACATGAATTTAACCTTATCCCCAATGTAGGCATCTAAATCTTTATGAGTTTGTAAAGCTGTTCACATCTCCTCAAATGAGAGGTCTGTTCCATCAAGAATATGGATTTTAACAGTGCAGATTAAGTGAGGTGTTTGAGTAAGAAGAGAAAAGCCTTCATGGATTCATATTTGCCAATGCAGTGCCAAGGCATTTTGCCTTTGAATTCTTTATCTTTTTTGCATTACCTTTCATTTTGTGATACAGAAGCAACAGAAGAGTGGGCAGAAACCTAGGTAATATGATACTTAAAAGCACTGTGTAATAAATACAAGCTAGAGATTGGAGTCCAGATGCAATTGGAATTTGATTATTTTATATTGAGCAGGAGGGTTGCAAGAGGTAAGAAGAGATGATGAGAATATGCTGAGACCACCACACATGCCAGTCTGAGTCATGGGGTACTTCTCTTACTGCACATTACAGAGATTGAGCAAAGTCATCACAAACTGTACAATATAGTTGTGTAAAGGGGAGGAGAAGGAGCTCCCTGCCTGTCAGGCAAAACTGTATTTATTTTAAATAAAAAAATTACATAGAAAAATTACATAGAAATTACATAGAAAAATCTGTGTAATTTCTTAGTATTCTCTTGGGCTTCTGTCTTTAAAAAAACCCACTTTTTTGCTGCCCAAATGCAGAACGTGTGCCTACACAGATATAGCAATTGGAGAAAAGGGAACCTAGAATGTGCAAACCTATTTGGAGAATTGGGATCTCATGACATATCTCTTTCCCCAAAAGCTCAGCACTGCAGTTCCTTTCCTGGTATGATCATTTAAGCTTCAGTGCTGAGCTTTTCATATGAAAACAGGGAATTGTACTCATTTCTTTTTTAAGTGTGTCCTGCTACGTTACTCCTAACAGCTCAGTCTTGAAAACTCTTTGGCCTTTGTAAATGCCTGCAGCATTAAACTGTAAACTTTTCTCTCCCAGCATACATCCAAAATACCTGAATTCCAAAGGAATGTATTTCTTCAGTAACACTGAGCTCCACTGCTCCCCCAAATTTACTTCAGAGAGTGGTGAGGTAACTGAAAAATACGGCATTAAAAACGGCATCTAAATTCACTGGCAAAAATCATATTGATCTCTTCTAATTTATTAATGTGAGACAAAAATTCTGTTTCAGAATAGGAGTTAATATGGCATACACATGCTTTTATTTCATAGCTGCATTTTCTCTGAACCAAGTTGTTTCTAATATTACTTAATTAAACAAAATTAAATTAATTTCTAAGAAACAAGAGAAAACAGCTTTGTTGAATAAAATGATCTTCATTTTCTTGAAGCTATTTAAATTAAAAACATGCGTCTCTACAGTTGGAAAAAAACCATCCATGGTTAAAATGTTTGAAGCCCATCAATCTCTTTAACCACACAGCTAATGTGTTCCTTCTGTTTTCTTTGAATGAAATCACCATGAGTGGTTAGATGTTGATTTAACATAAAGCAAGTGGAAATGGGTGTTTCCTTAGTCATGTGTAGAATTTATTTTTAAAAACAATTAGCAAGTGTTATGAATAAGTCAATGATTTTGTCATTTCTTAAATAATGATATAGATTATGAGTCATTAAAATTGATTACTGAAGTAAACTGTGCAAAATGCAAATTCATATTACATTTATTTGTTAGAAACAGCTGCAGAATTTTCTTGTTTTATTGATGGGTTTCGGTTTTTTTTCCCCCAAGTGACAGTAAAATCAATTACTTAGTTTAAAAGGCCGGTAATTGTCAAGATATATTTCCAAACTTTTAAGGCAATACATTGGATATTTCCTATTATGGGTTGTATCATTCACAGTTTATTCATATAAATTTGCCTGCAAAATTAATTGGGGATTTTCCTAAACAAAACAAGTAAAATTTTCTCTTTTTTTGTTTTATGTTGAAATGCTAAAATCATTTAGTGGTTTGTTACTTTTCCTGGGGAAAAACCTGAAGTCTTTACATCATAGCAATTAAACTGGGTCTTTATATGAGTGCCCCAATTTTAGTTGATAATAATGCATACCTGTATTTACTACCTCTTCTGTCAGTCTTTGCCAACATTACATCTAATTACAGGTTCATTGATACGTTACTCACAGGAGTACAGACAGATAAGAGGAAATGTCAGTCGCTAGTATTTAAAGTTCAGTCATAAAACTGCAGTAATAAAAAAACATGCTGCATAAAATCTGTGTAAACCATTACTCATGAGGGAACTGACACTTAGGGCAATACAAAATATTATTTATCAAGGTACTGAAACATTTTAAACTAACCTTTTTAAGAATAGGCAGATATAAAATGCAATTCTATGACCAAAAAAAAAAAGCAAAAAAAAATAAAAGCTAGAGCAGCCTGTAAGATCATATTACAGACATAATGATTTAGCCAATTTTTGCCACAAGTTAAATCATCTTTCTCAGATGCATCTCTTTCAAGTACACAGCTGACATTTCAATCTTTTCCAGTTGTTACTGTCCTACACGTGGGCCCTGGAAATGCTAATTGATACACAATTGTGATTATTTTAGAAATTGCTATAGATTTGCTTTTTAGTTTTTTAAGGATATCATCCAGCAGGTTAATGAAAGTAAGTGGAGAGCAATACACACAGAACATACACCTTAACATGAAATATTACAAATTTAACATTAGTTAAAGAGTGGGGATAAAATATCACAAAATATTTTTATAAGAATGTAATATTTCTTCTCATGTTTTCAAACTAGATATTTTGCACTGTTGCAGCAAAGCAAGATTTTAAGGAAAATCTACTTGTTTCTACTTGTCTGTATGGAGTAAGATTCATATTTATAGGGATATGTAAAAAAGTAAATAGTAGGAAGTCATAATGGTGGAAAATTGATTTGTTATAATTCCTTCTTACATATTAATATTCAAATCTGGCAATAAATGTGGCTGAGTAAAAACTAAAGGATCAGATTTACGTATGCTGTGAGTACATGTGTGTACAATTTTTCTTTTAAAGAAACATATGCTGATTCATGTGAAGTAAAATTAATCATTTGAATAGTAGTATTATACTTGCCAAAACAATATACACCTCTGCCAGGTATTCTTATATCTTAATGCAGTTTTAATGAGAATTAATGGAAACATGTGTTTTAGAAACAAATGCAAAAAGGTCTCTGCATTTTTAGCAATTGTTTAAAACCCAGTTTTACAGCTTGCCATTGTAAAAGAGTTGTAAAACTCCATCTCTGCATGTAGAAAGAAATATGATTCCAGAAGTTTTTGATGAAAAGAGGGAAAATGAACTTCAGTCCTACATTTGAATCCACATAGGTGAATTCACTTTGACTTCTGCAAATATTAGCACAAAGCCTAGTTCTGCCGTTCTTTTCAATCTTTTTGTAGGCAGAAAAAAAATTAGAGAACCCAGCAGAGTTTTTTTTTGTTGCAAACAGAAGAACTTCTCTCTCTCATGTCCTCTCAAAGGAAAACCATCAACCCTAGATAATTCTTGTATTATCGACAGTTTTCTGGCTAAATCCTGTTCTCATCAACTAAGCAAAAGTCTGTTAGCTCAGGGGTATCACTGCTTATCTGCAATTACATGAAAGAAAGAAAAAGAGAGGAAGACAGAAAGAAAGAGAGAAAGAAGGAGAGAAAGAGAGAGAGAGAGAAAGAAGGACTCATTAATGATAAAATTTAAAACTTTGGTAAAATCATAGCAAGTCAATATGTATATATTTCTGTGACCCTCTTTTAAAGGATGTTTCTGTAACAGATGCGTCCAGATCTTTCAGTGAAAATCAGCTTCTCATAAAATACATTAAAATGCCTGTATAATCTAATTCCACTGGAAATGCATTACGGGTTATTTAGGGTTTATACAGGTATTTATAAGGATAGCAAGAAAGGGCAATTGGCTATATTAGGAATACACCAAGAACTTAATAGAGACTCTGCCCTTTTGCTATATGTTGATCTCACAGAAACCCGTGCTTTTAACTATATATAGTAGGTACAAAACTGTTACATAGATGATCTGTCCTTCCATTCTGTTTGAGGCATTTTGCAGGTTTAACCCAATTGAAACTGATCTTAGGAAGGTGCGCTGCTCACTGTGGTAGAACTCTTCCTTTGGGCCTAAAAGCTTGAGATTGTTCTTCCACTCCCCAGTCCCGTGGACAGACACCCTGAATTGAGGAAGGCCAGCATGGCTATGGCATGTCCCTACTTCAATGACTTCTAGATATTCACCCCCAAGACTGTTGCTAGCATTGTTGAAAGTCTAATGTGGTTTTGAAGAGCCCTGGACCAGCTCTATGGTTCTCAGCGCTCCATATTGCAAGGTCTTCAAGATCCAGTCTCCTTTTATCATGTCCTGTTTTTCTTAATACATGCTACAATTTCTAAACACTAACTGCACAGGTATGCAGAGACATCAAAATTATTAAGTAAAAAAATAAATCATTACCATTAACAAGGGCAATGATCCTGATTATAGGTGGTGTACTCTGGATTGTCAATGTGCTTTGGACCTAAAACAGTTGATCAAGCCCCAAGTGGTCCGGCCTAGTGCATGCGATTTCGTGAGTAGAGGCAGCTGAGAGGATTTCATTTCAGTGCTGCAGCGAGGGAGGGGATGGCTAAAATCCCCAAACAAAGGGAGGGGGCAGTTATCAGGTCAAGCCTGAGCTGCTTTGACCGCGGCTGTCAAAGCTCCCTCTGGTCACCGCAGCCCCGGCGGGCGCGGAGCGTGGGACGCACGCACGGCCCTCGCCCCCCGCTGGCACCGGCCCTCGCTAATGCCCAGCTGCTTCTCCCTGACCTTGAGAGCTGGGAATTGCCCATGGTGCACATCCTGAAAGGTCAGAGCGGATTCTCAGTGTTTTGCGTCCATGCAGACGAGAAACACAAACCCTACAGCACCAGACCTTGTTTCTAAGCGCAGATTTTTGGGAGAATGCAACAACACTACTAGACTGCGTTTTGTATCCGAGCACACCAGTGAGTCAACTGAGTATCCTTTAAATCGTTTCCAAGTGCTGTTTACCCTGCCCTGACATGTTTTCCCTAACGCATCGCTGTGCCTCGGCGCGCCGTCCCTGCCGGGCAGAAGCCGGGCCATGTCAGTGCGAAGGAAAGAAGGAAAGGACCAGCGGAGCCGTGAAGGCGCTGGGGTGCCGGGACCCCCCGTCTTCCCGCCCTGCCTGCCCTCTCTCGCTGCTCGTCCAGCCGGTGAACGATTTTTGGCTGATGCCGGGGAAGGGGAGGCGGGGGACAGCCGCTGCGGCGCGGAGAGCCGGCCCGGCGCGGCGAGCCCAGCCGGCCGGGCAGCTCCGCTCGGGCCCTCGCACCAGGCGGGGTGCGCGGCATCGCTGCGCGGGCGAGTACGGGCACGAAGGTGCGGCGGGGACGCCTCCGGCCGGCCGGCCTGCGCGCCTGCAGCCGCCGGGGAGGCAGAGGGAGGGGGTGGCGGCAGGCCCGAGGCCCCGGGCCCGGCCAGCGCCGGAGCGGCAGCGCGCAGCCGGTCTGCGCGGCCTCCGGTGCCGAGCGGCCGCTATTTAGCCTTCAGCCCCCCCATCCCCCCCAAATGAATGGAGGGCGGGGGGGGGACTGAAAAAAGACAGGAAGGGGGAGATTTTTGTCCTTCGCCGATGCCGCTCTACGTGATAATATGTTTATATGATTAGCTGAGCCCAGGGGTGGGAGCGCAGGGAGAAGGGGTGGAGATTGGAGGGGGAGGAGGCTGGAGGTGACTCCAGTTCAGAGAGTCCGTGTCAGGACTTGGCGCTCCCCAGCCGCAGACGGAGCGGTGCACGAGCACGGAGAGGCTGCCATACATTCATTGGGATTTTTTCTTTTTTTTTTTTTTTTTTTTTGGTGTGCCGCTCTTGCGTTTTTCCCATTACCGCGCGCGTTACTTGCTCAGCGCCCGATCTCCAGTCGTTGGCGGGGCAGCGGCACAGAGAGGAAGAGGAGAAAATCTGAGGAGGGGCCGGCTCCGCACTCCGCCAGAGGCCAGAATGTCATCCCGGGAGATGTGAATCCGGTCGGTGCGAGCGACAGAGACACGGAGGAGGGGGTCCATTGTAACATTCGAGTTGTTCCCCGCTGCCCCAGCTGCTGGCATCGCCTCCTGATCGCTTCACAGAAGGGACTCCCGAGGCTGGGCACACACACTGCACTGCGCCCGTCCTCCTCTCCCGAATTTATTTCTTGTGTGCGTGCGTGCGGGAGCCTGGCTGCATCGCGCTTTTGCCGCGGAGCGGAGTGTGGGGAACTGCAGGAAAATGTTGACTTAGACCGAGAAGACCCTCCCGACCGGCTGCGTGGAGAAGAAGCCGCCCCTGCTCTGCGCTGCCCCAGCCCTCCGAGCCGCAGCGCCGGCTGCCGCCCGCTCCCGCCCCAGCCCACCGCCCGCCCGCCCGCTCCCGCGCCGCCGCCGGGGCCCCGGGACTAACTCCGCCGCGATCTCCCGCAGCCCCGCGCTCGGCGGGCTGACCCGGACCGCGGGTCCCGCCGGGGACACAGAGCCCGGCCCGCCTTCGGCTCCCAGACATAGGTAAGCGGAGCCCCGCGCTGCAGCCTCGCCGCGCGTTCCTGCCGGCGCCTGCTCCCTGACTCCTGGATGTTCCCCTGCCGAGCCGCCGGCAGGGATGCACTTACTTTAGGGTCTGCCTCGCCTGCCGCTGCCGCGGGGCCGCCGCCGGCGCAGCGATGTGCCCCTCGGTGAGCCGGCGGCTCTGGGCGCGGGCAGCGCGGCGGCGCCGCTGCTCCGCACGGCCGCCCCGCCGCGGGGGATGCGCGCCAGGGTCCGCCCGCCGAGCAGGCCCGGTGCTCCGCGGCGCGCAGCGCGCAAAGTTGCACCCGTTCGCTAAATAATTACCTGTTGCGGGTTTATTTGTGTAACTCTGCCGAGCGCCCGGCTCCCAGCCCGTGCGGGGTGGGGGGTGCCTGTGGGAAGAGGAATAAATTACCCTTTGTCGGCTGTGGGGTGAGAACAACTTTTTTTTTTCTTTTTTTTTCTTTTTTTTTTTTTCTTTTTATTTCTATTTATTTTCACATGTAGAAATCTGGGGCCATCTGGAGACAGAAAACAGTGTGTCATGAGGCACCGTTGCTGTGTCTGGCTCTAAAAATAACATCTTGTTGTTAGTCTGCGTCGGCCCTGCTGGGATTTGAGCGCGGTTTGTCAGAAAGTAAAGAGCTCTGCTGGTGCTCAGGTGTGTTTTCTTTGCCCAGAAATGCCCCTGTGCGCGACGGAAGGAATCCTGCGGAACAAATGTTCTGCTGTTTGGCTTCCTCAGACGCCCCGGCTCCCTCCTTTTGTTGCTTGCCACGAAAAGAGGTGCCATTTCGCATCATTCTGCAGAAATTGTTTGAATTAATGCAAGTGTGAATTCTTACCGTTTGAAGGAGGGTATTAGCATTTCAAAGGTTTCTTAGCTCCGGCTCAATTGAGAAAACTTCAGCTTGTCTTCCATTTGCTTCCAAGAAGAGGCCCAAAGGGCAGTGGGAATTGTAAAGGGGTAAAATGGGGAGGTGGATTTGGGTTATGTTCCTGAACTTTTGCTGTTTTGCAATTATGCGAGTGAAGAACAAGGTCCCTCCGCTGCAGAGCCCTTGCAAGCGCTCGGACAATTACACTCTATTGATTAATGGTTTGTTCCGAGCAAAAAAAAGTGACCTTTTATGACAGGCACTGTGGCGTGGTTTCTGATTCCTCCTCTCTGGGAGGGGGATTTAGAAAGTGCTTTCTCCCGCGCTCTTGCTCTGGTATGGCCTACACGTTACTGCGTGGAGGGATGAATGGGGAAGACCTTCTAATTACTTCAGAAAACAAATGAAATCTTGTAATAAAAGACCTCTTGGTTCCAGGCCTTTGAAACAAATATGCTTCCATCCTTAATGGGTGGGTAGGCTGGAATAATAGATATTTTTATGGAGAGTTTTAAAAGAAGTTTTGATCACCACCGGCCATATGCTTCCATTTCCTTCTAGAAAAAGTGAAAATGAGTAATTCTTGTAATCTCATTTAATCAGTGATACTGTGTTTACAAAGATAACCTAATTTGTAGTTAGTGTTGCCCTATAATAAATAATTCTCAACCAGCTATGGCAGGAGTGCTGTTTTGGTGGCTGTGTAGAACATTTATCGCATTGCAAGCTGTTTTACGAGACTACATATTCATAGTTTTTTATTCTTTTGTTACTATTTTCTTGAGTTTGAAAGGGGATGTGGCCTAGCCTACACTTTTATTACCTTTGCAAATCAATATTCATAATCCAGTAACCCAAAAGCCAAGCAAAATCCAGTTATCCATCAATAAGTTGGGACCTTTTCCAGGGACCAGATGTTTCTTGGGAACTGTATTCTGGTTTATATCTCTGGCAAAAAAGAACTTCCTAAATTTTCCTTACCTATTGCTTCTTTCCAAACCTTTTACTTGAATGATATAGATATTTTATGTTTTTAAAAAGTTGGTTTAAGTCATTGATATGTAGCATTTGGTCTGTTGTTTGGGTGGGTTTGTTTGTTTGTTTTAATTATTTTTTTTTCTTCTGATTCACCATTTGGGGGATGTTTCTTTTACTGCCATGAAAGTGATGTGCCTTTAGAGTAGGATATTCAATTTCAGGCTTCAATTTCCTTCCATGTAATGAAGGAACTGAGTATATATGGTATGTCTTGGTGAAAAACACTGCAGCTGATCAAGTATTCTGTTATTCTTAGATGGACACGGCTATTTGGGCATTTTGTAAATAGATATATTTAGTGGTCCTAAAATTAGATAATTACTTTCAGGTAATTTCCAGCAGTTTATTTACCTAATGTCTTCAGCTGTCTGAAGTAGTACCTTTTGGTGGTGTAAAAGGAACATATTGATGTAATTGCCATTATCACACTTAAGTTGCTGTTAACTAGTCTGCTTTGAATGCAGAGGGCTATAAAGAAAGCGCATTATCCTTTCAGCTGTTAGGGATAATCTAAAAATTGTCTTGAAAATGTTGCACTTTGGTTTATGTGACGGGCAACCCCAAATTCGACAAATCTCTAAAGGTAATAAAGTAGTAAAAAGAAGATTTTCAACATTCAGATGACAAAATTGGACCACTTAGAGAAAAATTAATGTGCTGCAGCAGCACTTCAGCTGCCATTTTCAATCACTGTGGGTTACTACGTGTTGGCAACAGTAAAAAAGCGTAGACATTCAGATAGCTCAGGGAGCTGGTAGTTGGGGGAATCAGGATGTTGGATCATGTGGGGTAGAACAAACCAATTACTTCAGGTTTTGACTTGAGAATTTCCAGTAAACATTTTTTTTTTCTGGCTTTTGGCTGCCCTGCTCATTAATAGACCAACATCAAAGCAGGCAACCAAACTTCCAAATGTTATAAAAACTAATGTAAAGATACAGATCTCACATGTAGTCTTGCAAGTCTTAATTTAAAACAAGCAGTTGGAGTTTTTATTGCTGCAATTTTCACAATCAGCAGAGACATTAACACCAGGCTTCTGGGTGTTTCCCTTCTTAAAATGAGCAAGAGGAAAGCTTTAAAAAAACCAAAGTGTGCTTAGTTAGTTCTTATTTGATCACTTCAGAAGCTTTCTCAATGTTTTATTTATCTCTTACTATTTTGAATGTGTAAAGTCAGGAAAAGGGGTTACTCAAGAATCCCAGTCCATAGTAAGGAAGCACCTTATTAAAGTTTAAATAAGCAAGGTAGTATGGTCTTAGGAGTTTGTAGTCTTTATGGTTAATCGTATGTAATAATATGGTTGGTTTTATTCTGGAAATGTGATATGTAGACATGACATTTTGATGAATATATATTTTTTAAATGAGAATAGTTGTGATGAAGAAAATTTCCTACAGTTTTGAATTACAGCTTTTTTTTAAAAGTTCATAATTTCACTTCAAGGTTTCGGAGAGAGAAATCTCTAGTTAGGCAAAATATTTATCAAAGTTTTATTTGAAATACATTTCTAGATAGTGTGTCATTAATTCATATAAATCATAATAACCATGCAGTAGAAAGCATTGTTTGACATCTAGAGAGCACAGAAATGCAATCATAACTTTTTACTGAAATTTGGACTTAAAGTTTATGTATTTCCAAGCTGTTGCTCATCCTCTGTCCACCTAAAATGTTGACATACCTGTAAGAAAATACTGTTGCCTTGTACTATGGCTCCTGCTGGAGATTGTGCCATGCCTAATATTAATGACAAATAACCTACCAGTAACACTTTATATCAAAAAATGCTCTGTGATTCCTCTGCATTTCCACTAAGGAATATCTGTGGATGACTGATTATACTGGAAGTAACAAATAGCGATTTTTACCTAGTCAGCTGCAAGTGAAGAAGTTAAACTGCGTGTGGTGTGTAATGGAAGTCATATCCATGCACAGGTAGACAAGCAGTCACTTATGAACCAAGACAGTTCAGAGCACAGGCTAGTGAAATTTGTAGTCAGTCCTGTTACTTGGAGTTGTCATCAGACTCTTTCAAAGCATTTTTTAGGATTGATGTTTATGATGTACAAAAATGATTTGAAATTGCGAGAAATTCACCTCCTTAAGTATTTATGTGCAGCTTTTCAACTTAAAAGCTCTCTATTATTTCTAAAAACACCCTCTGTTTGAAACAGGTAAAAAATTTTAACCATCATGGTTGTAATTGGATGTCAAGAAACCTGGAAAAACAACAACCTATTTTAAGGCCATTCTCTATACTGTTAACAATCATGTTTAATATTTAAATAGTTTTCAAAGATAGCTTCATTTTGTTTCCAACAGTTTTTAAAATAAAAGTAGCAGGTGGTTCTGGAATATTGGTAACTTATCTATACCTGGTGTAGAAAATACTTCTAGTCTTTATTTAGCAAATACGATTCCTTTTAACATTGTTCATTTAAAAGGTGAAGGATGACAGGCTTAAAGCCCTCTTCAATAGGTAATTTTCTAGGAGTTCATGTTTCTTTCAGCCTGTAATATATGAGATGTGTTTCTGCAGCATGGACTGGGAAAATTGTGTCGCTTAATATCAGCAATTTAGTTATAGAAATACACTTGCTTAGTTAGTGCTACGATCTGACAGCATTCTCTAGATGCAAACTGATAGTTAACTAGAAATAGATTCCAAAAGGAGGAAGGAAAAAAAGTCTTCAAATTCAGAATCGTAGCACCTCCAAGTTATGGGTTGTTACATTAAATGGAGCATTTTATGGGGTTTAGAAGAATATGTAATATGCATATGTCATGAATTCATTCTTTCTGATTTTCATGAGGTACTCTAATGATTCAGCCAGCTCTAGCTTGCCATTTACCCAAGTTATTTAGAAATGCAGGACAGTAAAAAGCATTGCAGCCTGACTGAAGCAAGCACAATGCTCAGCACCTGCAGGTAGAGTGCAGTCTCTAGCAAAATGCTGTTGATTGTTACTCTGGCACAAATCAAGCTTAAATACAGTTTGCTTAATTACAACAAAAATGCTTTTTTATGAGTAAGACATTCCATGTTTGGGGAATGTTTTGTGTGTTGTCTGCTAAGTAAAATCCCATCACACTTGTATACGTTTGTTCAATTATCAGAGCAGCTAAGAGAAGGAAAAAAAATCAATTTACCCTGAAAAGCACCAGAAATAAGATTACCTTGGCTAGTAGGAACTTGCCAGCACTGTCTGAATTGCTTAATATTATCAAATGTTGCCATTTTTCATGTTCAGTAAGAAGGATATTGACTATTCTACATGTCCAGTTCTGCTATTTGTCTATTTCTTTATAAGGTATAGGCATGTCTTATTTTTATTCCTGCAACAGCAGTTACAGATAAATCGGAGGATCTAACAATAACTTTATAAAATAGATGGAATAATACCATTCACTGGAGAAATAGTATTTACTTGAGATAAGTGATAACAACTAGTTTTTTCACTTGTTGTTCTCGTAACAGACAAATGTAAATACCTTAGCAGACATTTCAGAGTGAAAGGCGAGAGATAAAATGTAATTACTTTTCAGGGTGGCTCTGACGATGCCCATGTTCTTGTCTGTAACAAAAAAAAAATATCTTTGCTCATCACCTCAGAATATGAAAGCCATTTTTACTTCTCAATATAAAAATATTTTCTGATTTCTAATGTTGACCTCAGTATTTATCTTTAGCTCTTCTGTGTAAGCTGGAATCCTTATAGCCATGAATTCTAGTTGCTGTTATCCAACGGAGCATTTAATAGAGCACCTAATGGACTCTGCTCCTGTATTTTTCTTGAATGCATAGCATCTTGCTTCATTCAGTCACCAAAACTAACTTTGCTACAAGGACAGGCAACACGACAAGTTAGAATCAATGGACCATTTGTAGGTCACAAAGTCAGTTTACTGGAATTTCAGAGGAAACTGGTTGAAAAGAGAGGACAAATGTCACTTTGAATAGAGATGTTTAAATCAGACTTCTGCCTTAGGGTAAAATTTAGGTCTGTTGTAGCCTAGATGTAATGTCTCCCTCTACAGAGCACAGCATTAATCATGGCTTGACAAGTGATCATGGGCTGAGAGAAAAAAGGGCCTGTCTTGGTTATGTGGTTATTTTTTTTTTCTAATCTTAATCTCTTAGGAGCACATTATAAACACTAACATTTACACAAAAAGATTTAGTATCAATGTCTGTGTTTCAGTAGTGAGAGTAGCTAGCTTCAGATAAAATCTAGTTAATAAGAAGCTACTTGTGTTTCTTACGTAGATCCAGTATTAGGAATATTTTCCTTTTAACGTAATGCAGGGCTTTTTTTGTCTAAAGAGATTTATTTTATGCCATTTCCTCATACAAATATGGTAGAGTCTCAGTCTGCCTGTTTTGTTCCTTGGTTTACTAAATAACTCTAAATCTTTTTTCTTTACAATTGTTTTACAATGTGTTTATCACCCAAGAAAGACACTTCCTTTTGCAAAACCGGCAATATAAGGAAAAGGGGGAGCAGTTTTTCTAAAATGTAACACAGATGAGTGTTTTTTTACTATGTTTATATGTTAATGATGTGTTACTTTATTGCAACGGGCTACAAAATTGGAATGAAATGACATGAATGAAGAGTACTATTTAAGATCCCGAGTTCTGGTACTATACAAATTGTGTTTAATACTTAAATAAGGGATGTCTTGATTCATAGATAGGTGTGGGAGTGTTTATACATTTTATGGTAAAGAAGGGAATTTTTCCATTTCTTGGGCTTTTTTGCTGCTTCCTGTGGTGGGGACAGTGTGAGAGCAGCCAAGCACTGGTTGTGCACCAGTGCTAGACAGGTATAGCTCCTTTATGGAGGGTTACATTTGTGTCGGCAGCTGTTGGAAAAATAGATAATATCAGTGAAGCAGCAGCAAAACAATTTATCGCTGGAGAATGATGCTTTAAAAATTAGAGTACTTCTGTTTATCCAGTTGCCTGTGGATGTGATAAAATCCCCAATCTCTCGTTTAGGTTGGGCTGCTGCTTTCCTTTGTGCCCTCTGTTGGTATTTTCCCATCAGTCGACACCTCACACCGATTACTGAATCCAGATGACAGAATAATAACGCCGATTACTGCTAAAAGTTGTTTCTGGCAGCTGGGGAGGGGATGACCGACCTTGTTCCTGACTATCAGACCTGCTCTGCTGTTGATGGGCTCGGGTGTGCATAGAGACAGAGCCTTACTGTGAAATCAGTGCTGCAGTGGTGGAGAGCGATCACATGCCAGAAGGAGACTTTAATTCACTTTTCTGTGTATTCTCTGTAATTTTTTACAGCATTGCAGTCTACACCAGGGTGAGCAGGTTCAGAAACAATTCCCTCTCGGTAGGCAGCGTTGCTTTTAAATAAAGTGACATTTTAAGAAAATATATTTCTGAGAACAAGTTCTGCTGTTGACTCTGCCTTTCTCTGGCAAATTCCCGATGCCTGTGTTGATGGTAGGCAGAATTCTTTTCATCTGATCCAGGCATCCTTTCATTAGACTATTACACTATTTTTTGGACTTTTTCAGTGTAAGGTGACCAATTTGGAAAAACCTGCTTTCCCAGAATGAATAATGATTGAATCTTCATTTTGAACAGAATGAGTGTTCTACAGGAGACCAATTCATAACTATTTTGTTGGCAGTGTCTCCAGCAGTTTTTATTTGCTTTAGTCTAATAAGTATTTCTTAAACTTAGACTGTCAATTGGTGAGGGTGATTCTTGTGTAAATCAGTATAAAGTGCTTAAAGGAGAGGAAGTGCCTAAGCAGTGGTGTATTCCTGGTTGAGCTTCTGTGCCAGGAACATGGGTGTAGGCTGAGAGTTGTTGTGAAGAGAGAGGGGAGGTGCAGGCTGACATAATCTGAAATTTAGAAGAAATCCTTTTGCCCTTCAGGCAGTAATCTTACCCGTGCTTGAATAGAGCATCATCTCGCTAAAAAGTTGGGGTTTTTTCCCCCCCTGCTTTCTTTATTTCCTCATTTCAGCAGGTGTATAATAGTATCTCATAGGAACTGGTTGATGATCCAACTGTTAAAGATATTCCATCATCAAAGAAGATCTCTATTTGCAGTAGTCTCATCCTTTTGAACTAAACACCCAAAATTTGTCTTATGTTTATCCTATGTAATGGCTGTAGCCATACTGAAATATCAGTACTGATATGGCTGTATCCTTCTGAAATAGGGGTATCTTTCCCCTGGCTTTTTTTTTTTTTTTTTTTTTTTTTTTTTTTTTTTTTTTTTTTTTTTTTTTTTTTGTTTTGTTTTGTTTTATTTTGTTTTTAAAGCTGATATTGAAACCTTGAAGGGTTGTATTCTGGAGTTTCCCAGTGAAAATTGAAGTTGACACAGGGCATATGTGACTTTATGCCCAATGCGTATGCGTTCATTTTATGTATGTTCTTCATCAGTCTGAGGGCACTACTTGCAGAAAGTAAGATTTTGCTCTGTAAGAGAAACAAAACCACAGGCAGACATTTATTCTCACTGCGTGAGAAGAGAAATTAATGTTGCCTGATGGCTTCCCAGTTTTTTGGGTGTGTGCTAAAGGTTAGATAGGATGAAGGCTTAATTACAATGTACTTAATATTTATAGCTTCATTCACTGGAGCTTTATCCCATTTGCATTGAAGGGATTTTTATCTAGAGTGCTCATCCCATTACGGCAAACAAACTTGAGACATTTTAAGGTAAGGGTTTTCTTTTGGGAGAAAAGCAGTTTACTTCCAGTTGGATGAAAACTACATTGTTACTTCATGATTTGATTTAAATTGATAGGGATTTTTTTTTAATATATATAATTTAATTTTCAAGATAACTTACCATTCAGTTCAATTGCATTTTAAACTTTGGTGGAGTGCATGTGTAATTGTATCCAAAAGTGACATTAGGTTTTACCTCCTAGCAGTAAATAGAATGAAGGAATGCTGCTGCTTGGCTGGTTTTCAGTTAGACAAATGCATCAGATAGGATGAACTTGTTTTACTGTTTGGGGTGGTCTTTCATTTTTGTTTAGCTCTGGATAAACAGAGCCATTTTTAAATTTTCATTCTTTTTTTTTTCTTATCTTTTTTCTCTTTTATTTTTTTTCTGCACTGAAAGCATTTAGATGAAAATGATATGGAAAAAGAAATTTGTGTGACTTAATATAGGAAAGACTAAAGCTGAATGTTTAACTTTTCTGAGGAGACTGGAAGAGACACAGAACTGGGAAAAAAGTGGAGAATGTTTCCTGTGTTACCTCCTTATGCCGGATAACATCAGAGAAGGATTTCTGGGGGTTTCATTAAAATGATGACTGATTATTTGGTTTCCTACGCTGGTTGTTGCCCACATTTTTCACATATTTTTGCTCATTCTTATTATTACCTGCAGAGGGAGCTTGTATATGAGATAATCAGAGTAATCAAGGCATTCAGGGCTGAATTGTTTCCAGTAAGTACAATTTCATTTCACTGTGCCTTTCTGCAGAAAGGCTCTGCAAGACAGCTTTTAAAAAGGCTGTCCATCAGTAATAGCAAATCACAGTGGGCAAAGATTTTAAAACATCAATAAGCACAAGCCAACTTAAAAAAAAAATACTTCATATTTCAAAGAAGTGCCTATTAATCAGAAGTTTAAAAAAGAGATGAGGAAAACAATTCTTGCCGGTCGAGGTGCAAGAGGACAGTTTTGGTATTCTGTATAACAGGAAGCAGATTTTTGTTGAATAAACTGTCTTCTCAGATTCTGAAAATGTCATGTCAGCATCACAGAGACAGCAGAGTACTTTCAGTCTTCGAAACATCTCGTGCAGAGTATTGTGGTAGCCAAAAAGCAGGAGGTAAGTATTTCCTATTTACCCAAGCAGTGTTATGGATCATAATCAAGGTGACTGTGGATGAAAGGCTAATTCCTAATTTTGCTTTTTCTCTATTTAAAAATATAAAGAGGCAAATGAGTTTTATCCAATTGAGGAATTGATTCAGTCGGGTGCTAAAGCAGGCAAACAGTTGTAAGGATTTCTGTCTTAAGCTTTAATAAATGCTGAGAACAAAGAACAAGGAATGTCTTAACCTAAGTTTGTTCGTAAATTGGAACTTAAAAACTAGCTTAAAGAATCAGAAATTTGTACTTTAGGTAGTGATTTTTCCTTTATTTAGCACAATGAAAGAAATAATCTGGTGTACTGCAGGCTTCGTAATCTGTATTTTAGTTGTCTGGATAATGAAAGTGTGTGATCCTTCAAAAAGTTAAGATTTCAGAGAAGAAAGTAATTAATATATAATACAGTTTCACTTGCTGAGCAAGAAGCATAATAGATAGTACTTAAGTTTATTCTGTACTTATCTGGGGAAAAAAGGTGGCAATCATTTTATTTTAAAATATTTCAGTAAACTGAAAGATGGTTTGCTATGATATTGTTAGGAAATAAAGCAGCATGTATGCAAATTCCATAAAACAGAAACAGCTTTCTGTAATATGCTCTCCTGTAATAAATCTGTGGTGTAAATTGGTCAAAAAGTTGATTTTTTTTTAATTTTTTTTTTTTTTTTTTAGTTTAAATGAACAGAACTTTAAACTTAATATACATTCAGCCTTATGTGATCTTAGCAGTTTAGTTTGGATTCTCTTTTTAAACATAGGGGAAGATTTACCATATCTAAAAGAGTAGTAACTCTGTGTCAATTTATTATTTATACTGGCTAATCCTTTCTAATGTGAAAAGTCAGCTTGTTATTGTAACACCAAATGGCCCTCTTAGTAGGGAAACAGTTAAGTAGATCTCCTGTAATAGGTTGTTGTCTAATAAAGAGATTTATGGTATTGGCGAGGGCTATTGTATAGGTATTACCCTCTCACAGCATGATCATGTATTATCTTAACAACTCAGTGCCACATTTATGTTGAGCATTTTCATAACAGGGTAAGAATATTAGCCACAGCAATTACACCCCAATAGGATTATAATGGTAAGATTTACAGAAAATATATAAATTTTAACTTTAGTGGAGATTTTGATAGGTGCTAGGAGTTGAAAAGTTGTACTATCCTTTTTGCATGGGAAAATAGTGATGTGTAAGTCACGATGAAGAAAGAGAGGTTTGTTAATTTAATCTTGTTGAGGAATTGTGGAGAGGCAAGGACATAATCTTTCTTTACACAGTCTGTCCTTTTCTTTCCTGGTGAGGTAGGGATGTTTGAGAAGTTCCACTCAGTGGAGGTTGCCGTACAGTATGAAAATCGAGACGTGAATGTAACTTTAGTTCTGGTGTGAGGATAATGCAGCTGCAATTAAGATATATTTTTAACAGCCTTGTATTTTGAAGGTAGAACAATGGTAATTTACATGCTACATTGGAAGAGCCTACTTGAATAAAATCACGTAATTTTTTTGTTTTAGCTGTAGCGTAACACGTTTTCTCTTTCACTAGTGCCAGGTTTTTATGGTGATAAGTAGCTTAGATAATTTTTTTTAATTACTGCAAGCAACAAAAGTGACAATAATGTCATACTTGTACAATTTTCATGTAAGTGACATTCAAGCTGTTCCTTAATTCTTAAAATTTCCATCTGTTTTTTAAAAAAACAAAAAAGTGAGGCATTAATACTCACTTACTTGGCAGAAGCAATGTTCCAGTCACATTTAATAAAACTAAATTATGTTTTGTCAATAAAAAACACTTATGGGGACTAATTGAACAAAATGCATTAGGTTATATAGTCATTTATGAATAACTGCATTGAGTAGCACAGCAGTCTGCATGGCAGAGTGTGATGAAACAGCCACATATTTTAAGACGGTATCTTGAGCTATAATTTAATAAATGCTGAATTTAAAGAAACAAAATACCTTTCTTTCTCTGATTTCCTGTACCAAAATTACAATAAGGTAATTCCAAATTAAGAAAATTCTTACTGTATAAGAAACTTCCAGTCCATGTTGCATACATTGTAGACATTCAACGGTAGTATTGGTTAAATCTGTAAGACGCATTTCCTGGGTGCTTTGGATTAATTCTGTGTGTAAGAGTTTCTATAGAAAGATTCTGTACCCATCTGTTTTAAATTGTTATTGATTACCAGAGAAAAGATGTACACGTTTCTTTTGACATGATATATTCCACTTCTGAAAATGTGCTAGGAGAAGTTGTCCATAGATTTAAATGTCGGTTTCTTGTGTTTACTGGAAAATAACTGGGACCTCAAAGCTGCTTCAAAGCTAATACTCCAAACTTCATTATTTTTGTTGTCATGGTAGCAGCATATGGCTTCATCTGTGACCAGTAGCCCGTGCATGTTTTATCTAGTGCAAAATTCTGGAACTTTGTAGTTTTGTGTTCAGAAGAAGAATAACATTTTCTATTTTAGACTAACTCCTGTAGCTTCTTAGGTTGGCTTCACATTGCATTCATTTTGAACTGTGGAAAGTGATCGTATCTTTTGTCTGTAAGTAAAAAGAAGACACAAAAGGATGAATGTTACCCCCAGTGAAAGTGGAGCTCCAGCCGATTTAAGAGCGTGAACTGTGACTGCATTGTTGAGGGCAGTGCTTGGCTTGTTATACCCAAGCTAAGAAGAAGACAGTACTTAGAATGAAAGGGTGAATAATGCATAAAAATTAAGAGATAAAGCATCCACACTTGAATATTACCAGTATTTATAACTAATTTTGAAAGTGTTAAAATAGATTGCAGGGGATTTGTTTTACATGGATTTATCATTTTAAAAGTTGTCTAATGTTTCAGAATGCAATTTCTACATTTGAAAGAGGAAAATATATGCAGAAATATTCTTACCAAATTGTTAGCCTTATGTGCTCTCCTGAAACATATTCAGAATGTGTATATATAACTGTGAGATAGATTAACCATTTTTCTTTTTGTACAAATGCCATAATGAATGGCCTCTTAAAATCAGTGTTCTTCTGCTTGCAAGACAACAAATCAAAGCACAAATCCACACTGCAGTCATTTTACTTGTAGCGTACATTAGAAATGAAGCCACACTAAGTCATACTTAACTGCCCACAGACAACTAACCCTGAAGAAGGGGCAAGTCTTTTTCTTCTGTCTTTTTTATTATTATTTCTATCTCTTTGTCTGTTTGGAACAGCCATGCTGTTATGACTAATAAAGCTTTTGTATTTGGCAAATGGGATGCAAGTAATCAGCATTTCTTGGCTCATGACTGAAAAATCTGCCGAGCAGAGCACATAAAACCAATATAACCTTTCAAGTATACCTGTGAATAAAATTCTTCCTTATGCTTCTGTCACTTGTACAGTAATTCATCTCTCCTTCCTACATCTTCTCTTCTAATAGTATTATTTCTGATTACAGTGGGTTTTTTTGGTCAGTGGCATGATAAGCAAGTACTGCTTGAACAGATTTTAATTCAGAAAAACAAATATAAGAATATGGGGACCAAGAGTGAAGTCAGCATCTTTGTGCTATCTATCTAATTAACAGCCAATTGAAAAATTTAGTTTATTTTAATTATATTTAGTTTCATATCCCCCCAGCATGATTTGTCGCTTGAGATTCCATAGTCAATAAATCTTAGTTCTTGCATATTTTCCACGGAGAATCACTCAATATATGAAACAATTATTTAAAACAATTTTTTGTTCAATACAATTTTACATATATTAAAAAAAAAAAAGTTACAAAGTCCTAATGTTAATTGAATCAGACTCAAATAAATGGAATTTTTAGTAGGTCTGCTGGAAGATGTCAAGTAATTTTTTTTTGTTTGTATTTTAAATAGATAATAACCAATGCACCAAATAAAGCTGCAGCATTAACAGATTATTAAAACTAATTGGTAAGGGTTTATGAAAAATACATGGGGCAGTGAGAAAGTTTCAGTGCTGTGGTTAAGCAGTTTGCACAACTGTGTTCACAACCTCTGCAAAGCTGAGAGATAGGATTAATATATCCTTAACTACTTAATTACAGCCATTATTTAAGTTACCTAGAAGAAAACTGCTCAGATCTTGCGCATATATGAAGTATTACCTGCTGCTATGCTAGCTGAGTAGGTATGCTCAGTGGAGTTTTTTTGGGGCTCCCAGATGCTCTAAAGGAGTAGCCCCTGGTATCATCCTCTAACATTCACTCAAACTCATATGACCATTGAACAAGTTGTGGTTTTACTGCAGTGTTGGTGAAACATTGAATGCCAGTGTATACGAGGGATTTCCACCCCTTCCCACCCTCCTCAAAAAAAAAGGAACAGCTTTGTTACTGTAGGTTTGTGACTTGTAGCTCTCTGGTGGCATGGGCTGTGACATGCTGGGTGCAGCGGTGGTCTCTGCCACAGCTGCCACCTGGGTCTGGAAAAGTATGAGTCCTTCTGTCCTGCAGGTCCACATTCTCAGCTTTATTCTCTCAGTTGCTTCATGATAAAATGGAGGTGTAATTAGGACTAATTTAGCTAATCATCGTGAGCTGGAGGTGGTCCCATCTGCCCTTCCCCCTGAAAACCTGTCTGTGATACATGAGTGTGATCTGTGAGAGTGAACGGGGAGTGTTGTGTATGCTGTCTGCAGATGAAGATCCTTGGAAACCAGGTTTGTCCTTTTTCTGTTATTCACAGTCAAAAAGTCAAAATCTCCATTTTAATGAAGACATTTCAAAGAACAGACGGGCTGAGAAAGATATTGTATTTCTTTACATGCTCCTTCCTCTTAAACATGGAAGAAGCCTTAGGCTATAAATTAAAGTGTTTTACCCTGTGTAGTTGATCTCAGGCTGCCCAGTTGCCGTGAGGAGTTAAAGTTTAAAAAAAAAAAAGGATTGTAAATGGCTTGACAGTTTCATGTTTTTCAGTCTGTGGTTATCTTTTGTCCCCCTCATGTCCTGTTTTTGTCAATATTTTCCTTTCACCTAGGAACTATAGCAAGTGGGAGGAAAAGTAACTTGAAAGAATGTAGTTATGCCAGAGATGCATTTTCATGTGGGAACCTTTATAATCCCTTCGTGTAAATGACATTCACTGTGGAAACAGTAAGAGCTCTTAGGAGCAGAAGGGTTCATCCTGTGCTCCATAAGAAACACTGATTTACTTATCTCCCTTCCTGGAAAGGGCACACATGTGCTGGGACTGGGGGAGGCTGTGGCCAGGCTCGCTGTGCAGGGCTGCAGGGGAGTGCTGGGGGGACCCTGGGAAGCTTTCGGGAGCATCTCAGAAATCCCTGTAGTTTTACGAGCATGTTGGAAATGGAGCCACCTTAGTGGATAGGTGCATTTTGCATTTTTAATTTTGCCTGGTAGAGCGTTGTTTACTTTTTTTTTTCTTTCCTTAAGTCGTTGGGTTCTCAGGTGTTCTTCAGTTTTAGTGAATTTCTTTTTTAGTGAATTTCACAGTTTTCCTGTGCAGCAGCGGGGGTCACAGGTGATGCTCGTAGTTTTGCTGGCTGGATTCCAGAATGTTGCCTAGAGTCCATTTTCCTTTAACCTGGAACAAGAAGAGATGTAGATTTTTGTTATTTCAAAAGCTTCATATTTGTAAGCTTTGTTGACGAGCCTTGTAAAATTTAAAATTGTTTTGCAATGTTTATTACTGTCTCTACCACATTCTTAAAAATTAATTGTGTGCTTGAATAGTGTTTCCCAATCAACTTGAATTATTGATGTTTTGGTCCTTAGTGTAAGAGCAGTGGTACTTTTCTTCCCACACCACAGTCTGTTCAACCCCAGTTTAATGAGTTGACTCCAGTACCTGTAATAGAATTATAACACACAAAAAAAAAAATCATAATTATGGCTTATTGAGTAGGGCTAAAAATGGGAAGTGGGAAACTTGTGTGCAAGTTCAGGTTTTCAGACATTGCTGCTCTGTGGATGTTGAAGTAATCGGTGCTAACTGTTTGGAAGTTAAAATTGTTAGTGGCCATTGCAAGACAAATACTTTCCTAGACAGCAATGCAAAACTTAGTGGAATATTTAAATATTTGAAAATAGTTAGCTAAAATTAAAAATATGTTCATCTATCTTAAGCTGTTCTTAGACACTGTGTTTTACAAATATTTTCAAAAGTGAATTAAATAACAACAAAGTTTTACCAATCCCAAGTAAATATCTTCTTATGAATGTTTATACACTTGAGTATACATATGTCTGGGTCTTTATTAAAATACTACTTATTTAAAAATAAAAAGTGTCCAGTTTATCTTGTGATAAAATTTGTGAGATCAGGAGAAGAAATATGTGCCCAGAGTCATGGATGAAGGTTGCTGCTAGCTAGGAAGAGCCTGTTTTCCTTCAGTCTGCTCTCAGCCAGCTGGACTGTACAGCTACATGTTCTAGTTAGTAAATAACAACACAGTGGAAAAGCTAAAAATTGCTGTTGTAAAATAATACTGTCACAGTGAATTTGTTTTTTATTTTGGAGACAAGAAATCATTAGGGTGAAATCTCTAGCTGTTGAAAACTTCCACTGTGCTTGCTGCAAGCTCCTCTTGTACACCATGGTAGATATTTTGGACTAGATATTTTTATTTTAAAAAACCTAGATATTTTTATTTTTATAAAACTGCTATTTTTAGGTCAAAAATGTCAAATCACCTTTTGACTGAAGACATATTAAAATAAAACTGAGTAACTTCTGGAGAGTATGTTGATAACCAAGCAGTGTCGGGTGAAGTGTTCTGTCATGCCTCTGTCCGTCACTTCTTGCATATCTGAGAAGATGGACCTCTAGGTTGACTTGGTTTTTTCCTGACCATTTTCATCTGTTTTATTCATCTTCCTGTCTTGCTTTTTTAATTCCAGAAATAAAATCTTAGTTCAGCCCAGTAGTGATCCGTAAGTAAGCTGTACACTTATTATTGTCACAATCTCTCCTGAATTTGATTTTTAAACAAACAAACAAAATTCCCAGAATGGGCAATGGATGTGTTGAACTTGTGATCAGCTTTTTTTGAAATTAATATTATTATTATGCCACTCTGAAATCATTAGCCACTTATAGAATATTGCAATGGTGCTGTGAAATCATCGGCTGTTTATAGAAAATGATTACTGGCAGCATGGCAAATGTTTCAAAATATTTGTGTGCAGGTAAGAGATGCAGACATAGATCTCATTGCACATTGTGCATGCTGGCTGCTCTTGTAGCACTGTGTCCACGTTCATTACTGCTTTAACTCAATTGTCCAGAGAGTTTTGTGGACTCTGATGTGGATTGGTGGGCTTTTCATGTGGATGCAAAAGCAGATGGCTGCAGTCCGTGTAGCTTGCAGTTGTGTCCTGGGTAGGAGTGAGTTCTCTAGGATGGGTTACGGGCAGCTGATGCTAAACGCTGGCAGCCCGCTTGAAGGAAATCAAATTGCGCTCAGCTGTTTCCTGCGAGCAGGTCTTTCCCCTGTCTGTGCGGTGCCGTGTTCTCTGATCCCTGTTGCTGTTCCTTGCTGTCCGCCCTCCTCGGGCTCCGCGGCCGGGCCGGCAGGGCCTGCCCGCTCTGCGGGGCGCTGCGCTCGGGCCTTCCCTTCCCATCTGCTGCCCTTCCCTGCGCCCTGCCCAGGGGCTTTCCCGCTTCCTCTGCACTCGAAACCACCGGGGGGAATGCCGTCTTCCCGCTCTGCCTGCTTTTTTTTTTTTTTTTTTTTTTTTTCTTCTTTTTTCTTTTTTTTCCCCAGCCCCATGGTGTGACTCTCACTGATTTCTGGTGAGTAGCTGGCAGCGCGAGGGAGTCTGCCTGATGATGATGGTTTCATTGTGCATCTGATTTGCAATCTATTGCAGAAGTGCCTGTGATGCTGACTGCTGTTATTTAGTGTTAGGATTTTAAAATATTAGAGCACGTAGAGCACAAGTTAAATCAGGGTGACTTGCTTAAGGTGTGTATAAATGGCATAGTTTTGTGAGTGTGAAGGTTTGGCACACTATCTTTGGGCAAGATGTGAAATCTGGTGATCTAGATTAAATTTGGAGTTTTTGAGATTGCTGAACAAGAAGCTGGTAAAATGGCATGCATTTTCTTAACAGGGACAGCTTCTCTTAAATTTGCTCTCTATCTGTTGAGCTGTCAGCCACTCTGTCACTGAAGGCTTAAAGCTATATTCATGAAAACAAGAGTTTTCTGGATTTCAAAGAAAATGCTATTTTTGTTAAAAGTAGCAATCAGAGCAAAAGGTTAGACTGTCATCAAAGTGTCTGTAAAAATATGCTTAAGACCCCGTTCTGTTCTTGACTGTTGGAAGAGATGATGACTTGTAAATTGCCTTTCATAAAAGTGAGTTTGATTTAAGGTATTAATAAAATCTAAATTTGTGCATTCTGGCTGTGGGGACTGAAGATTTTAATTTAGTGAAATGCCAGAACAATTTTTTGTGCTCAGTTTGATAAGTGTTGTGTGAAAATTCCATCTTACTAAATTAGGGCAGACATATATATTACAGTGTTTACAAACTGTTATGATTACAACCTGTTAAATTTCATATTTAATATTCAGTCATCTTTGAGCAAAAAAAGTCACCTTATTTTTGTCTCAGCGCTGTTGAATTCTTGTGTTAAAACAGATTAAATTGCAAATGTTAATCTAAGTAACTGTGGAAAGTTGTGACCTGGATTTGAAATAGCCATGAGACTATCACAGCGGCAGTAAATCTTCCAGAACATGTAAGGCTGGCACATGGCAGGGATATGTCTGATGTGAGAATTAGAGTGCTGGTGTAGGAATAGCCTGAAAAGAAAATCGTGTGCCAATATAATTTTATTCTAAAATAAAAAAAGGGAGAAATGATCACTTTAATATAAAACTGTGTTTTTAAAGGTAGCACACATTAACTTCATAAAAACTTATTTTGAAATGGCAATCTAAGATTCAAGCTGTATTTAAGAAAGACTGTTTGTGGCACTGAGGCACCTGGTTCTTAATCCTCTGGCTTCTCTGACAACAGTGATTCTGATCTTTGAAATATGGATGGGAATTTCAGGTGCAGACTTCAGCCTAAAGAAACCATCACTTTGAGGAAAAGTAGACACTAAATGTACTTCCCTTTTGTTTTCAGCTTTTTACTGTCCTTTAATAACTGCTTTTCTCTCAGTTAAGCCTGGCTTAGCCCTAGTTCTTGCATTTTAAAGTCTGATATCATCAAAAGGCCCTTAGTTTTAATTGTCAAGCACTGGCATTGCTGGAATCTTTTATTATCGTACTGCTTTGATTTTCTTCATCTCTCTTAAAATGTGTCAAATAAGAATGTGGGTGATGTCAGAAGAATATGATAGTAGTAATTTTTAAAGCAATGTTTTGACTTAAAAAATGTTAAAACAATCCCGTTCAAGCAAATCTTGATATTAATCAGGGGACATTAAATGATAATTAAACCTAGTGTATTAAATAATTTCTTCATATGTATTTGATCTGGTTTGTGGTTGTTTTCTATAAATGAATATTTTTAGTACAAATTTATTCTTTCATGAAGGCAAGAAATGAGCTTGCAGATACTGGCCCACGTGTGCCCACGACAAAATTATCTTGAGGCGCTATAAAAAGGTATTCAAAGTGTTATCATATCTATTATTGCAATGTTGACTATTGATTCTTTTCAGTTTCTAAAAAATACCAGGATAGTAGAGCTTATGCAGTGAGAGCCTGAAATGCTTTACCTCCCTGTTTTTTTTCAAAGCTAGAATATGACTTTGTTCATTTCCCTCACTCCAGAGAAGGGTGATTGGCAGGCTCTGGCATTCAGCTGTCCACAGCTGAACTGCAGGGCTTGAGTTGCCTTGGCACGGCTGCAAGTAAAAGTTTGTGCCACTTTTGCCAACTGTGTTCTTGGCTCAAGCTGATGTTACACGTCTCTCGACTCCAAAGCGTGCTCATTTGCCAAATTCTACCTAAAAATGTATGCTGGAATTCCTAATTAAATAAACCCCCCGATATTTATTTCACTCCTCGGAAAGACAGGCATTCTTTCACAGTAGATGCTGCTTTGGTAGAAATACAAATAAAAATTTAAAAAGCCCAAGGTGGATTAGAAAGTTATAACTGCTATTAGGAGAGAAATTTTCTCTTGCAAACAGATTAGTAGCTTTGGTTTCTTCTAAGTAGTGAAATTATGTGACTTTACCAGGTTCTTACCTGAAGTTCTTTGCATATATACATTTTCTTGTTTATTTTTCAAGTATTTTAAAAATTGTTGCACTACAAAGGATAATAGCAGTCCGTATATAATTTCCTTGGGTTTTCCAGCTCGATAGCATTATAGCTACCTTATTGCTGCCGTAAGCTGAAGGTAGCAGTTGAACGATAAAGGTGTAATTTATGCCAAACCAGTCTGGAAGCTTTTTCAGAAGACAGATAGCAACTGCTTTTATACATTTTGCTATGTAAAATGCTTATTAATGTTAGCAGATGTTGCACTTTAATCCCCCAGAATGATTGTTTGGTAGCAGCAGGAGATTTATTAAGCTTGAGTTGTGTGAAATTGTGTGTGCATAAGCTGCTATTTAGATTGTAAAAATGCCATTGAAAACTGTAAAAAGTTCTAACTGTAATTGGCAGAGAGGTATTAGCTGTTTTAAAAGAAGTATATGTGTACCACTGGCCCTTTTGCTATAACCTCTTTATCATTTATCTTCTTGTATTAATGTCACTGAATTATTAATTCATGAGCAGGGTTGGATAGGGTGAAGGCACTATTTAAATGTGTGGCACATGTATCCTTATCGCTGGAGACATGAAAAGAGTCATTTTGTGTTATCTGTAAAATGGAAAGGACATTTAAAAATTTCATTTACGGTAATCCACTTCACTTCCCAGTAAAACACCTAGATTATTGCTACTATAATATAATGTTCTTATTAAAATTTTGTAATCTTTCTACTCTCTCACTTATAAATACTGTTGATAGACAAATGTAGACTAATTTTTTTTCTTTAGTTGCACATACAGTTCATGAACTGCAGCAGAACTTATGAAGAGCAGGATTTTAATAAAAAACAGTTCTCTTTAATTTCTAGTAAAAGAATACAAAATAAAAGCCAATAAGTATTTATAATCATGAAAGGCTAAATAAATTATCATCTAAAATCATAATGTAAGCTAATTAAAGAAAAATAGGATATTTTCCAAAGTAACAGTGTCATTGTCACATTGAACCATCAAGAGCTATATTACTTAAGAGAAATTGTAGATGTGTGGTTTGGTCTGCTTGATGAAACCACAGAATATCAGAGGTCACATTGCTGCTAAAAAATGTGTTAAAAATGTTCCTTAAATTTCATCTGTGCTGTATGGATGATTAGAAAAAATAAATGTACAGGAAATATAATGTTTTCAGTCACTTCAGTGAAAAGAGTTCATTCTCTTGAATACTTTAAAAAGTGTTCATTCTTTTAAAAATTCTTTGCATGAAAGCAATTTCAGGGTACTTTGTCCTCAAGTGCTCGCGGTGGCTGGCATGGCAGTGCAGGAGATAACTCATACTCCATTTTGTTTAATGTTTAAAAGATATCACTTCACACTTCCCTTTTCACCATGCATGGAAGAGACCTTCACTGTTTCCACAATACATGGGGAGTTTTTCTTTTTTTCTCTTCAGAAATTTCTCTGCAGAAGAGAAAGTGTTATGTAGGCTGCTAGGGAGAAGAGTTTTAATCAGTGATACATGCAAGTAGAAGGAGCCTTCCTGCTGAATTGTAATTTAGAGTCCTTCTTGCTTGTAACTTCTCCAAATATAATCATTATAGTTTCCTGAGTTAGACTTTCTACAAAAGGAATAAAAAATAACTGAAATAATTTCTATTTTTTCTGTTATAGTTTGAATAAATAAGAAAGCCCAGTTTTCCCCAACTGAAAGAATGTTGCAGCTCTGATGAATGACTGGTACTTATTCAGCTGTCTTGTATGGTTAGGAATAGTCACCTGAATGTTCATTGCTTATTAAATTGTACAAGAAAATACTCTTAACTACAGCACTCTTGCACTATTATACACCTCGACAACTTGTATGTCCTTGCAGAGCCCATCATCCAGGAAGGGCATTGGATCCCTTGTTTCATTGTAGAATCAGGCCCTTTCTAAATAGATGCTGTAGATTTATTTGCCAAATTTATTGCACACTTTTCTCACATCCTTGGTGATGTGCAAGCCGCAGATGTGTAATTCAGTAGTGTGTTTGTGTGTAGGCACAAGGAAGGGAGTGGTGTGTGCAGTGCTGTCATACAGGGCTTCTCACCCTTGAGCTCTTGTCTTGAATGTGTGTATGAGAAAAGCCAGTTACAAGGTTGGGATCCAAGGAGTCTGTTGATTTTTATTTCATGATTTTAGAGTTTTCAGCCTTCTAAGTGCTTCTGGTATGTAAAAGGGGTGTACATTAAAGATGTGTCTGCTGGCACTGCCTGCGTTTTTTTGTACTTAGAAAGTCCACAGAAGTCCTCCAAAGGCTTGCGTAAATTCAGTGGAGTTTCTACCTGTAAGTCATACTTGCCTGGAGAATCTCTTGACTGCTTAGAAAGCAGTTAAAGGCTCCTTCCTTTCTTCTATTGTCAAAATTAAAAATTTTCTTGTGGCTCATGGCCAAGTATGGGATGGTAGCACACAGCACTTCTCAGGTTTCTATGCAAGACATAAGCCATTACCTTTTAATAACTAAATGGTGTGTAAATGGTTCGAAAATCCAGGTTTATGGAATTACTCCTGTAAGTTTGTTTGGTGGTGGTGATTTTTAGTGGAACTAAAATGTGGTCTTCTAAATGTCCTGACCATCAGGCTGCTGGAAAGAAAACATACTTCTGATCATGATAATATTAATAGTGCTTCAGAGAAAAGAAACAAAACTAGGAATAATGTCAGAAGAGGTTATTTGAAAGAAGAAAATATGCTTAGGTACAGCATGTTTTAAAACAGCATGTTTTAAAACACTAAAAGCATGCATTTTTAAAATGGTCTTTCATAAAATGCATTGTTGTGATGCTATGATAAATTATAATACTTGAGCATATGATGGAAGAAGAAATACTTAAAATTTCCTTTCTCCTGCTCTCTGTATATAATCACAGATTTTTCACTTTTTTTTTCATGCTCATCTGATGTATTTTATCCTGGATTATCTCATTGCCCCCAAGAAAACCCTTTTGGTAATATTGATAACCTAATATATGACAGATTTTGGTCATTATTATTTCATTTAGTGGTCATATGTATAGACCAAGAGGGAATCTGAATATTGATTTCATTGAATGGCTAGTAACAATGATTTATGAGTCACAGATTCAGTGCAGTGAGCCAAACACAGCAGAGATTACATCTTAGGTGCCACCATTGATTTTGATTCATATTTCACTGCACAATGATTAGGCCATGGTCTCACAGATGTTAAATGTTCCTCTCCAGGCAAAGATCTGCCCAAACTGCACTCAGTGCGTGGTGACTATATCTATATGCCCTATTTAAAATGGTAAATATTTTTCAGTATCTTATAAAGAGCTGGCATCTCTCTGATAACAAAGGGTTTTGATAGAATTTTTTAAAATAATAAAAAGTGATTTTGCTGCACACTCAAGCTTGTTCCTGAAACTGGAACAATATAATTTTTATTGAATACAGACCACTTAATATGATTATAAGTACAACTGATAGAAAATGGATGCTTTAAAATGAACGTTAAACCAGCAGCTTCATTAATCTTTTTGATAATATTCCTTGGCACGTGCCCAGAAAAGAAGTTTTCAGTGCAGTAGTTTCCAGGGAATTGATGCTACCAAACTGAGGTTTGTGCTTGAATATCAAATGCCAAGGCTGCAGCACAGCCATCTCCCAGGAGGTCCAGTGTGTTGGGGCTATACAGCCCCTATTAACCTGGTTATGGCATGGATAAAAGTGCTGTACATGCATGATAAAAATGTGTTCTTGTCTGCTCTTGCCTGTAAGTTGATTTTATTTTGGAAGGTAGTAACGCCTGGGTGTTTTGCTGGCTCTGTGCTGGTCTGCAGAGTTGTCATACTTCAGTGTCAGCTGTGAAAGACAGAATCATATTGGGTTGGAAGGGACCTTAAATTATCATCTAGTTCCAACCCCCCTTCCATGCCCAGGGACACATGCTGCCAGACCAAGTTGCCCAAAGCCCCATCCAACCTGGTCTTGAAACCCTTCCATGGATGTGGCATTTGAAACCTGTTCCAGTGCCTTACCACTCTCTCACTGAAGAGAACCTTCCAAACATCTACTCTAGATTTACCCTCTTTCAGTTTAAAGCCATTCCCCCTTGTCCTATCACTGCAGGCCCTTGTAAAAAGTCCCTTTCCAGCTCGCATGTGTCCCTTTAGGTACTAGAAATCTGCTATAAGGTCTGCCCAGAACCTTCTCTTCTCCAGGCTAAACAGCCCCAGCTCTCTCAGCCTGTCTGCATAGGAAAGGTGCTCCAGCCCTCTTGCCATCTTTGTGGCCTCCTCTGGACCTTCTCCAAAAGGTCCACATAATTCCTATCTTGGGGGCCCCAGAGCTGGATTCCATACTCAGTATCAGAGCTCATCTCCCTGCCTAAGCCCAGGGCCTAGTGGCTATAAAGCAGATCAGGTGTGTTGAAATCCTTGCAGTCAATTAGAGGAACACCATGTCGCTTCACAGGTACCGACATGTCTGACCACAGTCCCAGGGCTTAGTTCTGTTTGTTTTGTTTTTCAGTCTACTTCCACTTCAAACAAGTTCTCAGCTGTGAAAAACAGTGGAGGGGAAGGGGAAAAAAATCAGCTAAGTGGCATAACAGCTTTGAGAAATACGGGCCTCTGCAAAGCCTTGTCAAGGCTGTCAACAAACAGTTTCCTGTCTTACAAGACTGCTATGTCTTTGGTTGATGTTAGTCTAGTGATTTTTTTTTTCTAAGGGAAAGAAATGAGCTCTTTAATATAAATAGATTATTTTGAGGATTTCTCTTCTCTGAGAAGTTTGAAAAGCCTTTGAAATTTCTTCAGCTGTTACAATTGCTTCTTTAGGTTTGTCATATGGTTCTCAGTGTTTTTGTAAAAATACTCATTATTTTCTTGTTTATTTTTGATGTTCATAAAATCTGTCCTACATAGGTTTGAAAATGAGAGCTATTTGTTTTGCAGTTTAATGAAGAGAATGGCAAACAGCCTCAGACTGTGCCTCTGGTGTCCACAGTGATCAGCATATTTAACATGCTCAGCATGACACTGAGATATTACAGCCGATAACGGCTGTAATTGACTTACAGCATCCCTTTCCCTCCCCCCTTCTTTGGATGGTGGGGAATTATCTTTGAGTCCCCAGGAAGCTGTAGTGACACAGAGGGCAGAAGTGACAGAAAGGTTTTACCTGCACTGCTTGTTTCGACGTGGTCTCGTGTAGCAGGATAGTGTGGGTTCAGGTGAAATACAGGGAATTTGCAATGAGGATTGAGTGACACGCCCCATCCGCCCCTACCCCCCCCCACCTTGATTCTGAGCATTTATCAAAGGCAAAAAGAGAAATTCAGGCTTGGCAAAAGGAGAGTGCCTGGAGCCAAAAAAAGCCATTCTTATTAGCACTAGCAAAGGTTTACTTTGCTGGCTTATTGAATGAAAATTCCCATGAGTGTCTGGGCTTTATCCTGTGTTAACAAGGGGCAAAGCTGGCTTGTTGGGAATGGACCGCTGTGTAACGTGTCTGTAAAACAGAAGAGTGAGGCCAAGCTGAATTAGAGCGCTGATGAGAAAGGAAAATCTTTGTCTTTTCCTTTCAAATCCTATTTATTTTCTCTGTGAATGATTGTGGTAGACCACTGAGGTGCTGGAGACTGATGGACTAAATTGTGATGTTCCGCTGCTAAAATAGTGTCACTGCACTGTTTAGTGTCATGTCTTGCATAGCTAGATTGGATATTTTGAATGATCCATTACACTGAAGAGCTGGGAACTCAAGCTGGGGTGGTGTGGGTGTTTCTGGGGTCTTTGTCAATTTTAGGGAACGCATTTATTGCTCACCGTTTCAGGCATTCATCAGGCATTAGCATGTAACTTCAGAGCACAATGCAGCAGAATGCATTGAAGTAATGTTTTTGTAGCAAGGTTGGATGACCTTGGTCAAGTCTTGTTCTTACTGTATTATTCCCTTTCCTCATACTGTATTCTTTCCGTGTAACTTGGGAAGAAATGTTTTGGGTTAGAAATCCAATGTTCAAGGTGACAATTAATAGGGACTGTTTAATACAGAAGTGTAGATAAGACTCCCTGCTACCTTTTGAGCATTAAATTGCTTTAATGAAAAGGAAGTATTTATTTAGCCGTTTTAGGTGGATCAGAGCCTTTCCTTTCACCTTGCAATATGCAGCTGGTTTCATTGGAGCAGATCAGGCATTGGTTGTTTATCATAGGTAGTAGAAGGGGGCTTACTAGATCAGCAGTCTTGATTGTTGTCAGGGGTTTTTTTTGTAAGGTCTCATAGCTAAAACTCATAACCAGATTTTCTACAATCTGGTACTGGAGCACTAATGTGCCATTATTAATGTAAATCAATATTTGAATTAGCATATTGAAAACTTAGGAATAACTCGTTTGATGTTGAAAACTAGAGCTGGATCTCACTGCAGTTATGTAGAAAATGGTAGCTCTTGGATCATAAACAGTATTAATCTCATTTGAGGATTTTACTAATGTGGCTTAGACAGTTTTACTGATCACACTTCACTAATTAAATTCTTGTGTTGCAGATTATAATAAGTTTAACTTTTTTGGTTTTTTTAAATTGGGAAAGCCTCATGATGGGAAAGCATGTGGACACATGATTTCTCAGGAGACTGAGTAGTCTATTATATTGTATGAATATATATCTATTCATCCTTGCCTTCTGTGCCCCCTCCTTTCCTTTGCAGAATGGCTCATATATATTACAGAATTACTCAGTTTCATAAACTGGGTTATGAAAGGCAGTGGGGGTGCTGCATGTGTGGCAAGGTAGGTCACACAGGATTTATGAGAAGGATTGCCTGGTCCTGCTAGTTCCTTGGCAAGTATGAGCTGTGCAGCTATGCCTGATGTTCCTTACCTCGTCATCTGTAAAGCTAGCACAAATTTTATTTCTGTAATAGAGATGTTAAAGCTTCACTGAGGTTGCAAGTGCTCTGTGGTGTTTCTAAAATTATTTGGAAAATTAAGCACTATACTCTAAAATACATCAGCATTAGCCTGAATGACTTTTAGCTAAAGAAAAACATCCTTGCTTAGCTGGAAAGATCTCTGTGTTCTTCTTTGTCTTAATTGCCTGAAAAGCTGGATAGAACAGGAGGGAAAAGGCAGCTTTTGAGCATGCTGTGTCAGTTGTCCGGAAGCTCTTAAAAGACCCTTTTTTGGCTTTTGAAAATAAAACCTTGGGAAGGTTAAACAGAGTAGAGTTGGGACGCGACAGTCCTTTAGAGGTCTTTCTCTTCAAAGATAAAAGTATTTCAAGGAGCATGCTTGGAGCAGCTTTCTCTTATCTCTGGGGTGCTCTTGAGCAATGTTGCGGTGAGAGGGATGGCCGGCAGTGGCATGTATTCTGCAGCGGTCCTGTTCCGTCTGTGAGGAGTTTCAGAAGCACAGAAGAACAAGGAAGCGAGGCGGGGGCACGGAGATATTCGGGACTTGGAGCACAGCCTATGAATACAGTATGAAGAGATGCCCAGTACCTTTGCAGTGTTACAGGTTTGAACATTAACGTTTCTATTCCTGATCTAGCCTTCTTTGACAGTGCATATGAGAAGAATCTTAACAAGGTGAACCACTCTACTTCCAGCAGGGGGTTGGTTTTTTTTTCCTGTGGGAGATTGCACTGTGGCCCAGAGGTAGGGATTTAAGTTACAACTGAAATTTTCTGGGCAGCTTTTATTGCACTCTGAAATTGAAGCAAGATTTTGCTCTAGGGAGTTTCTCTTTGCCCCACCCACAGGCTGAAGCAGTCAGCGATGCAGAGAAAATGTTTATTAAGGTCTGAGGGGAAATAACTTATTTGCGCAGGACGGCCACTCACTGTGGTCTCCTTTTTCTGTTTACAAAGAAGTAACTTAATACATCTTTTCCTGCTTCTACTCGTTTGGTTTGGGATTTGTTGTTGTTGTGAGATGCCACCGACAGTCTCTGTATCACTGATAGATGGATGGTCAGAAGGATGTGGCTGACAGCAGTCTTTAGTCCGAGTGCTCTCTGGCTCCAGCTCATGTCTGGATGCCTTTCTCAGGTTTAGCTTTTGTTATGCTGATGAATGGCTGGAACTGCACGTTCTTTTATGTAGAGCCACACAGAGATTCTCAAATACAGAGGCTCCATTAAAATTTGTTTGCTGTGAACATATTAACTTATTCAAAAGAAAAGAAGGAAACCCAAATCCAATTGCATCAGTTTTCAAACACAGTTTCATTTTTTGGGGGGTTTTTAGATAAACATGTGTTACTGATAATCTGGAAGGGGCTAGTTAGTTTATTTTGAATTCTTTTTGCAGCAGCACACTGAGTTAAATTCTATGTCTGTAGGCTACAGCAATCTAAAGAGAACAATATATTGCACAAAACACTTAAAATTGTTCTTTAAAGTGCTTGCAATTTCTTCTTATTTGAATAGTTTGTGCTGGTTTTGGTATTTCAAAGGCATCAATATATTTTCAGAAACTGTAGGTCCTTATAAAAGTGACTAAGTCAGTTTAGAAGAACTCTACTCAATTGAAAAAAAAAAAAAAAAGCAAAGTGTTTGGCATACATTTTGCAACTATTTCCTAGGGAGATGCTGGGTCTTACCACAAGTGATGCTGTGATTATTGGTTTTATTTTTGACATAAGTCTTTCCTCCCTGCTCCAATTTAAAAAGGCCCACAAGGAAGTGGTGACTGAGGATGATAAAGCACAGGGATGTCACTATCCATTTGAAGCTGAAGAAAGCTATCTCAAAACTTGAGAGTACAGTGATATGTTATAGAAATAATGATAAAAGTTGAGTCTCAGGAAGTCCAGAGATTCTGGGCAGACTGGGAGCAATCAGGAGGCTGATTTAATTTCACTTTTAGCCATTATTATTCATCATCTATTCTCCTGGATTATTCTGATTGCTTACTGAAATTACGCTGATTAGTCTGTAGTGTGTGTGGAATAGTTTTATGATTTTTCCTTTGGGTGCTACAGGTGAAAAATTAATCCAAACTCTTCCCAAGATTCTAGCTGAACTATCTCCAGGGCTTTTTTTTTGGAGATCATGGTGGCAATTTTTTCGTCTTAACTCAGCAGGAGCTCCTTTGCAATTTTAATTTCTGCTGAATGCAGTGCATCCTTTGTGGACTTTTAGATTTATTTTCTTTTAGTTACAAAAGAGTCTCAGCCCAGTGTAAAAGACCTAGAGCTGGAATGTGACTGTGTCCTCATAAGCACTTCAGGGTCCTCCTGTGTCACCATCTGAATTCAGGTCACACCTTGTACCTCGAGGCACATGGGTGTGTGCCAGGGGGAGCCACGCTGTGCCCATCCTGCACTCCGTTGGCTGTTGCCTGCTTCTTGTTGAAATATGTGTGGAAAAAATACCTGTGACTGAAGAGCACGTATCTGTTGTTGAAAATTGGAAAAAGGGTTCATTTTTATGTATCAATAAACATAAAATCATATGGTCTCAGATGTCAGTTTTCTTTCATTTCCCTGTGTGAGGAATCACAAGCAAACTTGTGTTGTGAGAGGGATGTCTCCAGTTCTCTTAAAGAGGAGCCAAGTAAAGAAACCTGCCTGGCTATTTAATAATCTCCACAGATACACTGCCTTCATTGAGAGCCAGAGAAATTGTTCCATAATGTTTTCTGTTAATTCCCATCTTTCTCTCCTTGTGGGAAAAAAAATAGTGTCATTTTTGTTGCTGTTTGTGTGCTCAGGGAACAAACTTTTATCATTGATTAGGATTAACATTAACTAATACACACTTTCTATTTCTAAAATTTATCAACATTTCATAGAATTTCTGTATCTGGAATTTTGTGCTCTTCATCCTTTTCCACTTCTCCTTGCCAAAAGGGTAAATGTATTTTTAAAGCCCTTAACATGCTCTAGTACTCATAAGAATCATAAGTGGCCCTTGGATCCTGCCACTTAAATTTTTACACAGTCATTGTTACATGGTTTTAAAGTAACATTAATTTCAGATATCTCAGCAATATGTCCACACAGTCCTGTTCGTTCGTCCAAGCCAATGTGACACCGGGCTCAGCCCTTTGCATCCCTGGTTGCTGCAGTGTTCAGTGTTCTCCAGAGTTGTTTCACATGTCTGTAATATGTAGTGCCAGCTTTCTACTTTAAAATAATCTGTTCTTCTATGGATGTTAATTTTTCTTTAGCTTCCCAAACTCTAATAGTCAGGGCTGAAGCATGACCTAGCTTCACACAGTGAGATATGGAAGAGGATGTGTGTAGTTACTCAGCTGGCTGGTGAGAGAATAGAGTCATTAGCAAAAGGGAGCACTCTGCTGTCAAATCTTCTACCACAGCTACTGCACTCTATCACTGTAATTATATTTTTCAAATGCAAATGATAGCTTGAAGAATTCTTCCTTTGGTACATCGTTTACAGGAGCAGTTCAGTTCGTATTTCTCAGTAGGAGACAAATCTTGTCTGAGGCTAAGGACAGAAGAAGGTCTCATCCATTGTTTATTCCCTTTTCTCTGAAGATGTTTATTATGTAGAAATACAGCTAACTGTGCAGTGATATGAAGAGGCTGCCTCACCAAACGGCATATTTTGTCAGCAAAGCAGCTGCTACTGCCTCTCTCATCCGAGGAGAGCAATCTTTGTGTAGCATGAAGGGATCGCCAGAGCCGTGGCAGGGAGCAGACCTGCTCAGCCTTCCTGCTGAGGGGAGTTGCTGTGTTATTCTCAGCCACTCCATGTTTCAAATCCCCCCCCACCAAAAAAATATATAATATATATAATTGTAATATATAATATATAGTACCCTGGATTTAATTTTTCTGTGGTTCTTTGAGGTAGAGAAATGCAGATTGTGTCAGATTTGTGGAGTGAGAAAAGCTTAGCCAACTCATCTCCAGGTCTAGTTTCTTATATTCGGTGCAAATATTCTCCTGTTGGGTTTTTTTCATGTGTCTTACTGCAAATACATCAGTAACACTCATGATTTCAACTTTAACATGTATCATTATTTGGCATTGTGCTTAGTGATGATTGACCTTGAGAGATTACATCCCAGAACCCTGCCAAATTCCCAGCTACAGTGCAGGCATACTCTCAGTTTTTACTAAATATTTCCGTCTCTGTGTGAAGTAAAATTTGGTATTCCAAATTATTGGTGTTCAGGTACTGATAGATTTTTTTTTTCCTTTTCTTCCAAATCCTCTGCTACTCCAGGTATGAAGATGAATAATGCAGACCACTGGTTTCGATGATGCTGGGCTTTTATAACTGGATTCATTAAGGAATACAAAGAAAATTCTTACAGGGATCAATAATGGTGTCTTCTGGCTTCAGAATGCAAAGTTTTTGGTTTCTGCTCATTATCAGCTTCCTGCAGTGTACTGAAGGTAAGCTTTAGTTTATTTTTTACTTGGGTTTTCAGATGAGTTAAATGGACTGTACAATTAATTTCTGTTAGATAACTTGAAGCTTGAGGATGACAAACTAAATGTAGTATATTCTAGGCTTAATTTATAAGACTCAAATTGTCCCTTTTTAATGAAGAAAAGAAGAAATAGGTTTTTTTAGGTTTGGTAGTGTCATATGTTGAAATTGAAATGCAACATTCAGGCAAGTGAAATATTAATAGACTTGATTGGTAGGTGCCTTATTTTTGGTTTCTTTCTGTTTATCCTTCCTTTTCTATTCTTATTGCACAAGAAATGTATGGATATGTTAAATGTGATATAAAACAACTAAATGAAATACCCGTTTTACTTTTCTAATTTTGCTCACTGAAAACAAAATAGCAAACACTTCATTAAGATTAGTGCTATGCAAGTTAAATTTCAGGAAATAAAAACTCAAAGTTCATACAGAAATAGCATCTACTTGAAAATATTTTTGCTCTTTTTGGAAAAAGGAAAAATACTTCAGTGCTATCAAATGTGTTTAAAATAGCTGTTAAATTAAAGAGATGAGGAAGGAAAAAGATTTTTTAAAGAAGTTGCATTATCTGTTCTTTTTCTGTTTTTTTTTTTTTCATAGACTAAGTGGGTGAAGTATAGTTTATCTCCACAGCTGTTCTTGTGGCCCTTTTAATAAACAGAGGAACACACATGAATGAAAAGGAAAACGTGACTTATGAACTTTGAATTGCAAATATGCATATAGAACTTGAGGATGGTTTTGAGTGTGAGCATTTTAATTGACTAGATTGCAGGTGAAAAGGTTGGTTTAGTAATAAAATAGCGTCTCGATGCCATCTCACATTATTCAGTAATTGATGTATAATATACAGAGTTCCTTGCTGCATCTTTGTCATGATCTCGCCAGTTTTTAAAGCAGGTATGCATGTTAGTCTGTCAAAATTCCCGGAATTTTAAAGCCAGGTTTTCAGAAATACTTCTGGAAAGCTACCCTGCCTCCCCCTCTCTTTCTTCCTAAATTTATATAAGTAAAAAGGAACTATTATAGGAATAAAAAATCCCTAAAAATTCAAATATTTTCTGCAGCCTTCCACGCTCACTGCATCATTTCCTTGGCTTTCTTTCCAGCCTTGCCCAGCTCGGGCCCTGCTGGCAGACGGGCTCTGCCGAGATGGGCTGTTCATCTGCATGTGTGAACACACACATCTCAGGGAGCGCCTCCTCGGAGTCCTCCTGGCTGTTTCTGAACTTGGGGAAGTCTCATTTCACTGAAATAGCTTCCACAGTCAGTTTCCCATCCCTCCCCTCCTTCTTAAATGCTGCCAGGATGTAGTAAAACACTGAGCAGATCTGAGATGGTTTCATGCTTGGTGGGACTCCTGCTCTGGGAGCTGCTGTACTCGCTGCCCTGGTGGGGTCTGCCCGGGCTGGGGGCTTGGCTGTAATCCTACTTGTACAGGACAGTCAGTACAAACAGCTGAAAGACAAAATGCTTTCCAGCCTCCTACATAGGTAAGAAAGGTAAATGTGGATTAGGAGATTGGAGTTATAAACTTTGTGACTGGCTGGTTTGGTAATAACTGATTATAAATGCACTTACCTTGCAAAAGTGGTTGCACCAGGTGAAACCTAAGGTATAGGAAGTTGAGACATCTATTTATGGGGTTTTTTCCTGAAGTTTTAAAACAATAAGGTTTGTTTTTTTTAAATTATTATTATTGCAATTGCTTCAGATCTCTCTACTTAATGCATTTTACAAACATTCAGGTCCTTGCAGTTCATTGCTGTGTGATGGTTGAAAACATTTGAAAGCAGAAAGGAAAAGCAGACTAACAACTTTCTGTGGTTTGGTTACAGTTGCAAACAGCAAGCTGTAAAACATGTTTTATCTGCTGAGTTTGGAAAGGGAAAAGTCAACTGAGAACTTCTGCAGATTGAATTTTTGCCATTTGCAGAAAGTTAATTTTCATTGTCATCTGTAATATTTCAAATTCATTTTGTTCAGTCCCTGTTTTTCTTGCTTTTAGTAGCCAGTAGCAATCTTTGGATGCTTCAGTTGTGAATTTACTTTTTAAAGTCTATACAAGAGCTGCTTTTTCAGCTAAAAGAAACAGGGAAGGAAATTAGGAGCAGATAACAGAATCATACCAAATTAATTGTAAATTCTTAAAATAAATGAAATACTGTGGCTCTGTATACTGGAAATGAATATTAATATAGAGTTGGCTTCCAGCCACAGAAGAAAAATGAATACTGCATTATTACACTTTCTCACAAAATTACATTGCCTTCTGCTTCAGTAATAAGAGATGCCAAGTATAACATGCTTTAGTAGCACTTCATGCCTGGAAGTACGAACATGAACAAAGGTTAAAATAAGAGCATCTAACTTTTGCTAGAAATAAGAAAATCTTTAATTCTCTTGTGTGGAATGTAGTTTTTTTTATAGAAATCTGATGTGTACATGAAGGTTGTTGCAGTTACTGGGAGAGATAAAACCTGGCTGAATTCCCTGCTGTTACATTTTAATGTTTCTGTACAGTTTAATGGAGAGGAAGGGGGGGAATGATCCTGGGTGTGGACAAGTGATTCATTTATTCATATAATGAAACATTTTCTAATCAAGAAAAGGCTTTATTACTCTCACAGCCTTAACTTTACCTCACCAGGGAATTAGCAAGCAGGCACAGTTATACGAAGGCTGTAATTTTCTTTTAGTGTTGCCTATCCAAACAGGAATCGTATCCTCTGATAAGAAAGTCTTGGTTTTGCCTTTTTTTTTTTTTTTTTTTTTTTCTCCTGGCTATGCAGTCCAGATGAGATTGCTTTTGAAACAGTCCATTCCTTAAGGTAAAATGCACCTGGAACAGACAAATGCCGACAGCTGGACAGGAAACCCACACTAAGTTATTATACACTGCTGGTACGTCTGATCAACAAGAAGTCAATATTGTTGTGTTTGTTGTTACTGCCATCAACAGCAAGCATTGCTGCCCTAAATGAGGAAGAGACGAGAGGCTGAAAAGAGGAATGAAAAGCTCAAGTCATGAGCTGGAGTATTATTAATCTCATTTCTGAAAGTTATTTTTCTGTCCCTTTTTCTAGCGCATTTTATATAGGCATGTCTTTCAAACTAGTTCTGTTGCAAAGGCAGACTGAAGGGACTGCCTTGGGAAGCAGTTTGGCTCAGCCTTGGGCCTGGCCTGGGGACTCAGGGCAAAGCAGAGCTCCCTCTGCTCTGTGCCAGAGCCCCTGTCTCTCCCATGTCCCTGTCTGTCCCAGCTTGTGTCTGCCCCACACCATCAGGAGGGGATTCCTGCTCAGTCCCATGCACCTTTACTTACCTGTTTCCTACAAACTCTAGGAAGTTAATTACTTTTGACACCACCTCTTTCCCCCCCCCCCCCTTTTTTTTCCCCCCTTTTCCCCCCCCCCCCTTTTTTCCCCTTCCTAATTAGGTGAAATCACTAACAAGTTAAAAATTATCTGAGAAAATACAGAAAGCCAGAGAGTGAGATCACACACATCTTGTTTCCATAGCAAAGCAGAGTAGAAAGCATATTATATGTATTATTGGTTTCTCTTCAAGCAAGTTAAGACAGATACACTAATATGCATATGAAAAAAAGATGTCAGAGCTAAACATTCTGGTGTAGATTGGTTTTTGGACTGTACAGGTTTCAGTATTTTAAGCTTTATCTTGCTTACAAAGTCCACCTTTTTGACTAGCTTTTGATGCTGTTTGTTTTTATTCTTTTCTGCTGCTTGAAAAGCACAAGTGCCTGGGAAGTGCTGAAATAATTTTCTTTGCTAACATTCTATTCTAACCAAGGTTTAATACAATTTAAATCCATTTTATTATGAATTATTATCTATGCTTTGTCCAGAGGAAGAAGCATCATGATTTCATTATCTATTTAATTCTGTTTTCCTAAATGGAATTAATGTTATTTAAAGAAATCCAGCTTGTCTTTGCTTCTGAATGTTTGTTTTAATGAGTGTTACACTGAAAAGGATATATTCCTGTAAATTTCAGCTGTGCCAGCCAAAGAGCTGAGTGCTGAATTGGAAGCAGTTCTAAGTGCATATTCAATGGTAGTGCATTTACTAAAGAAAATGCTAAATACAGATAACATACTTTGGGCCACTACAAAGATATTTGCTATTTTAGTGTATTACTCCAGCTCTTCAGCTTCCTGTGAAGCCACTCAGACATGGAGTGTCTAAGGCACATGGCACAGGTACTGAATTAACAGTAAAAGCATGTCAGCTTTACTACGTGCTTACTAGGAGTATTAGTAGGACTTCGCCCAGGATAAAAATTATAAAAAACTTGTACCATGGCATTGAGTAGAAATCAACTTCTGTTAATCAGTGGATATAGATTCTGCTAGGAGTGAAATCCATTATCGAATCACACCAGAGCAAGAGGAGCACTGATTTAATTTCTAGCCATGGGATTTATCACAGTGAGGGCTCTGTCAGGCCCCAGTTAGTAGGAACCACTTGGTTTACAGAGGTTGCAAAGCATCCATAAGCACACCCAGTGCACTAAGGCCAGACTGGTATTGCCCAGTCTTTGGAGGATCACTTTAATAAGCTTAATGCTGTCTTTATTTATATCATGTATACCTGATGTTGTTTAGGATTCTTTAGCAAATGATGGGGTTTTTTTTTCTTAATTGGTTAATGCAGATTATGCAGAATTTTTCTGAAGAAAGCAACTGCTGCTCTGGGTTCTGTTTTCTGTCCTGAAAGATCATGCCAATTTTCAGTGGGATTTTCTGGTCCATACATATCTGGGACATCTCTCTTTTCTTTTCTAATAGAGGGCCAAGATGTCTTCTTAAGAGAAGATTTATCTAAACAGCAAGACCAAACTTCTTCTTAAAACGAGAACGTCTGTTAAGCTTTTCAACTGCATTTTCAAAAAATAGAGACTGACAGACTGCCCAGAAAATCCAGAGATACTTTAACATGCTGGCAGTGAATAACCTTTTATATATTCCCAGAGTACTGAGGTCTGCAGGGTTCTATGCTGTAACATTACATTTTTGAAACCAAAGCAATGCTATCACTATTTCAAAATGTGGAAGAACCATGTAGAAGAATGCATGAAGAACCGTTTTAAATACTGTACTTACATTTAAATGAAAACTTGCTAGGAAGTGTTAGTGTAGGAGTCTTACAATTTAAGCAAAGAAAGGAGTATAAATGCATAATTACTATGAGATGAGTAATAATATTACTATTTTGATATTCTGTCTTCTCAGTTACTTAAAAACATTGTCCTTTATGAGGGGAGATTTTGCATGTTCTTGGGCTCTGTGTTCAGAAGAAAAAACCCCTGTAATGTGTAAAATGGTAGAAGTGCAGTGTGTTGTGCTAAGGGCAGGTGCTGTATTTTTAGAGCCCTCTAAGCTGCTGCTGGAGTTTACTGTCTTTGGTTGCTGTAACCTTGGTGGGCCTCAGAGGGTGAGGAGAGCTGTGCTGATGACCAGTGCAAAGAGAGGGTTTATTTAACCTTCAGCTGACCTGCACCGACATCATTGCCTAAGGTGCTTTTCTTTGTTAGAGGTAAATCTGGGAATGTTTTAGATTAGTTTATTATAAAGGGACCTTTATAATAAATACAGTAGCAGATTTTGGACGTGTCTTTTAAAAAGCAAGTGGGCTTTATTAGTAGTCTACTACTAAATATAGGAAAACATATAGTTTATTTTTTATTGAGTTGTATTTTAAAAATCTTTATTTTTCATTTCTGTTTTTTGTTGAGTGGAAGAATGCTGCTTGTCGTAGTAACAAGTTTTTATATACAGTTTTAGCATTGTTTTATATTGTACTTTCAGGTCATTGTGTAAAATGTGAGTATAACTGCCTGAAGCATCTGCTATCCATGAATGCTTCAGCAGTGACTTTCTTATTGCATTTAGTGTCCTTATGATCAGATTATAAAAATTATCATAAAGTATAGTGATTTTAGGTTTAGTATTTGTTGCCAAGTTCTACAAGCACAAAATGGGTTTTATATCTGCAAGTATATCCATTGATGCTCGTGGTTTACCTCTGTGAGTAAAAGGTACAGAAAGTCATAGTCTGTGCTAATTGTATATTGCATGGATGGATGTCTTGATAGGAGGAAGAAAATGTACGATGAAGGCACTACAGAAAAAGGGCTTACACAAATGGCTCTAAAATATGTTTCATGTATGTGCCCACTTCCATGTTTGGGCTAGCGTTCCAGATTGTGTTACATGAGGAAGAGGAGATAAAACTATCCACACAGAGAAATTCTTGGCTTGTCCATCCCTGCTCCCATTATAAAGGCACTTAATAGTATAGGAGCTCCTAACAATGGCAAAGACACACTTGGAAACTGTCTGACCTTTTGCAGTGATTAACTGGTATCATCTTTATTCATCAGTGTTGTTTTTGTAGAAGACTATTTACAGTTGCTCCTTTTGATTTTTTTTGTTTGTTTGTTTATTATGTTTGCATTGATACTTTAATTTAAACTCCAGAATACTGGATGCTTTTCCAATTTTTTTTTCAGGAATACTAAATTTTTTACATTTTTAACACAGGGTATATTTTGTATCTGTGCCTCTGTAGACGAGCCACACCTGAAATCCACAGACATAATATGTTAAATTGAATATGTAGTTCTTTTTGATAATAGGAGCTGAAAAAATCCTTTTGTGTGAGGTGTTCCAAATTTCTGCTGTTCCAGAAAGAGTCTGAAACTACTCTATTGGCTTTCAAAACCCAACTGTGCTGAAGCTGTGTCTGTTTCTATACTCTCTACCTCCTTGCTTTCATTTGAAGTATAAAGAAATGGGGCTGTGTGAATGTCAGCTCTGTTTATGACTCCTTTCAGTCAGGGAGACAATTCATCCATGTCCCAGTGACATTAGGGTAACCCACGTAGTTGTACTTGAGGGTGTTGCCAGTGGTAGAGGAGATTCCGTGCTTGTTCCTTCTGAGCTTGGGCCAGTCCAGGTGGTTGGGAATGTTTAATTCTTTTTGTTTTCTCAATTTATCCTGGTATCATAATCCCTGATGTTTTCTTGGTGTATAAAAGATGTGTGGGGGAGACTAGTTGAGAAGCAAAATGAATTTTTTTTTCATCTGTTGCCTGAGCAACCCATACATGTGAGAAACCCAGGGGGACCACATAACTTTCAGTTGCTGGATACAGCACTCGGTGAGTTTTATGAGGGATCTTGTCGGTGGAAGGAAGGCTGGCTTTTGTGTTCTCTCTTGTCAGGGATTTTGATGTCTCTCTCAGGAGTTAGGTAGTTTTGTTCTCTTTCAGCAGAAAGTACAATTAATGCAAGGTGCTGTTGGAGCAATTTTCTTGTTAAATTTGAATTAGGTAATTCATTTAGGAAACCTGAGAGGAAGTTGACACTGAAACCAGATTCGCCTATGTGCTGAACAGTTGGAAAAGCAATGGGAAATGTTTGCCTTTTATAGGCTTCAGTGCTGTTTCATATCGCTTCTGTTTTAACCATCTTTTGAATGAGCTTCACTCAAATTTTCCTGTTTGCTGCTGGTCCTGTGCCTGTGATTAGATCTGCCTTCCACTGTATTTCTCCCACTGAGCTACCCTGGTTCATTTCGCTCAGGCTTGTGAATTGCCTCTAATTGCAAAATGTTACTAGAATTAAGTGGCTATTTATTCTGCAACATTGTAACATTTGCCATTGAAAGTCTATTGGAAAAGTCTGTGTTCTAGCCGAGCACTGATCATGCTTTTTAGTGGCTTAAGATAAATATGCTTTTAGTAAACAAAACTGAACAGTTTGTTGCTTACGCTTTTGCATCATTTAATTTGCAACAGATGAAACTGGCATGCGTGAAGAGTGAAGCATGGAAAGTACTAGAGGGCAAACGGGTGGTTTGTGATGTGGATTATTACCCATAAAGATGGATAGGGTCCACAAAACCTCACTTCATGTATTAATGCACCAGCTGGGGGGAAAAAAAAAATCTATCAGCATACTATATCATGCATAAACTGCATGGTTTAGGCCTTCAAATCCTGCTCAGTAATCTTCTCTATCTTTATTCTAGTCTGAAGATCTATATATGTATATAGATCTTCCTAGATATAAAAAGCATCTGTACACTTTTAAAAATTCACAATGCAAAAAGGCTGGAAGTCATCCATATGTAAACTGTCTTGAAGGATTTGTGATACAGTGTTTGGTTCTGTGGTGTAAACTGAGTGCTGACAGAAAAACAGTCAGAAACACATCTAACCAGCAGTCTTTCCTTTATCAGTTGCAAAGTAATCTAATAATGTAGCAATTATTTTATGCTTTGTATGTAACAATATAACAATTATTTTGCTGTTCAAATTATTTGAAATTTCACGCTGATAAATCAACAGAGTCCTGACTCAGTCCTGAGAACAATTCCTGATGTGATATTTAGTCTTACCTCTCTGATGCATTATTTTCTGGCTCTTAGATTTGTTGCGGATCCATTTTAACTGTATTTCTTTGTTGCCTTCTTCTTACAAAAGGTTTTTTGAAGTATGAAGAGAGACTTCCTGAATATTTGCTGTTAAAAATTCGTCATCATGTTAATGTTATTTGTAACAGACTCAGTGATTCTGACTTTATTTACCTTAGAGCCTCATCTGTTTTGATTCTTTTTATTCCCTTTTTTATATGGCTGATTAAAAATAAAATAGAAAAATCTTGTGACAATAACTGGGGAAAAACTAGTAAAGAAATTCTTTGGTCAAGGTATGAATGATTATGAAATAATCAAAATTCATTCCCTTGATCCTCTTTCCACCTGGAGTAAAGGATAAGGTTGTAACAGAGGAAAAAAAAAAAGTACATTTAGAAGCATTCAAGGATGTTAAGCAACAATAAAACTCTGTAACCATTTAAATGACAGCAGCTGACTATTTGAATTAACTTTGTGTTTGACTTAATTTTGGGGCCTAATTATTCCTAACTTACGTGAGTAGATTTCAATTATACAATACTGCAGGGATTTGTAGCTAAGGCAACTAAAGGAATCATTTTACATAAAGTACTTTTGTTCAACTGATTAGGCAGGTAAAAATGGAATGATAGAAAATGGGAACTCTTGTCTGATAAGGGCCAGTGAATTGTTACCAGTGACACTATGAAGAAATTACACAAGGAAATCTCATTATTAAAGATCTTGAAAATTTTTGGCAACATGTTTATATCTTGATAGGATGGTGTTAGTTATCTGTTCACAAGCAATTCACTGGAGTATTAACAATATCTCTATCAGTAAAAAGACAGTGCATATTTTTGTGATGCCTTGGTTTGGCCTGCATGAGGTGGATATTTCTAGAAGCTTGTTAGCTAAAAATTTTGTTCTTAGAAGGACTTTTTAATATGTATTTATTTATGCCAGTTAAACATTTAAATGGGCAAAAGATGCTATCTTCATTGCTTGATATTTCATGTTTTAGACATACAATATATCTCCAGCATCCCACTTATTTAGAATTACTGTTCCATTAAAATAGTTCTCAATTACACTACATTCTTAAGATAACCTGAGGGAATTAAAAGAGAAGGAGGTATTGGAATAAAAGCCTCTGGAATCAATTCCTGTTTTAATGCCCACAAACATATATACCCTTCATTGGGAATTAATTTTTCAGCAAATCATGTGCATAGTTAGAGATTAAACCTGGGTAGTTTTATGCATAGATAGATAGAGATATAGATACAGATAGAGAGATATTTTGACAGTGTGAACATACATGCTCAGTTAAAATTTCCTTTTTTATTCTTTGAGCATTTATAAAGTCATGCCTCCTAAATTAGATCTGCAGCACAAGTTGGTGTTTCCTTTTGATGATAGTAGACTAAGTTCCCTAGATTTAGAATGCTTAATTTTGCTTTCCCTCCATTTTTCAATCTCAACTTTTTTCGTTTCCTCAACCAAAGTATTGAAGGTTACAAGAGTGGCTTATTCTGCTGACAACACAATAGCATGTCTGCAACCTAAACTATTAAGTCTGTGTTTTTAGAGCCGTCAGCTTTGCTCATGTCACTTGAATATACACCTAGACCTTACAGTCAGATACTTTAGGAGAAGCACTGCAGTTGTTTTCTGTGTTTGTTGTGTTTAGGAGGTCAGAACTTGGAGTGCCTCTGATGAGGTTGATGGAAGGCTTTGATGCTGTTTAAAGGGAGGAAAAAAAACCCCACTCATAAAGCATATGTTAAAATGTGTAACGCAGTTTCTAAATTAGATCCCAAATAAAGGCTTAAGACAATACAATCAGACAATAATAAATGCATCTCTTTCCTCCCTCTTGACAAATTCCAGGTTTTTGTTGAAAATTCGTATTTTTGATCATGTGTCTGCTGTTAACATATTAATGTTACATGCTTTCAATTAGTACTGCTGGCAAGTTATTTGGGAAAGTCTCTGGAGCATGGGGAGATGTGTACAGCTTCTCTGTGACTGGTGTTTGCTTTCCAAAGTGAAAGCATTAAGATTTAATTATCAGAAGATGTTTGCAGTAGGCAGTGTGCCTTGGAAAGCCCGTCAAGGGCGAGGCTGCAGGTGCCCTCCGTGCAGCTGGGCAGGGGGACTCAGGGGGACATTCCTGACATCACAGAGGGTCCCTGCACACGGGTGGGTCAGCCTGGGGACACTGAGCTGCACGATTGCCCTCTGATGGTGGGAGGAAGTGCTGACTCCTGCTCTGTCCCCCCAACAGCTGCCTTGTGGTCTCTCTGGCACCCCTGTGATGCAGGAGGCAGAGCCAGCCGGAGACAGCCTTTCTTTCTCTTTTAGGAAGAACTTTCCCCCAGCCTCTTCCCTGACCCTTGTTACCCAGACATTTGGCAACTGGGAGAGGTGTAGGTCATGGTAAAGCTGTCAGAGTGCTTCACCCTTAAACAGATGAAAAACCAGTAAGATCTGTGCATCCACTGAGGCTTGGGAAACCACTGTGCCAGCTGAATGGGCCTTTTCTTTTCCATATGGAAAACTGGTCTAGAACGTGCCATTCTTTGTTGGAGTACAGTGCCAGTTTGACACTTTACGTGATTAATGTTCCTTTGTGGGACCCTGTCATTTAAAGTCAGAGTATCTAGAGCCTCATTCTCCTTGATTTAGTTATGAAGATGGTGAAGGGTATCCCAAATTGTCTGCGAGGGTTTACAGGTGCAAATCCGAAGACAGCCTCTGTGTCTTTATAAGGGTGCAGTGAGTAGATCCAGAGTTGCATCTGATTTCTGTCCTGCAGAGAGAAACAAGATTTTTCCAAAGGGTTCATTTCCCAGATAAACTAGCCCTTTCAAGACTCCTTTAGGGATTTTAAGAGTACATGTACTTTTACTGGAACAGAAATTGCCTCATTATATCTCAGTCCTTCAGATTGTTTTCTTTCACTGGTAGTCAGTACTGAAGGCCTCAGAGGAAGATGCCAAAATACTTAAATGCACAAAGTAGCCTGCTTAGAGTGTACATTTCTTAATTATCCACTGTCATTGAGTACCAGGAGATATTTCTTGACTCATTGCTTAGGATTTTTAAAAAAAGTATTTAAGTTTGGGTTTTGGAGTGCATTACTGTGGCCATGAATCTCCTTGTCTTTTATTAACTTTACTTTTCAAAGACATTATCACAGAGCATATTTCTCCATCTCTCACTTCTCAATGCATTTTCAGATCATTTAAGTAGTAAATAATACTGCTGCCTTGTAAATTTTGCCATCCTCTTCCCTCCCTCCACCCTCTCCGTCATCCTTTTTTGATGATCAACACCACAGACCTCAGCTGTGCAGAGGAAATCATTCTGCTTCTCTGCATTGTCTTCCTTAGCCTTGGTTGCTCACCTAATTCAGCAAACTCATCACTTCTCACACAAAAGAAGCTTCCTACTTTTGTTGTACTTAAGAAATTTCTGGTTGTGAGATCATTGGAAAGCATTTTGGAAAAAAACCAAAAAACAAAAGACACCTGCGAGTTTAAGATGTGTACAGAGCACTGGCATGGAAAAACATACTAGAGTCAAGAGACAAAGCCAGTCATAATGTGCCAGTTTGTTTACTTTTATATATTGGTACAAGTCATAGTGCTACATACTTTCCTCTAATTTTGCAGCACAGCTATAAATTTTGCTATATCTAATTGCAGGAAACTTTTTCTGCTCAGCAATTTTTTTTTATTCTTGCTGAGCAAGTAGTGTATTTATAGGAAAAATACTTTTATATATAAATTTGGTTTACAGTGTTTAAGGGCTTATCATTCTCCCTTTAAAGTCAAGCTTAATTTTTTATATGTTTTTTTAATGGAAAGATTTTATGGCCAACACATGCCCCATGAGAAAAGGAAGAAGTTACAGATGGTCCAGAGTAGAGGGTCTGTTTCATACATAAAAACTTCATGTCAGCATTTCAACAGAGCAGTTTCTTAGGGTATCTCTGTTATCACTGACACTTTCACATTGACAAGCATATGGGATGTAGTGCTGAATGTGTAAATTGAAATGATCACATCTAGCATTTCCCTGTACCAGGTGCCAGCTTGCTGCTGCAGCTCTGCACTTAATGTTGAAGGAGGAGTGCTAGGAATAGTTTCATTTGCTAATTATCTCTTATCTCCAGCACATAGTCCTTGGGCAAACAGCTTACCCAGGTGTTTTTGAGAACACCTATCTGGACAGTGCAGGACTGCAGGTGGTCCTGTGGTGACAGTACAGAGTGCAGAACATGTAAGAAATCTCCATCCATCTGTGCACTGGGGGGGGGGGGTTTATCTCTTTTTTTTTTTTTTTTTAAGTCTTCAGTGAAGAACAGAAGATAAATTTGTGCGAATTTTTCTATCCTTATAAAGTTTGTGTGAAAAGCAGAAGACTGCTATTCCACAACCCAAGAAAAATGTGTGCATGTGTATGTTACATTTGAGGGGTTTGTGATAACAAACCTGATTGTCCTGTCTTGTGATTCCAGTGGAAAGAAAAGAATGTACATGCCAGTGAGAGTTTTGCAAGGACCTGCAAGTTAAAATAAATAAAACCTGGTGGTTTAAGGAAGAGGTAGAATCTAAATTGCTTTTCAGTACTCCTTTTCCAGGATCCAGTTTAACAGGATTATATAATTTTACTAATAACACTTTGATCTGTCATTTATACAGAAAGGCAGGCTTTCCAAAGCATTTGCCTTACATGTTCTTTTTGGGCTAGACTTAATCACTTGCAGAACTGATAATATTTTCTCATTTTTTAAAATTTCACATTAGAGTCTTATACTTAATAGGACTGTGGTTTGAGTACAGAATGTTAAAAGGAACAATTTAATTCATAATCCAGTAATTCAGACAGCTAAATTATCCCTCCCTTTCCCTGATATTTATTAAAATGAATCCAAAGAAACTTCAGAAATGTTGCTGTCATCCAATTGCCCTTTTAGGTTTCTTTATTGGTGTACAGAAAATTCTTTACTATGATTAAGTGCAACATCTGTTTGTTTATGATTTCTCCTTGCATTTTTCTACCCTTCTTATATGAGTTACAGTTTTCATTCTTAGGTGTTCTATACAGGCTAAAATACATGGTGTTTGCCCATGAATCTGAGTGAACTGAGCATCTCAGTTGTATATATTTGCTCAAGAAAATTTTATTTGTAGCTGCACCTCTACACTTGTTTTATTTCTTGCCTCTAGTTTTTAATATTTACTAGCACTCAGAAGGTGTGACGTAGCAACTTGTTAATTGAAGAAAAAACATCCCACACCTAGCAAACAAAACCAAGGAAAAAAAGCCCCCCCCCCCCCCCCCCAAACCAGCCCAAAGGGAAAAAGAACCCCCAGCCTGTAGTCCCAGATGAAAGGAGGCTGGAGAAATACCTGAGCATGCAGTTATTGTACGCAAATCAGGCTGCCTTAAAACTCAGGGTGTGGGTTTTGTGCCATGGAGTTGATCTCCTCTCTTTGCATGTCTGAACTACTGCCAGGGCATGTTCTGTGCAGGGGTCAGTTTGCCTCATGGGCTTGGGGTTGCAGTGTCCCAGTTTCTCATGGGGTTCAGTCCCAGGAGCTCTGCCTTGCTCTGCAATTGGGTTTTTCCTCCTGCAGCCCAGCCTGGCTGCTGGATCCCCCAGCCCCGGGGCCCTGTGCTGACAGCAGCTGGGGCTTGGCCCCCTTCCAGCACCAGCCTGGGTTGTTTCCAAGCCCTGGGAGTGGCTAGGCATTGATGGGGACATGCAGTACAGCTTTAGGATGGATCAAATTAACTCTGAAGCTATTTCCTCCATCTCCCGTCAGTGTTCTAGTTTTAACAAAGCTTCAGTTTTCTGTCCTAAGAGCAGGGATTTTTAAAGTGTTGATAATGCTTAGAGATGGAGGCAGTTGCTGTAGGTGCACGTTGTGGGTGCTTAGGTGTTACTGAAAGTGTGTTAATGGATACCATTAGGCATTGTACCTGTATTTTAGGTGCCTAAAACGTAGTTATGAGACTGTGAGAGTGGTGTTTTCCAGCTCTTGTTTCTGCTGAAGTTCATTAACCTGAAGGAAATGGGTAAATAACAAAGACCAAAAAGCATCTTGAGCCTAGGAATTTATTCCAGGCCTCTGAAGAACTCATTTACCTTGTTCAAGGGGTCAGTTCTTTCTATGACTCCTAGACCAGGAAAAACAGGTTTTTTCAGAGAATACCTCCAGGCCAGGTAAGGCCCCAGACCTTTTAACTCTGATTTGCATTATAATGGCTTTCCCAGTCCAGGCATGAATAGACATCTGGGAAGCTGATCTGTTCATCCTGAAATAGCCTGAGCAGAAAGTCAGATCAGCCATTTCTCATTTCTTGTCTTTCTGATATTTGTTGTAGCAGTTTCTTAAGTTTTACTGTGAGATTTATGAGCTCAATTCAAACTGAATTCAGAGAAAAGTGGACACTTTCACAAAACCACTATTTTTTCACTCCTTTCCAAAACTCGCAATACAAAAGCATGTCTCTATATCAAATAAATAGGAAATATTTATACTGAAATATTTTACACTGGAAAAATATTAAGTGATTTTAAGGGTAATGTTCATGACATCATATTTTAAGAACAGTTGTTACTAAAATTAAGAAAAAATTCTAATCATATTAAGCAAATTCAGTTTCTATATCCTTTAATTTAAATTTACTGCTTGCCTTCAGTACTATGCTGTGTTATGTCTTATAACTCCAACATAATGATTATTTGAAGGACTGTGTGTTTTTTTCAATTTTTGCACTGCAGTGTGTGTTTCTTTTGGCTTTATACTTTCTTTTTGCTCTTCAGCTTTATATCATGAAGACTATTTTGAAGAATATGTAGGAGGAGATAGAGGTTGAGCTGCAGAAGTAAACTTCTCAATTGTTTTCATAATACTGGTATTTCCTATGGTCAACATGTAATCTCCTTTGTTCTGTCAACAGTCAAAAAGTATTTAAGCACATTATTGTGCAAGTCAGTTCTATTTCAAGATATAGCTGTCACTATTCTCACCTATTTTCTTATGATTTCATTATTCACATAGTGAGCAGTTGGTACCACAGGGATGGCACTTTCTGTGCTCAGGTTGTGCTGTTCCCTGCAGAAGAGGCTGGATTCATGCAGAAGGTAATAGATCAGCTATTTTAAGAAATATGGACTGTATTCTTTCACCTTTTAACATGGTATATTTTCTTTTACTGAATCTTAGTGGATCTGAATCTGAACAAAGGAATTGGTTATTACAACTATAGCAGAATCACAGATTTGTTTTGTTTACTGCTTTCACTTAAGTTTCAGCTGGAGGAAACTGCATTTTGTAGTGACAAGACTTCCCAACTGGTACGAAACAGTAATGGACAGGCAGTGTGGATGCTAGCCAAAGCACTAAAAAAGAGGCATTAGGCAATATGAAAGCTATGTATATGCTGAATATTTCTAGATATATGAGATCTATAATCTGAAGTTGTACATTATAGTAAATCTTGAATCTCATTTGAATGAAACGTGACGCCCTGGTTCAAGAAGTGTGGTGTCCTACCTAATTAATTTTTAAAAAATACATATGTTTACCCCAGAAAGCAGAAGGGGGAAATATAAATTTCCATAGCTGTGTTTGATACGACTAGCTTTGGAAATTGTGAAAGGCAGAGATGCCTATAGGAGAGTTTTGATGGAAGGGAAAGGAAGGTAGCCCTAAGCAAGTGCTGTGAGCAGCCCTGGAGGGACTCCATCTTTAACAAAGGAACAGGGAAATGTAGCCGTGAATAACTCTCTGAAGCAAGTCAGCTGTGGGTAAAGGAGGAGCTCAAAAACCTGAGTAAACCAAGACAAGAGCTAGGAAGGCTTGCTTGGGAAAGAAGCTCTACTTTTTTGCTTTTGTATTTTACTTAATTCTTTTCAGTTTTTCTAATCAAGGAAGTGACCCTTTCACACCTCTCAATTTTTAAAAAAGTTTACCTACCTAACCCTGTACAGGGTGTGTTCAGGACAGGGGATGACAGCGTTTCCTGCTCAGTTGCCAGCAGCAGCCTGGCAAGTGGGATTACGAGTGTCAGACCAGGAAAAAATGTTCCCCTGGCTGATGCCTCACAGGCAGCAAGGTGCCCTGTTTGGCAGGAGGCAGATTTTCAACGAGGCAAGATGTTCCTGCAGGGTGGGAGGAAGAAAATGCTTCTTGTGCAGGAAGAGCTGCAGCCTCTCAGGCCAAGTAATTGCATGTGAGAGACTTTTGTAATGAGTAACATGCAGTTTCTCACATGGAACATCAAAATAATGAAAAACAAATATTACAGCTTTTCTAATCCATTTTTGGACTAGAATATTTCGAAGGTGTATGAGGGAGAAAATCCTTTGTTCACCTACTCCAACTTTCTCTGCAGCTTGAGTGTGGTTGATGGAAAACAAACAAAAGCACTCAGCCGTATGAACACAATATACTTTTAAACAAAGAGTAAAAACAACTGAATTAGCTCTACAATTAAAATATGTCTCTAGTGTATTTTACATTGTTGGTGCTCTAAAGGGGTTAGAAATGGTAACCTGTATCTTGCATCTCTCTTGAACTGGGTTGTTAGCTGTAATAATCTCGTGAAAGGTCAGAACCCTCTCAATTCCTTGTTGTCAGCAGGACTTTCATTTTCTCTCTAATTTCCCCTGCAGCTTTTTTTTTTTTCTTCTATATTTTTGGCTTGTCTATAATTTTCTTTCTTTTTTTGTTTTTTTTTTTAAATGTATTTTAAATCTCATGTCTATTTGTTTTTGCAATGTTTCCCTTTGGGGCAATTCTTAATCTCTCAGAAGCATCAAAACGTTCAAAAACTGGTTTAGTGGCCAGTCCAGATAAGAGGCATTCTTTAGTGCATATTCTTGTATCTGTTTTTCCCCTTTCACCCAGTAGGATCCTGGATTTCTAGAAAGGTTTGGCGTTTAGGTTGCAGATGTGTTCAGCTGCTGCTCTCTGCCTCCCACCAGCCTACCCTATTTCCTTGCCAATTCAAACAGCACTTTCCAGATTTTCTTAATGAAATTCAGTTCACCTTACTCAGCCTAAAGTGAGTAGTAGAGGGATGTATTAATTTAGCCTAGAAACTTGATTTGTGAGTTATCTCAGTTCTATCAGCCTAGGTACTTGTTCAGACTTGGATCCAAGTCACAGGAGAGGAAATTTCTTGCTGGAAATTTTAACTGCAATTTCTAGGCATAGCTAGCATTATCAAAATATGAAAAATTAGGTTGTCTCATTGCTCTTCACTTTACAGAGGTGAGAAGTGTGTCAGCACCTGCCCAAAATGAGACGTCTTTAAGATTGGGTTTATTTTTTTTATTGGTTAAATTTAATCTCTTCCCTAGGTGCTTATTAGTTTTTGCCTTTTTTACCTAAGACTCCTACTGAAATAAATAGGAATCCATGCTGTGCAGCTGGGGAGGGGACAGTGCATGGTCCTTTGGAAGTGTTTTGCTAGGGTCTCTGCTGCTGTGGTACAAGTCTTATAATATGAAATACATATTCTGCATTTAAACCATAAGAGAAGTGGAAAAAAAAAAAGACATGGCTATGAAGTTTTTTTTTTTCATCTGCATGGAAAACGTGGTTCTCCTGTTAACACTGTCAATGCAGTTAGTAAGGAAAAAACCTGGCTGAAACAAAGATATGTATCAGTAAAATTCAAAATAATTGGCATCAAGGTAGTAAAAAAAATAGTCACTGAAATGTAGCTTATTTTTAAAATTAAGGCTTTGAAGTTTTTTTAAAAGTGTGGTTTTTATTTTGACATAATTATATACATGTTACCAGCATTTCAGTGAAGACGACATTTCCTGAAACAAAACACATCATTTATAAAGGCTGTTGAAAACTCAGCTCTCAAATTATTCTGACTTCAGTGGTATGAATTACACATATAGGCAGAGCCTTTAACATAAAATGACTGTGGCACCAGCATCATCTTTCATCTCCTTTGCCTGCCCTGTCTCACACTCACTCCATCGCTTTGAAAGGTCAGATCTGTTAGTGTAAATGGTCCTGTACCCCACTACAAGCAATAGAAAGGAAAGGCAAAGAATATCTGTTATGGAGGATTATCAGTGTGTTGCTTTGTCTATATTTCAGTAATTAATTGAATTATTCAGTCCTTCAACTACTGAGTGTAAAAAAAAAAAAAATCTGAGATTATACTCATTTGCGATTGAAATAAGCCAATGTGACCACTTAAAAAGCATGTTACCCTTCTCTTCATCCCTGGGACCTGTCTTCTACTTTAGGTTGCCCCTCCCTACAGAAATGTGGTCTGAACCATAATCAGTTATGCATCATGGGTGATCCACTAACACTTAAAAAAAAAAAAAAAGTGAGCACACACCACAAAATACCTAGCCTAAACAAGGGAGGAGCAGCAAAGATGAAAGACAAAGTCTTTTTCTTTCACCATTTTTTTTTTCTCTTCTGTGGTGATGCTTATTTATGCCATTTGAAAATATGGCCTTAGTCTTTTTAAACTCCATTTGTAGTTGGAGAACTATATTTTCCAAAGCAACAGGATGTCAGAAGAAAAACTGAAGGACAGAACCCATGATGTTTTTACTTCCACTTTTGGGAGGAAATGAGAGATTTTTATGACTCTTTTTATTTAAGGAGACAAATAGAGCCCAGGTTGGATTTGATGTTTTAAGTATTCCCCCGCTTACAGTTTTGAGGTATTATCAGTTTTATAGGTGGATTTAATTTCCATGGAGTAAAATTGTGCTAATTTCAACATGTGGCAGGCTCGGTTATTTCTTTCGCTGTTTTACAATTTCTTTTTCTGTTCTACTGCTTGATTACTTTTATTGTAAACCCACAAAACAGCTGGCATAATGCAGAGATTAAAATTACACTTTTACAAGAATGATGAAGTGTTAAACTACTTTTACTCTGACATTTTGGGCGGCTAGATTTTAATTATTTGAGTAAAGTTGTTAATTCAGCTCAATAAAAGCCATATCCACATGATAGATGTAGATGTCAAAATGCCACAAAGGGTTCCCTGCCTTTGATTAGAGGTGTTACTATGAAGTTAAACCCAGATTACAAGAGCATCTTAAATTCTATTGATTCTGTCATCCTTTTTTCTAATGTGCTGTTCAAAATCAATGTTAAAAAAAAAAATAAAAAGGCAAAGAATGGCACTATATTCCCCCCTAGACCTGCTGGTTTCTCTGTAAGTTACCAAGAGACAGTCTCTACGTCTTTCAGTCAAGAAAGAGCTCAATGAAACAGGGATTTACTCTGACTCGGCTGTCTTGCTTTAAGTTTCATTTTGTTATACATGCTTCACCCATCTTGGGACGTTGTATTGGAGTGTGTGCTTGGGGGATGCAGCTGTCAAGCATTATTTCAGATAAACAGAGCCCCAGCTACATCCTATCAGAAAAACTGTCCAGAAAATCAGATACTGCTTCTTTTGAGTTTGGCTTGACTTTTGCTTACACGAAGCACAAAAGAGCTTACAGAGAGGAAACACAGTCCTTGGCACATTTTGACTAGTTGCAAATTCATGAATACTCTGTATTCTGTCTTTGTTTAAGGCTTAGTCCTTATGACCCCGAGGTGCAGTTACTCCCTTCCCTTTCCATTACCTGGCAGCTTCTTTTCGCAGAGAGATAACAATGGTAATTCTCCTATGCAAATTCTGCAATTCTTAAAGGCAGGATTCTTTGAAAAAGAATCGGTAGTATTTTAGGAATAAGAAGAGGTAAAGAAAGAAGAAAGCTCGCTGTGTAATGGGAGTAATCCTGCAGAGGACAGGTCACACAAAGTGGTTGCATCTTTTCCTTTTAAGTGTGTCTTCCAGTGTGTTTTGTTTGAACCTTAAGGGCATAGTAATAGTTAAAGTTCACAGCTTATAGGATAAATATACCTATCAACCTTTAGCATTTGAACATGGAAGTGCACTTAGGAAATGTCTACTGTATTTTACTTCTAGCATTGTGATTCTAATCTTAAAATTCTTTCTCTTGCACAGCAGAACAAAAATTGGAACTAAACTTAAGCCGGCTGACCCTGTCCTGCTTACAAGTAAAACTTACACCATGAGATTTTTTTTCCTAAAAGTAGATATTAAAATCATCACGCTTTACTTATTTAAAAAAAATATTTTAGATAGGAATTCTTCAGAAATATAACGTAAATGGTATGTTCTGTGACTTGACATTTATTGCATTTCAAATTTTATGCTTCAGATGGATGGCTTAAATAGGAATTAAGACAAAATGATTTTTTTCCCCATTTAAGTAGTTGCTGGGAAAGAGGGAATAGTCTGGAAATACCATCTTGTAATCTTGAATTAGAATGAGTTATGCCAAGTAGCTGTGGAGGCCATTTAGTATTTCAGAAACACAGCAGGGGAGCTTTTTTAAAAGACATAATTAAAAACAACGGATGATATAGGCTGTTATGGATCTTAGGTCCCAGGCTTCCTGAATAATTGTAAGTTCCTCTAAAATACCTCTTGCTGTGGTTGCCTATTTGTGTGATATTTCACTTTAGTCAGTATATTTAATTGTGGGGGTTTCAGTAAGTTGCGACTATGTTGGTCACTTCCACATTATTTTAGTTAAATATTGTTTGTTTGGGTTTAGATAATAGACCTTTTGAGAGAATATTTCATTAACTGTTTGGATAATCTTACCTTAACTAAGAGACTGAACCTTACCAGGGTATGTGAAGTTACATCTATTGTTATAAATGACAAAGTTGTTCAATTGAATAAAGGTCAGTATTTTTTTCCACTAGTTGTCGAATTGTACGTGAGTTGTTTGCAATCAACTCTACTGCTTTAGGCGCAGAGAAGTGTGCTTTAAAACAATTCTGCATAGCTACACAGGGACATAACTGAAATTTCATTGTAGTATCAGCAGTTTTAGTAAGGACTGTAGTATTGGAGGAAAATTTCTTTGCCACTAGCAGTGAAGATTAATGGGCATCTTTAAAAGATAGAGAACATAAACGCATGCATAATATTTTCAGTAATATAACAATATTCCTGGAAAATGTTAAATGGAATTTTGAATTGGAGCCTTGTTTTCCGTATTGCAATGTTGATCTGCAGTCAGTATATACCGTCCTCTGAATTCCAGTGACACATTCACTGCTGCAGACGTGGGTTAGGACTGCTGCGACACCGACCACTGGCATCTTTAAACAGGATATTATCTAATACAGTTTATAGCTTCATTCCCTGTGCCATTAAATAAATAAAGCATTCAGTGTGTGCATCAGTGCCATCAAGCATGAATACCCTGGTGGACTGGGAATTAAATGCCAAGTGAGGGTCAGAAGCAACAAAGGCTGAATAACACTCAGCAAATGTATACATATTAGGTAAGGAACAGTGCCCCTGATGCAGAAGAAATTGAATAAGTACCTTGCAATGTCTAGATGGAGCATAAAGACTTCTTTTGTTTGCCTGAGCTGCTATCATTGACCCAAGTAGAATATTCCATTATTGAATGAACTCAATAGTTTATTACAGGTAAAAAGAAATCTTGGGATCCCAAATTCTGCTGTGCTATTATACAATCAGGCCTGATCATTGTTCAACCTGCTAAAGTTCCTAGAGGCTGAATATAGTTGTTTCTTGATTGGGTTATGTTTGAACAGTTCCAGAAAAAAAAAACAAAAAAACAAAAAAACAAACAAAAAACAACCAACATTCTTTTGTATATACTTAAATTGGTTGTTCTTCATTATTATAGTTTGGCTTGCTTCATATTACCCTCTAGTGTACAAATATCCTAGAAATATTATTTTTGTTATTAAGAATTAGCAGGACTGAGTGTTTAACACTGAGGAGTGTTTAGAAGAGTTACCCCTCTTTGCTTTGCTTGCCTGAAGTGTGAATAATGAACTTTTTGGCAGATCTAACGTAAATAAGTTTATTTCAGCATTAGTCCATTAGTCGTAAGAGGGCAAACTTAGTAGCCTCTCTGTGCAACTGAAATGAAAAAGCAAAATTTGTATTATGAAACCTTTGTTAAAACAGAGGGGTGACTGTGTGGTAAGCGGAATCAAGGGATAATTATTGCTTTGGGTGAGTAGTAAGCTGGAATGCTTGAGTACTGATAACTGTGTTCCCATTTTTTAAAATTTTTCTCCAGTCTTCATATATAAAAATTAAGTTCGTTGCAATTCTGACAGTGGGCTAGGAGAATAATTGCCCATAATTAGCAGGAAAAGCATTGTTATGACAGAATTTTCTCCTCAGTTACTTTAATGTGTTCTGCACAAAGTCATTCAACAGCCAAAAAAGTCTGTGAATTTCCTGAATTGATAGGAATTAAATAATGAAAATTAAACGAAATTTGTTTTGGAAATAAAAATGGAAAAAAATCAATAATGCATCAAACTGTCATAAGAGGCTATTCAGCTCCTTGCATAGTTTTAGTAACTTATCTCCTGAAGTAAACTGGTGGATGTGCTGATATATGATAATACACACTTACCAAATTCTGTAATTTAATCCACACTGTAATTCAATAGCCTTTTGCCTAAGATGTTGTAATCTCTTTAGGATGTACTTATCCATGAAAGTAGAGCCTACCAGCCTATTTGAGACTATATGTGAGTGCGGAATTTCATGCCCTTTAAGTAGTCTGATGCCCTTTTTGTTAGATAGTTTAAAAGATCTGATTTTAAAGGTCCTGTTTCCTTAAAAAAATCCTCTGAAATTAAATTAAGGTAAAATAAAATTAAAACATCATGGTAGTTGTTTTATTCCTGCAGGTGAGAGATTTCAGGACAGAGCCTCATTAAATGAGAACAAGTTTAATTGCGATGCCTTCACTACCAGTGAATTCAGTGCTCCCTTGCTCTTATTAAGATATTTTTTGTTTTCCTAGGAGTCTGAAAATAGACACATAAACTCCAGAATTGACAAGCATGTAGTGTCTCCACTAATTCCCACCTCTGTTTGTATGTTCAGAGCTAGCAGAAACATAAACAGGTATAATTCTGGGTACTTTAAGGCTTTCCTCTAATCTTCTTCAATGCTCTTTATTTGTGAATTGGATAACAACACAAAAAGGTTGAGCTGCTCTCTTGATTACTCAGTAGCACAGTATCTTTGGCCAGAGCTACAGTAGGTTTTGCGTCTGGTCACATGAAAAAGGTATCCAGTGTTCATCAGTCTCATTATGATTTTGAAAGTTGGATTCACGTGTGTAAACCCAGCAATTTGTTGTAATGAGGGGTGAGTGTTTAAAATTATAATAAACAAGATTTTTATATGATTAGGATTGCTCACTGCCTAAGCAGGAAAAAACATCATCCATATTATCCTATTTTAATGATTAAAGTTTCTTGGAATAAATGAAATACTGAAATACAGACAATTATAACTATAATAACTGAAGTAACTGGAATACAGATACTTTTGTATTGGAAAGTAAATTCAAAGAAACTACATAATGAGGTTTGACTATTTTGAATCCAGTGAATAGCTTAAAAAAATTACTTAAAAAGGTAGCAGTTGGAATAAGCAACAAATTGCCACTTGTCTGGATGTAAATGCAGACTACAAAATCTGTAATATTATTTTTCACTCTATATTTGTGAAGTCCTTACCTTATGAGAACTAATATGGATCTAACATCTTCTGTAGAAGAACAACATCAGGGTGAGCTTGTGGACATGTTCTCTGTCCATCTTTATCAGAGTCCAATGCCTCACACAGATGGACACAAATATTCTTAATTGTCAAAAGAAACTCTGAAGACAGTTCTATGAAAGGTGTTTTTAGGCTCAACAGCCTTAGGTCAGTACCATTAAAATGTATTCTATCTTCAGTGAAAAAGATCTTTTCATTTTCAACCTCTTCAGTCCAATCTGTGTATAAAAGATGTATTTTTTTAACATACTTGTGGAGTTAATAACTATAAATAAAACAAATAATTTATGTAGATTCTCAACAGCATATGATTTGAACCTATTAGAGTCCTCACACCCCTTCATTTATCCACATCCATTTTTACCTGTAGCTGTTAATTTGTAAAATGATAATTAAGATTTTGTCAATTACATTTTTAAAGTTGTAATAAGTGTATTGTATCACTATGATGAACACGTTCAATTTGTGCTTGTATAGCACAATTTCCTCTTAGGCATCCTGTAATCTCTACTTCATTATCCAAACAAGATTTCAACTTTCTTTTCAAGTACATCCTCATGATTAATTGGGCTATTAGCTAGAAGGTACCTCATGTGCCTGAAAGGGTAATGGAGCACTGATGTTTGGGGATGTGTGTTTTGCTGTCCAGAGACCAGAAGAGGCACCCCCAGGATTACGGCTATAACAGACTTGAGATACCCAGTTCATACTTTAATAAGCAATTGGAATGGGGAATCTGGTAATGCATCATTGTAACTAGTGAGTAGTAATTGCTGGAAAATAAACTGAGATCTTACAAAACAACTGCATGCACGCACTTGTGGATTTTCCCTGTAGGCCTGGAGCCAGGAGTTGAGGCAATCACATTTGTACAAGTACGTTTCTACTGAGAAAAACAGAATAAAAAAATGAAATAAAACATGTGATGAAGCTTTCTAAAAGTAGTGTTCTTTCAAGACTGATAGCCTCTGGCTAAATTCACATATCTTGTGGAAAATAATGTGGAATAACAATTTTCTCATACATATTTTTCCCTCTTTTAGGAATAGTTGGCATGCCCATACACACTACTAAAAAAATAAATACCACTAGAGTGTATCAATAAGTATTTATGAACCACTGATCAGTACCTTTCAAAATACTTACAGCGTTTGAAAGGTGTAGCTGTAGCTACAAACTGCACCAAAATGCTTAATACGCTAAATGGCTAAAGACATGTATTTCTGATGGTCTTCCTTATTTTTTGTATTTTAATTTTTTTTTTTTTTTAATTTTATCATTAGGAATGGTGGGTGGGCTCTGACATTCCACTGGAAGATCCTTAATCTGATAAATTAACAAAACAGCACTGAGGCTATCAAACACAATCCCCAAGAAGTAACCTTTGCATATCCTGGACTGACCACTTGGATTGTTTGTTTCATATCATACATGCATTTGTCACAGTATGTATCCAGGTGGACTTCAAATTTCAGAACTAATCAGAAGGAAGTGCTTTTTGTGTCCAGACAGCAGTGAGTGTTTCTCTTTGCTCTAGAATGTGCTGCTTTCAAATGTGCCCAGCTTCTCAGATCTTTGTCCTACGTTCTGCTTGCTGTGTTTGTGAGCACAGTTGCTAGTGAGCTTGTCCCTCCTGTAGGTACTTGAACACAAATCATCTCTTCAACCTCTATTGGGTTGATTTTGCACCCCACAGAACTGAAATTTGTAGATTCTGAGCCATTTCTGTAATGTTGTAAGAGATGTTTCTCCTCAGAGGAGCTGCAGGTTTCACATGTGGAGCTCTCAAGAGCCTCCAGACGCTCCCTGCACATGACACGGGGCCTCAGAACCCAATGGGTTCCCAGCAGAGGACACCCCTGAAACACTGTTCTCCCTCATTGAAACCCTAACTCCTGGCTCAGTATGTTCAGCCTCCTCTGATCAGAAATTTCACTGTGCATCCAAAACAAATTCTTGAAACATTTTCTTGAAAAAAAAAAAAAAAAAAAAAAATCAGTAACGTTTACAGTAAGTAAACTGCTCCGATCCCTGCTGCGTCCAGGTGTCCTCGCAGTGTTGCTCTTCTCAGGACAGCAGAAGTGTGGCCTGGGCCTGGCCTTGCAAATGCAGACACAGACAACAGCACAACTTTGCTGTTGACTGCACAGTTTTATTCTTCTTGGTTTCACCAAGTTCAACAGCTGCCTGAGTACACTGTGGCATAAAAGTGAGCGTGTCCAGAGCTGCCCAAGTGTGTAACTACTCACTATTGACATTGTGCTTCCTCACCCTCCCTCAACCTTGAAGACAGGCAGTATAGTATTTTACAAGCTAATTGTGCCTGGTCTTGCTGAACTGTAAAACAATAAAACACAAACACTGATTTTGAAATCTGAGCTGGAGAACAAGCAGTTTAAATACTGACTGACTTTGAAACTGGAGCCGAAGAACAAACAGTTTTGCCCGGGCGCACAACCTGGAATGCTGCATTCATTCACCCGATCTGTTCCCGACTCTCCCTCCCGAGGTGTGGGGGCTCTTGTCTGTGTCATGCCAGCTGGTGAGGTACACTTGTTGGGTTGAGGATGGCTCTCAGCCAACCTGCATCGCTTCCAAACATGTTGAAGTGAGTAAAATTTGGATTTGAAGTATTTAGTTACTCTGAGCCAGCTCTTCAAGGTTTTCTTTTTCCCATCCCTGGTGACAGCCCCTTTTGTTTTTTTGTGCTGGAAGAAGCAAAACTTGCGGGTTGCTGCTTTGAGACTTGAGCAAAAGTTTCTGATGAACACCAGATGAAGAAATACCGTCTTTTGTCAATGTTTATGTTACAGTTAAGAAATAATTTCTTCCTAAGCACCTGTAGTTTTACACAGTAGAGTCTACCTAACAGTTTGGGGATTTTTGATTTCTTAGTACTTATTTGTACTTTTGTTTTGGCTCTTGGGCTCTCATTAGTTTGCCAGATGTCTTGCACTGAAACTGTGTGATGCCTTTCTGGAAATATAATAATACAAATGGGACTGTACAGATCGATTGAGATACTCTATTCAGTTTGGTTTTAGTTTTGGCCTCTTTTCTTCGGCATATATATGTATGTAGCTGATCTTTGCATTTTTTCTTTTCAGTATCAGTTTTTATCAGTAAGTAACTGCTAATTCTGGAAGCAGTAATCTTTAGACATGTGCAATACTGGCCTGGGAGGTTTGGAGGTATGACATTCAGCCTTGGTCTTCTTAACATTAGCTGTGTGGTCCCTGTACCTTTGGGGAACCCCCAAGTAGGATGTGAAGTTGCCAATGGTCTGACCTGGAGCTGTGAGCTGCTAGCCCATAGAGAATGAGTTTTGCTGGGACTTAGTAGCACTGAGAACTGCTTGCAGTCCTCTTCTTCCACCTGAGATCTGGAAGTGAACACTGGTTCCTACATTTAGCATCTTTCAGAGGTCAGCCTGCCAGGAGTGAGTCTTCTTTGGCTGCTGGTGTCATCTCCCACCTTTCACACAAAAATACTCCCATGCAGGTGCATTCACACAGGAGCTGGAAATTTGGAGAGTGTCTTCCGTGCTTGATAGGAGACAAACATTTATCTCTTCTCAGGCCACCCAAAGCTCCAGGTTGAAGGGGTCCACATGCCCATCCTGTCAACAGTTTGCTTGGGGAAGGTACAAGAAACCCTGCAATATGCAGTTCTGGAATAGCCCAGTGCTGATGTTAGATACGTATCCTCCAACCTCCATCAAGTATAAATTGTCTGAAAGCACGAAGGCTTGCTTTGCTGTCAGTGATCTCAGAGGAGAGTAAATGCTTCTAACTGGGTCACTCAGCTCTGGTCATGTTTCTGATCCAATGTGATAGTCTGTCTCTGTCAGTTCTAGGCCAAGTTACTGCTGCAGTTGTAGCCAGAATTATTTCTTCTGTCCTAAAATGAATGAATCCTCAACTGCTTTTGGATTACAATTTTGTAATAGGTTTCTGGAACAACCTGGTATTGAGCACTCAAAATACTATTACTGTGCTACCTGGAAAATGCTAATTAATCCGGACATACTGTTTTCCATAAAAAGCAAGTGCTGAGTGGCTTATTAACCTTTTTTCTGAGGGAGATGGAGAAGAAAATGTAGGCATCGCCATTATTCCACCCGCCCAAAGAGATGGGCAGGGAAGACGTGGAATTGCAGTTTATTATTTCTCCCCAGTAAGAGTGCCAGTGTCATACACGGAGTTCATTATCAACTTCTTCTCGAAGGGAAGCAGGAGGAAGGAAAGAAACAAAAAAGGTCATTAGTGTCTGCTTAGCAGAAGTGATGTCAGGAGAGCTGTTTTTATTCATCTCCCCGTGCCCGGGCAGGGGTGGGCGGGCAGAGCCCGGGGCGCCTGCAGGTGCTGGGCTTCCCTTGCGGGCGCTTCTCGGGTTGCATTTAATAACCAATATTCAAGCCCTACCGGTTTGCTTTCTCTGAGAGGAACGGTGAAAGCATTGACTTGGTCTGGAACAAAAGAATGGGAGGTGCTAAGCTGGCTTTAGGCATAGTGCTGTCCTCTGCAGGTATAGAAATAGCTTGGGATTTCTTTGTTCGTTTCCATTTTTTCTGTTCATTTCAATTCTGTGATAATTTATTTAAAAGTTAAAGTTATCTAGGGACAGTTAAAGTGATTTTTTTTTCTTCTTCTGATTTGTTATTAATTATTTTTAACTGAGAGGAAGGGACTAACCTGGTTTTAAAATTTTCTGTGACCTGGTCACCAAACCCAAACAATTCAATTTTTCATTCCAGAAAAAGTGATTTTTAAGTATGTCCATTTGTAATGCAAACAAGTTGGATAACTTAATTTGTGTGGCGATAATACCCAGGATTTGAAGAACTGTGTGTTTAGTGGAATCCCAGTCTGCTTTTTTTTTTTTTTCTAGAAAAGGTCCAACATAAATAAATAAACAAAATAAATTTGATACTAATTTAATTTAAAAAATAGTACTTATTTGCTCTTTTCAATATAAGAAAAGAGGGAAAATGTAAAAATCTCGATTGAAATAGCATTAAGGTAAATAGATCTACAAACTGAGAAAAGGGAATGCAAATTCAGTTTAAAATCTATGTTTATCAATGTGTTTTGTTAACGATCACTGAGTTATCCTTTATTTTATAATAAAAATACAGATAAAAGATAAAAGTAAATAAGGATAAATTGGTTATCTACATATAGGTTTCTTTCTGACAATTTAAATAATTGGACTTTGATTTAAATGGCAATTTAAGTGATTCCGAACAATTTGGTTTACATTCCTCGTTTCTGTTTCCAGAGATATGGATAGCTCTGCTTGTCTCCTGCTCCTTGCTTATGCAGTTATTCCTTGGATTAGGATTTAAATTATTATTGTTGCATCAACAGACTCTTCTCATCTGCAGCATCTAAACAAGCCCAGCGATGCTGCCTGTCCTGTGTAGGGAGAGCTGTGGGGCAGGGAAACCAGAGACCTCTCTGAGCTGTACTCGGGGTTTCCACCTACAAGAACCTGTAGAGCAGCAGAGCTTCTGTCCCTCCTGGGAGTCTGAGGGATCTCTCACACTATCCAGTCTCACCACTTGCTCAGGAATTTCTGAGTAATACTTGTCACCAGAAGGGATCTCTTTTATCTCCCTTGCTGCCTGTGTAGCTCCTTGAAGAAGTTCTGTTTTCCTGTCAAGTGCCCTTGGGAATTTGCTAAGCACCGTGGAAGTGACCTAAATATCTGCATTTACCATACAATTAACATCATAACTAGCCTTGGAACATTCCTCATTGTTTGGCGGTTATCGTGAATTCCCCTTTTAACACCAAAAGCTAGGAAAGACCTGTGAATGTACTCTACCAGTAGACTACAGATTTACAGTAAGAAAAACACTACTTGTGTCTACCAGCAACTTAGATAAAATAAACCCCTTGGAGTTTATCTGTCTGAGGCTAATGGCATTTTTGTGCAGCCCCATGTCTGGGCATCAACTGATGCTCAGTCCTAATGTTTTCCTTAGTAAAGCAAGACCTGTATTTAAGGATTTGATCTCAGACTGGGGGATGCTATTCATATTTACATTCACTTCCCCTCTCCAGATTTCTGTGAGTGTAACTTAATTAGTAAGTTGATCTTAACCTTTTCCTGCTGCTGCTTAATTTTTAGAAATGCTAACAACCTTTGGGAATGGTTAGGTGGAGCTATTCCTGTCTAGACAGTAAATACAGCTTAATGACTGTCCTGGTCTTTAAACAATCTTTAACTCATTGTGAAGTACAGCCTCCCTTATGCTTAGTAGCTCAGGGGACACCTTCAGCATCCTTACCACTTTCCACACAGAAAAATCCCAATCGTGTAAACAAATATGTGTATTTATTAGCAACAAAATCTTACTCAGACCATTAAATGTGAATCCTGCATGTCATATTTTACTAATGCTCAGCTGAAGCCAGACGGTAATAAACAAAGCCTCGGAATTTGCAATGGGTTTGTGGGGACTGATCCCAGCTTTGGTTTTCAGGGATACTGCGACAGTGCATTATGCTTTCTCCACCTGCTGACCAAAATATGGGAGTTAGTTTAGCATAATCTGCACAGTCTGCAGAGTTCTTACTGACCTCTGTGTTTCAAAAGTCACTCTTCTTTATGGAAGTTTGAAAGCAGACATCAAAGTAGTAATTATGGCGGACACTGAATTTCACACAAATTCTGAGGGAGTTGTCAAAATGTGAAAGCAAACATCACAGAAGAAAAGCAACCAAATGCTAGTTTTAGTTACTTTAATCTATTCTGGATTTGTTTAACACATTTGTGATGTTGCTTACTGCTGGCTGTGTACTCTTTTGGGCATGAAGATGGCCTTGATTCTTGTCTCAGGCAGTGTTTCTTCTCACTTCATCAGAAACTGGTCCTGATTGACAACAGACATTTGTGTTTTTAAACTGACTGTTAGAAATAGTAACAATGACACAAAGAAAAATAGAAGACATATGTCCCTAGGAGTGTGTAGTGAACATAATCTATTCAGAGGAGTAGTTCCCAGTGGACTAGCAGCAGGGAAACTTAAACACATGCATGGAAGGATTCGAGAGTCAGTCTTCATCTGTTTATCCCAAAAATGTGTGTTTTAACAAAAAAAAATAAAATCTATAGAAGTCTTTTGTAATCTGTTGTGGATTTTACTCAGACCATTACAAATAAACTTGTGTAACTCACTTTGCTGAGCTCATAAATGGTCGTGTCTGCAACTGTCTGCTAAGGCTCAAGATTAAGGTGCCGAGATTTATGTGCAAAACTTAGTTTTTAATGTAGATTAAATATGAACAAAGTGCATGCTGTACTTATTCATGTTCTATTACAGCCCACACAAACAAAACAGGAAAGTTAAGACTCAAGGTCTATTCTATAATTCAAGGTTTTTACTGAAATTTGAAGGCAATTTAAGCCACCTACTTATTTCAAAGGTAGTATCGATAGACCACCTGCTGTTGACATGAACTAAGAAAGATGGAAGGATGTAAATGACTTTTAGTGATTTGCCTGCCTTTGAATACAAATGAGGCTAACAACCTCGCATCCTGCACTCTGGCAGTCAGCTGCTGGAGTGTTTTCAGGGTGCTTTGTTGGAAAGTGAGTGTTGTCACCATGAATTATCATTAGACTTTGTTGTTGTTGATGACTGCTTGTTAGCCCTGGATAATTCAAGTGTAATTCGGTTAGAATGTTTTAGGTATGTCACTAATTATGTATTTTGTAACTTGCATTTGACAAGGGAAACTACTTCCAGCTGAAACTTGGGAAGACTTCTCTTACCTGCACATTGACAGATTTGTGGTGGAGAGTGAGATTCAAGCTGAATTAGCTGGAAGAGAGAAGAGAGTAGAAGGCTGCCTATCCCAATCCTATTGTCATAAATCTAATCTTCCAAGATCAGTCAGCATTTTCAGTGAGTCCAGGGAAGATGTGTAAATTTGTCTAACAGTCATCTGTGCTTTTTTGTTGCGAACACCGGGAGACTTAACTTTTAAGTTAAAGATTCCAGAAATGTCCATGTGCTTTTCTTCTAATGCGGATGCAAAGGCCTTTGTGATGAAGACATTTCTTCCAGTGGCGAAACAAAGAACTAGGAAGCAAACGATTCAGGGCAGGAAGAGCTCAGTCACTTTTTGGGTTGATGAGATAAAAATCTGAACAATCGGGACTGTCCCTTCAGAATAGCTTAGCTGGCTGCTGGGGGAGGTTTTTGGACTGATTTCCATTCATTGTTTTCAGTGACCCTTCTTGAAGAGCCTGAAAGGCGTTTTTAAAGTCAGTCCCTCTTTTCTCTTCACTTGTAAGTTCTGAAAGCACACTGCAGTGATTCATCTGTGGTTGCAGACTGCCACTGGCTGTCTCCTCCCATGGCATCAACCATCCCTTTGAATATTTGCTACCTATTCCTTGTTTATGCGCGGCTTCAAAAGCAACAGTTGTCACAAAGAAACAGGCTATCCTAAATGACAGCTTTCACTGCCTTTAGATCACAGGTCAAATTGGAAAATGAAGGTTCAGGGGTGATTTGATAGCACCAGATACTATCCTAATATCTTTGTAAACTGATCTTACAGTTTAATTCAGCATCATAAAACCCAGCCAGAGAAATGTCTGCTTGCCCTTATATGGACAGCTATCATAGCAATAATTTGCTTATGAGATGCTTTTCTTTCTGGAAGACTAATGTGCCTTAGTTCCTATCAAAAATAAATCAATTTCCTGTGAAAACTGGCATAAATCAGATTGTTTCTTCATGTTTTTGCAGTGTTTGTCAGAGTAGCTGTTAGCTTGGTATTGTCTCCTGATGAATTGTAGCAGTGGATGAACAAAACAATATTAATCTGTTTTTGTTAATCCTGTTTTGTAATTAAATACATCTTTCATATAAATCCTGTTAAGATTTGAATGAAAGGGGATTTATGGAAACATGACTTGCTTTTTGTAAGATAGTTTTAGGATTATGAAATGAACACTGGGAAAAAGAAAAGTTTGACTTGCTCACAGAGTAAAAGATTTTCTCTTTGTTATTTTTGCTTTGCTGGTGCTATGAAAAAAATATAATAAGAGCATTCAAGCTGGGTTGCCTGTGGTTTAACTCTAATTCCACAGGCTGCACACTCTTTCTCCCCAAAATCCCCACAGCAAGTGACCTTGTCAAACAAAAGTGTGGAATAATGGGAGGCAGCCCAGGGACTGTGGCTCATTTACAAGCAGCTGTTTGCTACTGTCAGAACAAAGGCAAATCAAAGTTGCATTAACGGGGTATGACAGGCACAGTGAGCAACTCCCCAACAATGTTCATCCTCTTGTGTTGTTCTGGTTATAATATTGGTTTGCCTGAAGGAGAAAATAGTCATAAGGTCAAGTCAGACATCTATGTTTGCAAAGCCTTTCAAAATTGCACACATTATTCAGCTTATCAACTATTGATGTTTTTAACAAAATTAACATAACAGCAAATAAATGCATATTTATGTGCACGCTTGGCTTTTTGTATGAGTATTACAGCCATGTAGAGAATTAACAGTTGTATCTTCACAGCAAGTTTGTAGTCTTGGTCCTCTCTTGTCTGATTCAGCCGATCCAAGAACCAACGCGATTGTAGATAATGTGGCTTTTGAACATCTGCATGGCATCCTAGCAAGTTTAGAGGATCACTGTCTTCTGAATAGCTTTTGTAGTTTACTGCTTGACTAGAAATTTTCTCTGTACCTTGCAAAATACCACTAGATTGTCTTACCTCAGGGTAAAGAAATTGCATAAATGATGTACAGCCTTCCTTGAATTTCTATTAAAAGTGTGCTCTGGATCCTGAGGAACATCGTGAGCAAGGTCTGTTTGACTTAATTGAAGCCTGGCAATGTATGGCTACTGGAAACTGGACACTGAAAGAGAGAACAGGAAATTTCTTATGGAATAGTGGAATATTTTAGGGATAAAGGTCCAGAATGTAACATATGAGTGAGCAGTACTCCCAAGCCACAACTGAATGGAATAAGCAGTAGGTGAGGTTTTAGCCATGTGAATGAGCCTGCTGCATAACTTGAGCCTGTACTGCTCAACCCAGTCTGTCATCCAAAATTAGGATGAATCAGTTAGACTGGCTAAGAACATGTCTGAGAAAGGCTTGGGAAGAAAGGAAATTCAAACTGAAAGGACAGGAGAATTGCAGGACCTAAACTTTATAACAAGGCACACAATAGGCAGCACATTTCTTAGTGTTTATTGTACCTCACGTAGGGTGATAAAGGCTGAAGGCAAAGTGACTTTTAACAGTCCCCAAAGTGCAGTATTCCCTGAGAAATACAGTTTAAAGTGCCTTACTGCCATTATGAAATTTATAAATAAAAATAAGGAAAGCAGTAAGACTTGCACATTTATTGGGCAAATGGATATGACTACTATGTCATTAATAGCTGATCAAAAAGATCTATTTATTCCATAAAACAGTGAGAAACTGTCTTTTGTATTTAGCAAGTATTTTGCTACTGGTATAAATTCCTGAATTGCTTGATTGTTTTTTATAGGGAGAGAGAGACTAGGAGGAGGAACAAGAGAAAAAATGCTTTTAAAGTAAAATATAGTGCAGATTTAAGGCAACTGTGGAGTACATTTTGGTAAGGGCGTTTGACATCTGCTATATTTCACAATTCAGATACGATAAACTCGTTTAGAATTTAACAATTTGAAGTGTAGTTACTTTATTTTCAGCCTAATTTGCAGTTTAGTTAGGCATGTTGAGCAGGTACAGATGTGAATAATGTGGATAAAGGCCAACTAAGATGCAGCCAGTGTGTCTCCTAACCCTTAGAGACAGTGTGCTTGAATTCTAAGCATTAAGGGTAAAACTTTCAAAAGTGCAGTGGCTTGCGTGCATACAAAGTTGTACTGACAACATCTTTTAAAGTGCTAACATGAATGTGAATTTAATTTAATTTATTCTCACAAACTTGCAGTTCTAGCTGTATGTGTTATAGTATCATGTACAGGTGCCAGCCAAGATTACAGCTCCATTGAGCTCTAGTCATCCAAAAAGTTCTATATTTATCAGCATGGAGAGCTTGTCGAGTTTCCTCTTTCACTGCCGTTATCAACTGTTTTGAAATATTCAAAACCTTAGAGTGATACTGAAAACTTACCCAGTGTCCAAAGCACATTGTGTATTTTGAAGTGAGAAATAGAACGGTACTTGTAAAGTGTGCTTGCATTTAGCTTAACACTCAAAATAGAAGAACACCATTTGTATAGGAAATTTGGTAATACTGATTTATTTCTGGGAAAGGTTCAGATTTCTTATACTGCTCTAGATGTCATACAATGTGCAGCAGTTTTATATCATCATCTTATAGTCTGTATATTTAACAATAATTTAAGAAATGGATATTAAATTTTGTTGTTAATCAATCTGTTAAACTCGCATGACAGTATCTTAAATTCCTTTCAGTTAATGATTCTACTCTTTCGGGGAAGGGAGGACATTTTGTGCATTTCTTTGCTTGAATAGTGCTAAGAGACTAGCAGATGGTCACTTTCCAACTGGTTTCCCTTGAAAAAAAGAAATTAAAATATTATAGCGCCGGGGAGAGATGTTGTAATGTGTCCCTTTCAAATTAACAGGTCGTTTTTTCCTACTATTTTATGATTGTAAAATAGCTCAATGTCACATAAAAGGTTAAAAGCTGGAGTAAATGGCATCATGGGAAATTTGAAATAAATAGGGTCTCATATGGTTTATGGCTCTATACTTGAACACACAAGGAATATATTTCTTTCCTTGAAAAAGCATTCTGTAAGAGCTTACCATGTTAATATGAATTGTGGGCACAGCAGATTCTATTTCAAGTACTTATAATTCACAAGTTAATTTTTTGTATGTTTGTTTACTAAATCACACCTTTCTAAGGCTACTTGTTCAAACTGTTGGCAAGCCTAAGAAAAAATGTGGTATTTTCAGAAAAAAAAAGGAAGCCAAAATTCCAGTTCATTGAACTATTCTGCAGGTGTCTTAGTGGTTACTTTTCATAAAGCACAGACCTTCAGAACTGATCAAGTTTTAGACTCCAAACTGTCAGGTATTTCATATTAGCGCCAAATTTGTTTTTTCTCGGTAAAACTGCCTCCACTCTGATGCTCTTCAGTGTGCTAGTTCCAGCAGCACTACTGAGCAAGGCTTGCACAAATTTAGCTCCTTTGTCTGTTCCACTGGCTGGTTTTATTGCTATTCAGGTGAAGAAAGATGATGGGAAAGCCTCGTAAAGCTTCTCACTAGCTACTGAGGTGAAATAACCTTTGTTTTGTCTTCTGATATGGCATCACCTGTGGCTGTTGTAGACTTGGTGTGCAAAGGCTAACAGGAAGTGCCTAAAACAGAACTTTAAGGGTTTCTGATTTATAAGTGTGTAGGATTGTCATGACAATGAGAAATGCTTTGTTTTTCAAAGTCATTAGCCATAGTAGCCTTTAAAATTATCAGTCCCGTGCTGCTAGGATGTTTTTATATTGAATCTGATACCAAGACAATTTCTGTTTTCAAATGGGGATTGTGAACTGTGTCTAATCCTGTCAGGTACCTGGGAGGAGAAGGACCAGGGAAAGAAAGGAGTCAGTGGAACATTGTCCTGCATGCAGAGCTTTTTCCTCGAGTTAATGTTTTGTAACTTTCACAAAGGGTAATGCTATGCTTAGCTGTTTTGGAGTTTCAGTCTCGCAGAAAGAGGCCTATAAATAAGTTGCCTATAAATAAGCATCACAACTAGTTTGTTTCATAGTGCCTTTAATTTTTTATTCCTGTTTTGGTTCCAGTCCTTTTTGCTAATATAGTTGGTATTGTGTGAGGAAATGCAGGACGCATTTCCTGTATTTCTTCATAGAGAAATGTCTGTGGTCATGGCAAAAAGAGGGTGTTTAGATAGGTGATGAAGCCTGGAGATAGAATTTCTCTAAAAGTAGCTTAGGCTAATTACAATTAATAACCATTTTTCATAACTACAGCAGGAGACAATTGTGGATGTTTCACCTGTACAGGGATATATTAAGATTGCATTTGAGTTCAGAATTGTTCAGAAGCTGCTTAGCTACAGCTTAGTGGTACCACACCCAACCTCCAAAAGCTGGCAGTGCTCAGCGGGCAGTGCTCAGCCCTGCAGCGCAGCTCTTGAGATGTCTGAAGGGCAGGCAGTGAGCTGAAGTTTGCAGAAGCACAGGAGCAGCACCCCACTGCTGCCTGGTGCAGGCTGGCACAGACAGAGGTGGGATGCCCTTGGTGCCCACAGCTACAGGACAAACCGCCTCTGTTTCAGTTCATACGGTGTGAGTAGCATGTTGGATTCAGTAGAAGAGCCAATAATGCTCTGCAAAAACTCCCCACATAATAGCAAAGCTTATTGAAGTCCAGAGTTTAGTGTTACAGAGGATAAGAGGTTTGAAGGCTTTTGTTCAAAATTGCAGGAGTCTAAGCAAAAAGGTGAAGACAAAAGATAGTGGATAGAATACTGCTCAGAGGACATAAAAATTCTAAAGAACTGACAAATCAAATTGGCCACCTGGAAGATTGTTCAGAGGAGAAATATCAGCTTATTATGGCTTCCTACCAACAGAAGAGACAGAGGTATTTTTTTCACAGTGGATTATGATGGAGCAGGTCCTGGGTAATATTGAACTCCTTTTCCAGCACGATATGTCACTGGGAAAGCTACTGACACCATTCTTTGAATCTTGAAGTATGTGAAAGTCTTGGATGATAAAAACAGATTGTCAGAGATGTTTAGCCCTAAAGGTTCAAGATCACTGAAATTTAGCAAGAGACATAAAAATAAACTGGTTCCTGTCATTGTGCTCAGGAATCCAGACTAATTTTTCAAATAAGAATGAAATAGTAGTAAGAGTGTGCCATAGTAAATTATCTGTAAATCAGCTACAGGCCTGTTTTTCTTCTGATGGATGTACATGTATATTTTGCAAATGAATGTATTTATACTCAAATGGCTCAATCATTTACTTTTCTGTTATCTTTTCTGATGGAAACTTTTATTGTGTTTTTTTTTCTGGTAAGGCAATCAAGTTTTAGATGCATATACAGTCATACAGAGAGTAATGTACATTACTGTAATTGGTTGTAACTAATCCATAATTGTACCTTTTTAACTGGGATGACAACTAGAGGGGCTTCAGTTCTTAAATTATGTAGGAATAATTCTTCCTATGTGTGATTTAAGTTTTATAGCTGTAAGAAGCATTTGGATTAAAGACTATTTTGAGCATATAAGACGAGGCAGGAATCCACTTCAGCCTGAATTATCTCACGATACTCTGCAATGATTTGTTTTGGAACAAAGGTCAAAGTTGAATTCAAGCTCTCTTAGCTACCAAACACCAGCATTATATTTCCTTGGAAGAATATGGAAGGGATTTGGATTGGGTTTGGAGGAGAGTTTAGTTTGCTTTGATCAAGCCTGTTGTGGAACAAACATTTGTTGCTTTTTATGCACTGCATGTCTACAGATCTGTTGCACAAAGGATTTTACCAATGTCCTTAGTTAATGTTTGAGTAGTTGAATATTACAGCAGAAAAATTGTGTCACACCATATGTTTTGCTGAGATGTTTGGTTTATCTACCAACTTAACATAAAAAAGATGCCAGTTGTTAGAGTCAGTAAAACTAAATAGCCGTCTCTGAGTAGTAGCTGAGCAGACAGAGAAAAATGCTGTTAGCACACCCCTTTCAGTAAAAGTGGATAAAAATAAATTAGTAAATTATCTTTACCCAAGTGTGGTGTTGAGATGTAGATTTGGAATTATGCAGTCAGTATCCCCAGTGTCCCATTGAAACTTGGATCCTGAGCTGAATCTTTTACATTCTTTATATACCGAAAGAAATAAAGATCATTAGAATGGTGTACAGCAAAGGATAAAAATCACAAGCGTGTATCAGTTTTACTACTTTTAACATGTTTTGCTAACATTAAATTAATAAAAATATATTAAAGGAAATGGTTTTAGTGGTTTTGCTTGTAGCAGATTAGGAATGAAAAGATTTATCCTTTGGTAAAACAGCAAGGAACCAGTCAACTAGTTGCAGAAGATTCAAAGAATCAACAGGAAATTTTTCTGGTAGTCTTTTTCTCTTCTGTTGTTCTTAAAGGGAGTTTTTATAGGTTTTTTTTCATTCTCACAATTCTTCCCTGTGTCTCTAGATTTTCTTTTCCCTAAAGTCAGCTGGGAACATAATGTACTTGCCTGTTGCTCCTCCTATTTCCTTACTTTGAAGATACTTCCTCTGAAATCTGCTTCAGGATTTCTTGAAGGATGAGATAGAGACACTAATATAGTTATCCTCCTTTTTTGGCCTTCCTGATGTTGCAGCACTGAGAATTGCTTATGCTCAAAGTTTGGTGCTTGTCCAGTGGCCATGTGTGATTACACCAGAAACAGAAGGAAAAAACAAGTTTGCATATGTTTATAGAAGGTAATTATCATCACAGAGGAAAAAGACAATGATGCATTGAGCTATCTGAATGACTTGGCATGGAGTCAATTTTTAATCTGTTTTGTTGTGCTTTTGAAAGCATTTGTCTTGTACTTCCCTTTCCCTCTTCATCTCTTTCATAAGCATCTTACATGTCCATGAGTGAAACAAATGGCTGATTCCTGCTTCCAGAAGTGCTTAAGGGAGTAGGAGCACAGGGGAACTGGAAATACCTGGGGCTTGTGAAAGGCTGTGATGACCAGGTTGAAGATGCTAGCACCAGTAAATCAGGAATGCCTTCCTTGTAAACACAGCTGCTGTGGCATTGCACGGCAATGTCTGTCTGGCTGGGACTGGCCGTCCCGTGTCTCAGTGAGGACTTGATGGGGCTGTGCTGGAGCTCCCTGGTCCATCCCCATCCCTGTCTGCAGGCAGGGACGGATGGCGCCGAGAGCTGCCGTGCGTGCGCGGCCGCGCTCCGGAGAGCCCAAGCTCTGCCTGAGAGGGATAGAAAAGCCACTTCCTCAGTCTCTGACCAGAATGCATGATAAGGCTTCATGTCAAAAAGGGCAAGATTGGGCTCACAGCAATTATGGCAGAGGCATACTGGTTTCCTTGACAACCAGATTGAGGATTCTTTGTGATTTATTATTTACCACTTCAAACTCTCATTCTCTGATTTAATTAGGGAGAAGGATTTCCATAAGTCCCCTCCCTTCCAAATTTGAATACCCCCACATTATTGCTATGACCAGCTACACCTATCCCACCTTGATGTGGCTCTAAACCAGCTACAAATTTGGCTCTGTGTTTAGCATTTGCAATATTGGGCAGGTTGCTCAGACAGCAGATAACTGAAATTCAGTGGATGTTATGTTGGGTGGTGACTCGTTAATCTGCACTTACTAGCAGGAATACTAGACCTCCTAACCTTCGCCCCCCACCCAGTTTTTCAAGGGACTGCAACAAGTGATACTTTTCAATTGTCCTTAGAGCTATGGGAAAGATAAAATATCTGTTAGTGTCAGTTTCCCTTGCTCAGGCAACTCACATTATTTTCTCCTTGAAGGCTTTATTAGCAATACATCAGTCACTGTTGTGTAAACAAAGTGCATTTTGATACTTGGGAGCTTTTTCTACTACCAGGTGGATAGCTATTTGAAAAGGAAAATATCTCCTAAATTGTGGCCAAAGATGGGGAGTACAGCTAGTCTGTTCTAACTTGAGATGTATTTCAAATATTTATTGAAATTGTATTTCCCGTGTTTATAAAGCATTGACTGAATAGTGATCTTCAGTGCCCGTTCTAAATTTAGTAATTCAGAATAGAAGTCTGAACACAATAATATAAATAATAGAGATTTTTATTCAAATGTCACTGGCAAATTTGTATCATTATACATCAAGATTGAAATTGGGTCTTCCAAAGGGCATTTTTTCTCAAAGTACTTTCCTGGGTTGCATATTTTTTATTTCGTATTCAGCATGAGGAGTCTGCTGCATTTAATAAAATAAAATGAAGGTCACAGAAGATCACTGGTTTTCCCATAATGTGTCCCAGTAGATGACTGGAAAAAAAGTAGTGTTTGAAATGCATTGAGGATCCTCTGTGCAGACTATGTAGAAAACTTGTGTCATTTTTTAATTATAGGGAAGACTTCTTGGTTTAATTGTGTTTATTTCACTGCATAGTCTTTCAGCTGTACCAAAGTGTATACACGTGTTAGCATCTCCACCTCAGGGAGTTCCTGAAGTGAGTCAATAGGTGTTGCTCTTCCCATGGTGGGCTGAACGTGAAGCTCACTGAGTCAATAAAAGACTTACAGTGACCTAAACACTCTTAGCGTCAGGTTCTGGCTCACTCATGCACCCATGCCCCATTAGGCTGTTGAGGGAGGCTGACTGCTGAGGGAAGATGCTTCTTTAAAATTGAGTAGTCTAATGAAGCTCATTAATGCATTTTTCATTAGAACAAGAATATTGAGTATCCAGGTTAAATTCTAAAGAATCTGTCCTGCACTCACTGAGGTTAATGACAAAGCTCCCAATGATATTAGTGATGCAGGATGAGAACTTAATTGAGGTAATTAAGATTCTGCTTACCTAAAATTCCCTATTATTTTCAAGTAGGTAAAATATTACAAAATTGCTACTATGAAGAGTTGTATAATATTGGATCTCAACACATCCTTCAGAGATGACAGCAATTCAGTGGGAGACAATACTATTTCTGCATTTTGCATTTGATTTGCAATGTGCCCTTGTAGTCTTCTAGAGGGTTGTGTATGTGAAAAGCGTTGTGGAAAATAGGGTTCCTTTTGGTTTTGGAGCTCAAACATTGCCTTTATTGTACATTTAAAGATAAAGCAGGCCACACATTGCTGAATCCCAGTAAGGATTTGGAGGTCAAATTCAGCAGTGGCAGAGATAGAAAAGGCACTGCAGTAGTACTATGGCATTGTTTAAGTTGCAGAGAATAGTTTAATTAAATGCAGCTCACTTTGCAGTACTGCAGACTTACTAAAGTCACTGTTTGGACCAAAAGAAATGCTATTTGCTTACTGAGTAGAATAGATAGGATATCCAACTGTAGTGCCTTCCAGGGAGTCTAAAGCCCCTGTTATAAATGATTGTGTCAGAATGCCTAATTTAAATAGTTACCCTAACACCTGCTCATTCCTGCCACCTTTGGACACCCCTAACCTTCTCCTTCCCTCCTTGGCACCCCCAGCAGATTAACAATTCCCTCCTCAATTACGCTGCCATAATGGCCACTTTGATCATGCTCTGAGCCCGATATGGAAATTACCTTGATGAAGAAGGTAATTACCTTGATGCAGCAGTGCAGAGAGGAGCGGAGCGCCCTGGGTGTGCGCTCGATATGGAAATTACCTTGATGAAGAGCGCTCACCGCTGCAGAAGGCAGCAGCAGTGCAGAGAGGAGCGGAGCGCCCTGGGTGTGCGCAGCTCTGGGCACTCAGGTGCTGCCCCCAGCCCCGCAGTGAGCTCTGGAGCCATCCCTCCCCTCTGACTGCCAGCATCCCATGCCTGTTGGTACCCCTCAGTCATGGATCAGGAGAGCACCGTGCTGTCGGTAGCAAAGCATTGGTTTGGGTGGTGTGGAAAAAAGTGGAGCAATCAGATCTTCTATACTTCACAGCTGTCTCCTGAGATACTTGCTTTAAATATGTGGGGAAAGATTTTTTGAAAAGAAAACTCTGACCTGGGACAGTGAAGCACCATGCAGATTAATTACTGAGAAAATTACCTTTCATATCTGTAGTAATGGTGCAGCACTTCTGTCTTGCTGGTTTTGAGTTTCTATTTGAGCACCTAAGAGTGATTTTTTTCCTGGGTGTGGTGCAGAGTTTTCCTAGCCCTCGCCTTCATTTTATGGGTTGCATTAAGATCAATGCAGAGCTTTGGAAACGCAATCTTTCAGCTATTAGGTGTGTGCTTCTAAATTGAAGTAATCAGCAAATGCAACATTTTCCTTTTTGTGCTGCAGTGCCTGTTCATCCCTCTTGTTACTTTCTAATATAAATAGTATTAAATATGGAACTCTTACATACGATAATGGAAAATTGCTTAGTTACTGTCTTACTACTTAGAGATTTCAGGGATCCTGATTTTTCATTTATTTCATTTGAAACTTCATTAGCTGGTTCTCTAAAAGCTGAAAGCATTCTTGCCATACATTGTGATGGTTGGTGAAGAAGACACAAATTCCAGTACTGAAAACCAGAATTCAAACTCAGAAGCCCTGAATTTGAGTCCAGGTGGAATTTAATTATCCTATTCCTTTATCTTCCTTATTTTTCCTGTTTGTTATGAGGCATATGGATATGCAGTTCCTTTACAGGTGATTAACAGCAGTTTGATGGGTGGAAAAGTGCCTGTTTCATTTATTTACTCTCAAAATGGTACCTGTGTTGCCATTCTTACTCCCTGCTGCCCAGGGAGCATGTCAGAACTGCACGTATTCCTTAGGAGTTTTTTAATTACCTCGTTGTTCATGCAATTTATTATTCAGAGGATTTTCTTAAGTATGTATGTAGAATTATTTCATGTTTCACAGAACGTGTCAGAACATTAAGTACATTGTAAGAGCTGTGTGGTACATCCCTCTTCTGTCTATAATAGTATTTTTGAAATCCACAAATATTTCATAGAAGGTAAGGTCAGGAAGAAAGCCTTTCACTCTGACAGGTATTTTCCAAGATTGCATGCTGCTCTTGTCTCATATCTACTTATGGGAACATTTAAAATGATGGTACATTTACCTTAAAGTACATTCATCACAAGGCTCTTCTTGTTTTCAAAAGGTATGACTGTATATTTTGATTTCCTCTCCTGGATCCCTGCCTTTATGTTTCCAAGGGTTCTACTTTCTGCCCCTGAGTTCTCTGAAATGTTCTGAAGCTGTACTTACAAGAAGGGGGTTGCTGTGCTATTTGCATGCTCATAAGCACTCTTTAAGCAGCTTGCCATCATTAAAATTAACCACATACCTTTTCCACTATAAATTATACTGTGACAATTGACTCCACCCCATCATTTTACTGAAACAAAAGAGAGCATGTGAACTCTTATATCGTTTCTTGATTCCATTTCTAGTGTATATATAATTCTGTTTGTAAACAAGAAAATGCTCCGTTTTTAAGTTTGCAGTTGTGATCTCAAATATTGCCATGCGGTAGCAATTGTACAATAATTAAATCTATTATTTTTTTTACCACAAGGGTTGTATTTGGTATTTTAAACTCTGGCAACTGTAGAATAGTATCTTATTTTAAATGAGCCAGAATTGTCAGGTATCTTAGTGAGATTAAATGTTTCACTTTCTTACATAGGTTAGGGTGTAGCCTGCTAAGAAGGCAATGTACACAGGACACTAAGGGTTATTATTAGCACCCAGCATGTCACCTGCTGGGATGATTTGGCTTCCACCAATGCACATATTCCCAAGGAAATGATACATCTCTGCATGGTTTTATCAGTCTCTGAGGTGACAAGGCTTTGGGTTTCTTAACGAAGGGAAGAAAATAGTTCTTTTGTCTGGCCACTCTGAATACTGATGATGGAAATTCCCCTTTCTTCCTCTTCCTCTGCCCCTCCTTAACACATGGTTTCCAATCAAAAAATGATTGCAATAACTGGAAATATAAATTGTTGTCAAGATACACTTTTATAGAAAATAAAAGAATATTTATTTTTATTCTGCTACCAGTATCCTGTGCAGAGGAAATAATTCAACAGGAAATCCTGTTGACACAATATTTCTGACACATCAGCCTTTGTGTGTCTTACCTCCCTTTTTAAGAGGTTGTTTCTGATTCAGAAGCTTCTCCTTCCTGACAGGTGGTGTGCTCAGAGAGTTCACGGTAGGTAAACTGGAGATAACCTTCAGGAGGGCAGGTTTACAAAGACTTGGGACATGGGACTTACTTGCCTAGAGAAATTTTGAAGATGCAATGTATTTAATGGCAAGAAAGAAAAGGGTAGAGTGCTTTTTGTGAGCTGGCAGAGGATCAAGTGTGTATGATGTGAAGGAAAAAAGGAAGGAGATTCTTGAAGCCTGAGAACAGACATCTGGCTGGCAAAAGAAAAGAAATATCATTGGCAGATTAATACTGTTTTAAACAGGGATAATTTTAGATCAAGAGGGCAAAGTTTTGCTCTCATGCATACAGCACCACTGAAAGGGATGGGAAAGGTGCATGCATACGAGAATACAATGTGGTGCTCAGTGAGAACTGAAGAACATGTATTTTTACATTAGATATTTAGACTTTCATGTTTAGATCACATGGTTTCCATCTGCCATATGTAGGCATTGCTAAAACGCTGCCAGGAACCAGGCTCTGGTTTGGTGACTTTCATTAAAGGAATTAGTGGTTTCTCTCCAGTTTCAGTGTGGCTGGATTCAAAGTGCAGAAGCCCATTTTCACAGTTTAGCATTAATTAGCACTCTAATGGCGGCCTCAGCAGGCAGGTGAAGGATTAAATGGGCATGAAGACCAAACTATCTCTTTTCCCGCAGTGGTGATTCCTTCAGAGTAGGGCCCAGACGTATTGGGCTAGTGTGGGGATGTGTGCATGGCTGCAGTCTGCCTGTTCTTGTTCCAGGTGACTGAAGGACTGTGGTCTGCAGGTCTCAGTGTAGCACTCATCCCTGCCCTCTGTTCTCTCCTGCTATGTAAGTGCACACACTCTCCCCACACACACCCAAACCCTAACAAAAACACAATCAAAAAAAGCCTTTAATTCTGCTGGCTCAGAGAGATACATTCTTGCCCTTCTGAATGAGGGGTGAGAGCTGTTTAGGAGAATTTAAATGAGATCCTTGCCAGCAGTACACAGGAAGGATCAACGCTGTTAGATTAAAAGGCTGAGATGCTGCTGCTCACTTTAGGTTTTGCTGAATCATTTAACAAGGTGCAGAAAGTAGGTAAGCCCTGACTCTTTTTTTTTTTTTTTGCTGAAGAGAGCCTCACAGGGTTATATTTGAGAATTGCATGGAGACTGAATACATAGAAGGAAAATTGTAATAAGTTTCAGTGAACCTGGAAGGCAGGACCCATCGTGGTGTGAGTCAGAGGGTGTAACTCTGGCTTCTCTCCTGAATCTCATTAAGCTGACATACATACTTTATGTTTATGTATACTGAATATTAAGTGTATAATTACAGAAAATTACATGCCGTTTTAATTTTGCTGCTCACACTGAATCTTGAAAAACATTACAACTTGTCAAAGATTTTTAAAATTTTAATTTTTTTATAGGCTAAATCATGTTCAAATAAAATGTAAAAAAATACTATAAAAAGCCTTCACTAGTTACTTAATATTTCTAAAAGTTTTTCTTGATAGGAAATCATATTTCCATTTAGTAAGAGACAGGCTTCCAGACTTTAGTTATGCAATTGAAATATGAAATGTCTGAGAAGCAGAATTCTAGAAACCAGTGTTAAGAATCTCCCCTCACAGCTTATTTATTCAGTGGAGAAGTTGCCTGGCTTCAGTGTAATTTAAATGGTCAGGTCTGTTCCTTAGGACTCTGTGTCTCTTTGTTAAAGTTCAAATAATGAGCTACTTTCATGTACTTTGTTTTGAGATAATCCCATTTTTATGAATGAGTTTAAAAAATGAGGGAGGTGTCTCTTAGTAGAAAATAATTTTCCTTTGCTAAAAAATCCCTTTTCTCCTGATGTCTGCTCCATTCAGCATCTTTATTGACAAGAAGGAGTATATACATAAAATGGTAGAGAATCCAGCTGTAGGAGGATATTTTTGAAATGATCACTTCCTGCCTAATTTGACCCCGACTGAACAGTGGGGTTTTGTGTGCTGGGCTGCAGCACAGGCTGGCTGTGCACGGCTGCTGGGTTTCCCTGAAAGAGGAGCTGAGTGCTGTGAACTCCAGACCTCTGTGCACTGTCAGAAGCTCTTATTGTGCCAATGTAATCTTTTAATAGACATGCTTGCCAGAATGACTTTTTCCTTCAAAGATAGAATGAGAAAGCACAGTTGTCATTTAAATTGCCTCTGTCTTTTGTAGTACTTGGTAGCGTTGTTGACCAGGGTTGGATAATTTAAAAGCTGTTTAACAAAATAACATGCTTGTCTGTGTGAAATATATACAGTGCTGAGAGACGGGAGAAAAGTCTCCCTTGACAGAGTTCATGGGATTCTTTAGAAACTGCAGGATGCTGAGACTTGTCTGAGGAATTACAAAAGCTTTGAGGCACCCATGTTGAGCATTTGCATGATTTTCAGATGCCAAAGTGTGTTCAGCTGTCTTCGTGCACCCTCCCGTGTGTGCATGTAGGCACTTCAGTGGAGAGGGAGAGGATTCTCAGCACAGTTTTCATTGGGCTTTTCATTTGTTAAACGTATATTATTGAAATGCTGTCCAGGACACATCACTTCATCTCGTGTAGAACTTAAATCATCGTGTTGTATGATATGGTAAAATAAAAGAGATTGTGAAAGAGACAACTGTAAACATTCTGTTTGAAAAGATGTGCTCTTTTCAAAAGACCTTTCTGTTACAGCCAAATAACACAAGAAGCAATATTTCCTTGCTCACAGAGACATATATAGCTATTTCTGCAGAGATTTGGTTTGGATTCTCAGTTCTTCCAGTATCTTCATTCTTTGAAATAATTTTATACTTCCATGTTGACTTTCTCTGTGCTTTAAGTTTTAATCAAAGGTTCCTTGCTTCTGATGTCGAGTACTGATGTTAGCCTGTTTACATTCCACTGTTTTTCCTCTGTATTCGATGAACATTCAAATGTGGTGGTGCCGTTTTGCTTTTATCTACCAAACTTAGCGCACTCTCTTAGTATTGACAGCTCAAAAAGATTGTGTGCTAGTGGGCAGGATGCTGTGAATTATTAACTTTTCTTTGCGTTTTGACAAATTTAGGTTATCTCTGTAAAGAGAAATCGTTTTTCTGAAGGAACCAAGACAGTGGAATGGTAAATAAGGCTTTGCAAACTTTAATTAAAATTTTTTAGCCAGATTTGAATTTACCACATTTCTGAAACATGATTCCGAATTACAGTTCTTGTACAGGACTTGTACTTTTCATTTTATAGACTAAAATACCAGAGGAGAAATTTTGATAGTGGTTTTTCCTTTCAGTTTGTCTTTCTTATATGGATTGATCAATAAAGAATTAAAGAATGTATATTGCCACTAAACACCCCCCTCTACCTTTTTTTCTTAGAAATGCAATTTCACAAAAGCAGTTTATTTGCTCCTTTCAATAAAGAACCTGCACTCAACTAATTTTTGAGCAGATGAAATGTGCAGGAAACATATGTTTGCCAGGAAGCTTTTCTATAATCAAAATGGTCAGCAGGACAGAAACAATGTTTTTTTTCTCATTAGGTGTTAATCTTCTTCCATTAAAAAGAAAAAATAAATTAAAAATTGGCATACAACAGTGATTAATATACACAAGCATGAGTGAATCAGAGACAGCATATGTTGCATTAGGTAATAGACGCTTATTTGAGTTAATGTTTAGGTTGTGCTGGGAGTCCCAGCCCAGGCACCAGAAAGGCCTTTGCAATCGGGGAGCATTTTGGGCGGCAGACAGCAGGAGCGGTGTCATCCAGGGCACAGTTTGCCTCGAAGCAATTAGCAGGAAGAGGAGGAATGTTGATTTCAGCTGCCGGAGGACAGCCAAACAAAGTGGGTTTGTTCGAGGTTCGGTAAAGCAAGCAGCAGGTTTAAGAAAATACAGTGTTGGGAATACTCATGTGGAATTGCATTGGAGATACAAAGTTACTGGTGACAACAGTAATTATTGACAGAGCCACATACTTACATCTAAAAAACTCTGGAATGATGCTGAAGCGTTCAGATGCCGGTTGTTCACACTTCCATCCCGTGGCAGTGCATCTGTTTATCAGGAATTATCTCCTGAATGTAAATGAATTTCAGTCCTAAGTCACTGCACCTGTTGCCAAGAGGTATTTATTCCAATCACTTGCCTAAAGCGCAGGGAGTTATTGCTTGACGTTTTATAGCTCCAAAAAAAACCCTGTCGTTTCAAAATCATTTGTTCAGAGAGGAGAAAATGGAGCAAAACAGTTCATTTTACCCTAAGCACTGCTATTTGGCAGTATTCACATTTGCACGGCACAAAGCTGCAATATTGATTTTTCGCTTACAGGGCCTCCCACAAGTTCTTTCTTCGATTGTCAGGCTTGCAAGATGGATTGAATTACACTTTGCTTGTTGATATACTTATTTTTTCTTTGGTGATAGGAAAAAATTACAAATAAAGCTTCAGCATAAAGATCACAGCAGATCTGCTAGTGGACTTTGAATTTATTTATTTTATTTAGTTAAAATTCTTTCTGCACCACAGAGATTCCTTAGAGCAGCATTCCCACCTAACACACGCTGCATTGTTTTGCTTTATTGCTAGCTGCTTTTGCAATGTAACACCTACGTAGCAATCTCATGTGTGTCCTCTGTTGCCTGCAAAGTGATCTAACCTTGCTCTAATATTTTTAATGTTTATCCTGATACAGAACTTGCAGATGCCTGCAGGGGGAAAAACTGCAGGATGAAACACATTCAGAGTCATTATAGCAGTTGCCATAGATGAAGAAGTAAGATTTGCAGGCTGCTGATTTCTCTGTAGCATAACTGCAGAAGTCTCGTGTTTGAATTCAGAGTGTTTCCTAGCAGAAGTGGAGCTTGTGCTGCAGGATCCACAGTAAGGGTCAGTACTGGTTCCAGGGAGCTGTGTGTGGCTTTGTCAGCCCTGGCCCCGTAACTATCCTGAGCTGCTGCTGCACATGAAGCCACTGACACATCAGCAGCTGTACCCTCCTGCCCTGGTGCAAACACCTCTTTGGACAGCTGTAGGTGCTGTTCCCCTTCTTGCTGATGGAAAATCAAAAGGTTTGGGAGGGGTGGACTCCCCCAGCCAGGCCATGGTGGTGCTGCAGGCCATGGAATCCCAGCTGAGTGCAGGAGATACAGGCACCATTGCTGCCAGCTGGAGGGATGAGCTTCCTGGGGATGGCATTAGATTTGACAGGAGTAGTAGGATGTAGGAATGGCGGTGACTAGCAGCCTTATACTTGGTCCCACCATGGCTGTTGTGATGGTAATTGACCAAAGGAGTTGCTGTATTCACGTGTGGTGGGGACTCTGCGTGTATCCCTCCCTGTGCCCGTTTCACACCCTCCCCGAGCTGTGAGTGACTTCTGTCTTCATTGTTTTAATTTGCTGCACGGGAGGAACGTGCAGGGTATGAATGTGATGGATTTGTGTTTTAGCTCTTTCCAGCTCTCAGCCCATGACACCTCAGCAAGCCTATAATCGTAGTGTTTGTTACTGCTCGTGGTATGTGCAGCCACACTGAGGGCCAGGAGTGAATCTCAGGTGGAACTTGATGCTTTCCACAGCACTGACTCCTTCCCTGATTAACAAATACTGAAGCATACTGGCTGAGTAACAGTACTGGTTTCCTGTAGGATATGGTTCCACAAAATATAAAGGCAGACCTGGCCACTGGTCTCTGGCCAACTGTTCTCCTTGTGGCTGGGCAAGTTCATGCCAGGGAGCCACATCCTTATACTAGTGTGATCATTATAAAAAACTTTTGGTGTCTAAACAGATAATCATCTGCATATAGTAGGAGTTTTAATATACAGAATTCAATAGAAAAAGTTATAGCCTCTGGTTCATGGGAAATTTTACTGTCAAGGGGTTATCTCAAGTTGTTCTTGATTTTTTTTAGGTGCTTGCTTCCTTGCTTCTTCCAGTGCATAATATTTTTTAAGAAAAGTTTATTTTCTTCACTTTCAAAAAGCCAGAGAGCTCCAACTATCCATACTTAGCAGCTATTTCTCTTTGCTATCACAACAGTCTCCAACAGTCTGCACAGAAATATTAATGGCCTTGTGTTACTGTATTATGAAGGCATTTAAAAAAAAATAGGAAGTTCTCCTGAAAATTTAGGATTTGTTATTTTAAAGAAATAGGTTTTTAACACCACCATATTGCCCAGCTTGTTTTCCAAAAGTCACACAATTTTGTAAGAAACAGAAATACTGTTTAATAATAATCCATCAGTAACTGTGCACAAGAAACCATAGTATGCAGATAGTCTTATTCTGATGTATTTTAGTAAAAAAAAAGTATTTTATACTGCTTCATTGGAGAAGTTACTTATTTTTAGGAATTTTGTTAAGCAGAAAAAAACGTGTAAAAAATTAAAATCAAAATTAAACCTATAATTTTTGTGAGAGATGGGGAGATTTTATGCAGTACACATGTGATTTTTGGTAGTGCTAATGTCTGTATTTGTTTCAAAATCCTATCTGTATGTAGTTAAATTAATGTAAAAGACACAGTAACGAGCAGTGGAGTTTAACTAGGTGAAGTGTCAGCATGTATATTTGGATCATGACAATGCTGAGGTCACCAAATAGTTAAGCAAAAGTAACCAGCTCTCCCTGGAGAAAGGGAGAGACAAAGTAAAAAGACTAATGAAGTTGGAAGTTGGAACTACAGCTTTGGGCTTTTTTGTGGTTTTATTGTTTTCTTTTTTAAAATCACTTCTGCAAATCCTGCCTGCTCTGCTGATTCCTGCTTCCCGACACAGCCTGTCTGACTGTGCCCAAGGTCTGGAGACAGAAACAGAGAGAAAAGAGGTGGAAACTGGAACGTGCAGTGTAGCCATGCAGACAGGCACCACTGTCTGCCCTGCCCAGGATTAGAAGCAGTGAAAAGGAATTTCCTCTTTTCCCAGATTAAGAACCCAGCAGCCGTGGTGTAAGGGATGTGACAGTTCCATGAAAGATGCCTCACTTAACATGGTACCAGGTCAAACTGTGTAAAGGTGCACTTCCTTTAGCCCACGAGAATTGGTGTTTATGTGGCAGAAAAGGAACAGTCCAGTTCAGTGTGTCTTTTAGTCTCAAGCCCATTTTGTCCTTGTTTTTTTTCCCAAGGTTTCAGCCGAGCAGCACTACCGTTTGGTTTGGTGAGGAGGGAGCTCTCGTGCGAAGGCTACTCCATCGACCTGCGGTGCCCAGGCAGCGATGTCATCATGATAGAAAGTGCCAACTACGGACGGACAGACGACAAGATCTGTGATGCTGACCCTTTCCAGATGGAGAACACAGAATGCTTCCTTCCAGACGCCTACAAAATTATGACACAAAGGTAAAAATATACAAATCGTGGTGAGGACTAATGAGGAAAAATGTCTGCATTAATACAGAGAGAGGTGTATGCTGTAAGAAATGTTGAGTTGTGCTTGCCACTTTGCTATTCAGGTAGTATTTTTCCTATCTAATAATATTTAAAGGAAATAGAGTCTACCAGTTGCAATTAAAGGTCTTGGGGTTTTTTTAATTCTGAAAACAAACATTAAAAAGCAGAAAGCCAACTTCAAGGAGAATGAAACAATTCAGTTACTTGGAGATTCCCTATCTCCTTGTCTTTCAGGGGGTCAGATAGCCCTGAGAATTTTTCCAAATGGCTGCTGTATTTTTCAGTAAATGCAGTAAATCCCTGCCATAGTTCCTAATAGTAGTTCCCTCCAATGGAAAATGTCAGAATGATTGCATGCCAGGAGGATTATATGTCATTTTACATGTGTGTACGAACCTACATGTGCATATAAGTACAAGACAGCACTTGACATTCAGAGCAGACAGAAGAACCAACCAAGAATCGTAAAGTCATTTAGGTTGAAAAATACTTTTAAGTTCATTGAAAGCAACCATTAGCCTTGTGCTGCCAATTCCACCTCTAAATCATGTCCCTAACTGCCAATAAAAGTATTTTTATTGCAAAAGGTGCATGAGAGCTCAGATTCACAGAAAGTCCTGTTCTAAAGGCTGTGTGTGGACCTACTACTGACAGTTGTGGAAATGTCAGCACAAATAAGTCACTGGCATTGCTACTGCCTTAAACTAAAAGCCTGAATGAGTTCAGGATTGGTTGGAAGTTTTCCTCCCAGTGCCTTTTTCCTAGGGTGAGGAATCTGAACCAAAAGGGGATGGGCATAACCTGGAAGCTTTCTGGTGCCTGTACACAGATGTGTCAAATGAAATACGCAAGTTGTCCTGCCTTCTGTGCTCCATTTCCTCTGTTCTATTTGAACATGGTAACACTTAGCCTTCCATTTTGATTTACTGATTCACTTAAGTTGTCATGAGTAGGACTCTTACAATTTTTTATCATTTTTATACGAATATGCAGATGTTTTTTACTTCTGTAGTCAAATATTTGGGCTGGATCTCAGACTTCAATTTCAGATGCTGGAGGTAAATTGAGGATATCAGGTCTTTTATTTCTTGTTCTTGTGTTGAACCTGTGGCTTGTTTTGTGATCAGTAAGGGAAAGGCTCCATCGCTACACTGTTAAAAAGGTAATATAACTTCTTTAAATCATGTTTGAATTATCTTCTTGTGGTTCTACTTGGTAGTTGTTAATTAGATCAAGCCAGATTTCCATCGAGACTGCAGCAGCAGTGTCATCATCCTCTAATCTGTCAACTCCCTTTGAAACCACCTTCAATTGCTTTTGTAAATGTAGTGCCGCTCTGTAGACTTCCTTGTTGTGTAAAATGCATGTTGTGTTTTGATCAAAGTCTTCCTTATGTTCACTGCAAATATACAGATTAGGGTAGTCAGAGACAAATATAGAGGCACAATCTTGCTGAAGTGACATCAGACTGTTACTGAAAAGCTGAAATTTCAATCTTTCCCTTTCAGTTAATCAGCTGTAAAAATACAATAGCAAAGCGTATTTTTGAACTTCCCCCATCTTCTACTCTTATGCTTTGTTCAACATTAAAATAAAATTGTGATCACATGTAGGACATTGGTTCAGATTATCTATGCTCAAAGTGTTTTTAGGTTTTTTTTCTCCTTTTTTTTTTTTTTTTTTTTTTTTTTTTTTTTTTTTTTTTTGTCTGAACAAATGGCAAAGATCATTTGACACTTTGCTTTCTATTTTTGTCTGACATTTATAGCAATTTGGAAGTTTGCTTTCATAGTTTTAATTCTTAGGTCCTGTCATTAAGTAGAAAAGATGTCTCTTGTCTTGCTTAATTTTTTCCAAAATTACTCAATTTTGGAATGTGCTATATTGCAAGCATAGAAGAATGTTGCAAACTTCTTATGAAATATTAAAAGTTCTTATATCTCATTTATTTATAACTGCATCGGTGATTGAAATTTTCTGTTGTCTCAGGCAAATTGTTGTTTGGTACTCAGCACATGTCCTTGATCTGATATATAAAAGTAACACATCAGCTGTATTTTGATGGCAGCAATTGCATAGAAAAATCTAACCTGAAGGACTATCAGGTTCATTGGTTTTCCTTTTTATTTAATTGGTTGGAGCTTTTGATGACAGTGAAATCTTCTCTACCTTTAGAAATAAACAGCAATAGTTTCTGTATTTCTCCTTAAAATCCTGCAGTGTTTCCTTTTAAGGACCTGTTTTTATCACTTCAGTCAACTGTGTTACCACTGCATTTGGGCACTCAATTCGGTTTAGAGATACAGCTAAATGTAGTTCTGCAGCAATTATTAAGTGCTCATTATTCATTTGCAGCATTAATCCACAGCTTTTGCACAGCAACTGCATTTTCTGCAATTACAAGGTGAAAACACTAGCTTAATGAGATCAATACTGTGAAATCTGAAGATTGAAAAATAAGATGAGGTTTCCAGTTTAACACAAAGCCGTGTAATCATGTGCTCTGCTCCCCTTCCAGAGAATTTGAGATAGTAGCACACGGACCTTGCCAGTGTCCACTGATGCATCAGCTCCTCTTTCTCAGAATGAGCTGCTACTTAATCTTTTCTACCTCACCCTATTCTTTCTTTTCAGCAGTTCTCAAAAGATTTTTAACTTAATGCGTTCCTAGGAAGCCTGACTAGAACACTAATGACTTCATTGCTTTGCTTTTACCTCTGTAAAGTAGTTATTAAATTTTTAGTCCCTGATTGAAATTGCATCCCAATTATTCCAGAATAAAGTCTTTCAGATGTATTTAGATTCTATGTAAACTTCAGACTGGCACGGTTGAAATTAAAGCTTTGAAGAAAGAGAGTAGACCTTTAGAAAATCCTTCTCCTCTTTCACACTTCTCTGATAATTAACCCCAGCGTTTGCATACCATCAAGTTTGAGAGATTCTACCACATGCTGCAGTTCAGTGCAGAAATAAGCTAATTTCTGGAATATTTGGTGAGCAAGTAGCATAAGTGAGTGGCAGAGGACCCACGTTTCACTCACGTTTTAGTTCTTAAAATAGTCCAACTCCTCTGTGCTCTGCTGTCCTTTAGCAGGGACAATCTCCTCTGTTTCCTTTTCATTTAAAAAGAAATTAAATGAACAGGGAAGCAGAAGATGCAAAGCAGCCTGAGGAAATTGCTCTAGTTGCTTGCTCATAAAGTGCATTTTTGTGGCTGTAGCAGAAACTGTCATGAAACTTTGAAGTTGATAAGGCTAATACTGCTTTTTATAGGCACAGCAGAGATTTGAAAATTAACAGCATAAAATTTACTTATGACCTCATATTATCCATTTCTGTGGCAAGCGGATTGCAGGTGGATCTTGAGAGTTCTGTTCAAACCGCCTGGGTGTTTCATTTTCTGTCTCCAGTGTCTCCCATGGTCAGACTATACGTAAAAGAATAACAGATATTTAATAGATATTTCTAAATATGTACTTAAAATATATTTCAAATCAAAAGTCTCTTATGTATGTAATTTTGTAGTGGAATAATAAGATGCTAAGATGGATTCTTGCATGCTGGGACTATTCCTTTTGAATTACAATTAGGGGTTGTTTAGTAGGAATCATTTTTCCTAGTCCTAAATTTTTTGTTTAGGAGAAGTTCTGGGTTATTTGTTGTCATGACTGGATAATGATCTTTGTGATTCCAGGACAGTGCAATTAGATTTTTTTTAATTGACTATGTATTTAAATTACTATGTATTTAAATATATACTTGGATGGTGTGGCAGATAATAATTTGGAATTATATCATTTTAAATCTTGATAAACCCCATATTTAAAAAATGGTGGGTCTGTTCCAATCTGTACACCTTATTTTTTAAGCAACTGTAGTTATTACTATTGTTTGGGTTAGTAGAAAATTAGTATTTTGTATTTAAAGAAAATGAAAGCCTATTCACTCAGAATCTGTGGAATCATTCACATAGATGAAAAATTCAAACATGTACTTTTGACAGCCAAATTAATATTAAGTTCAGAAGGAAAACACTTTTCCCCTTGTAATACAGGCTAAAATACCTTGAATTTTTAAATAGGAACTGTATGTTCTCTGATCTGATACCAAGAGTATTGTAAACACTGAAAAGAAGAAAATTCAAAATGTTTAGACTTCTTTTGCAGACCATGTAAACATCTGCATTAAAAAAAAGTAGTCTCACCTTGGGATATTCAGTTTATTTTGGATCTAATTTTTGATCTGCAACAAAAAGGCAGTTACATCAGTTTTGCACTGAAATAGCCTTTAAATTCTGTTTTCATCTACGATTTGTACTATAACTGTGGCTTTTGTGTACTTTACATCTTTACTAAGCATATTTAATCAGTATAATTTTGCTTTCTAAATGTGCACAAACAAGGCAGACCTCATTTTCCATAGGCAAGCTTAAACATAAAAATATGTCAGGTATAATAGATGAACTTAGGCAGCTGTCATTTTTTTTAGATATTCTTCCCTTTTAAAACATTGCTGCAGAAAAGGAAAAGGATTGAAAGAGGAATAAATCCTCTTCAGCAGTGTTTGTTTTTCCTGTTGCATCTATCCTTTCCTATCTATAGCACAAGCAACACATGTACCCTCAATTACCATGTCCTTCATGACACCAGTGAGGAGTTCACGCCTGGGTTTTTGTTGCCATGGACTTTTCCCCATGGCAATGCTCGTAACCTGTTATGTCCATCATCCCTCTGCGAGACAGCTGCACTCCAGCAGAGGGTTTTCACAGCGTGAGCGACGCGCCCCTGCCCTGCTGAGTGACCAAAGGCAAAGCTGAAGGAAGCGGCACATCCATTCCTTCTCCCAGGATTTACTTTTTCTTAATGCGTCCCATGGGAGATCGGAAGACTGGAGGTGGTCATTCTTTTCCATCTATTCACACGTCCAAGAAATAGGTTATTTTGAAAACTCCTATATATAAAGGAGTGAGACATTTTTGAAAGAAAACAAAATGAATTCTATTTCAAAGAAGACTCATCTCTCAAGCCCTCTTTCCTGTTCCTGCTTGTCAGGTCTGCAGAGAAAGCACTGTCACACCATATTAGTGTCCTTTCAAATGAAAACAAGTTTGGTCAGTTCCTTAATGTGCGTGGATAAAGCAAATCTTCTACTGGACTCCAAGCTTGGGTGAAATCTGTAACTGATGAATCTCATTCATTGTAGCAAAAAGGTGTGATCAAAAGGAAACTTGGCACAGGGTGCTTTGCTGATAGAAAGCAGAGCCTGCTGTGGGTCACTGCAGACCTGAATTCCAGCCTGTGCAAGATTTCCAAAGAGAAGCATTTCAGAGCCTCTTTCAAAAACAGCTCCTTCAGTCAGGGCCCAGGGTTGATTCCGTGTTTAAACTGCAGCATACTTAGACTGGCATTTCTTGGTGGTATGACTTACAGCCTTTTTCATGGGCTGGATTTTGTCCTTTGCCATTTGGATCTGCCTGTAATTGAGGCAATGGCACACTGCACTTCGGGGGTCTGCAAGGCTTAGACAAAGACTCTGCTGACCCCTGCTGCTGTCCTTGCTTTCTCCCTTGTTTTTCCTTCTGCAGCCGAAAAAGTTTGTCTCTCTTTGCTAAAGATACTATCAGATGAAAAGTGTTTTCAAATAAGAGGTACAGCTTGCCTTTCTCTGCTTTCTGCATGTGTTTTTCCTTTTCCATGTCAGAGAGATCCCAGTGCTGATGACAGGGTACACAGGCTGTTGTGCATCGGGTACGTTCTTGGAATTGGCACACATCGGAAGTTCTGTCGTACTGATGCTGATCTCACAAATGAGGACCTTTTGCTTTGGCATGCCAGTGCTTTCTGTTCCAGCTTGCTTATAACTGCTTCACAAAACATTTACTATACAACATCATCAACATTAGATGTTTTTTTTTCTTAAGCACGCTTTTAAAACTAAGACGTCTGTTAATCTGAAGTAGATCTTAGTACAGCAGACAACCCTGTGACTATTTTGATGCAGCAGAAGCTTAAAATGCTCTTTATTGTGAAACTAAGCTTTTCACACAAGCTGTGGCCAGATTGATTTTTGTTTTGCTTTCTATGTGTTAGTCACAAGACTTAGTTATGACTCAAATATGAAGAAAAAAGCAGAAATACGTGTAGTCTGTTTTCATGAACAAGGCATAATCACAGAGCCTAGAAGGTTCCTGAAACACACCGCAGTCCTTGGAGTTATTACATCAGGAAACAGAAATACCCATGACTGAGAAGAACTTTTCTGGCATTGTGTATTTTCTCTATCATTAATTCTTAATATGAAAGTAGTAGGTCTAGTTTTACTCATTAAAAATAGGGGGATTTGTTAATGGGATTGTTCTATCATGGCATTACTTAGTAAATGAAATAGAAATCCTCATATTACAAGGTTCTTAGTAGCCAGGTGAGGGGAAATAGCTGTCAGTGGTACTTGATCATCATTTTGCGGTGTGTTCTATTTTAATTTCCTGCAGAAGAAATTTTACTACACACGTGCAAACACATAACACATGGGCGTGTGGCTGTAGTCGCGACATTGGACAGGCTACAAAGGAAACAACAAAAGGATCGTTCATACCAACTAATTACATTTAAAATTTAGATTTAGTTTGCTTCAAAAAATACGGGATTCATTATTTTATTAGGGTGTAGCTTGATATTCTATTTGGTGTTTTCATATCTTATAGTCAAGTAGTTTTCTTCCTTTATTATTGGCAAAACCACAATCAAATTCTTCTTAAGTCAGCGTGTCTCTTATCTGGCAGGATCATATATACACACTCATCAGTGTTTCCTTACTATTCATGGGGTGAAAATAAATGTAACTAACTATACATATATATATAGAAAATTTTAACTATTATATGCTGTTGCATGTGTATTTGAGCTTCATATAAAATACATGCTTCAGCCTGTGATTTTCTTGTGGTTTTTTTTCTGCTTGCTGAAATGGGCTTTACTAGGTGTGCACACTGTTTAGCCCAGTTAATCACATACTATATGTTTTGGGTATGTAATTGCCTCTCCTAGTAATTTGCTAATTTTTTAGAGAACTTGACTGAGACAACATTGCTTAACCTTCAGCACCTTTCAGTTGAATTTTGTGTTGTCTTGAATGAGTTTGCATGAATTTTACATGGTTTTCATATTTCTAGTCTAGCCAATATAAGTTCCTGGTTCAGTTGCAGTCAGAACTTTATTATTAAAAAGTTCTAATTTACTTATATATTGCTGCACCAAATTTAGTTCATATAGAATAATAATGTAATAGTTGAAGCCTATTAATTCCTCCCACCCCAATAAAACCTCTATAATACTTAGCCAAAACAGCTACATTATCTGATAAGTTGATTTAGGACTTTATACATGTGTTCATATAGCCATTTATCTCAACCCTTTCTGAGGAGACCTTTATTAAGCTGTGATGACTGCTGAATATGAAATGTAACCAAGATTATTTTTTTATTCAAATATAATTTAAATATTCATCAAAGAGGAGTTATGCTTGAAACTGACAGAGACTATTAACATCAAAAAATATAATTAACTGCACTGGGTATCATGAAGCAGAGTTAGCCAAATAGCCGAGAGGTCTAATTGCTCTAGAGTCTGAGAAGCAATAGTTTTATTTTATACTTTTGCTGTGGAATTAATAGTGATGTGGTTTCCTACGCGAGGCAATTAAAAGCTGCCTGTTAAGGTTCATTGCACTATAGGAAATCTGTTGAATATCATTTAGTAAACAGAACTGACATGGAAAAGGTACATGAAGATGGGCAGAGTAGGGTATAGATCATAAATTAGGACAGATTAATATGAATTAAATATATGTAAGTAAATTATGAGTACTTTCTAGTGTTAAAAGTCAGCAGTAGCCATGAAAGTGAAAAGTTTTCATTAGTAACACAAAGGAAATGGAATTTAAAGATTATTACAGTGCAGATGTTTAATTCAGAGGAAAGAAATAGAGGAGTAACATGGGTTTAAAAATTAAAAACTATCTACAGAGTAGTAGAGAAATTAGCAGATCTCATATTCTGTAAATGTCTTTCTGCCACAGAATAATCTCCTACTTGCAATAAAAAGAACCTTCTGACCTTTGTGGCTCAATTAAGCTTTTAGTTGTATTCAACAAGAAGAGTCTTCTTTATTGAATCCCATAGATTCTGCCTATGCCCAGAGTATACATTCTAAAAAGGGATGGCCATATTCGTGGTATTTTGACATTAATGAGGTTGCTGAAATGGAAGAGTTTAAGGATCAAAGATACAAGCAATGGTGCTATTTTACGGCATTTCTTTTTTTTTTCCTCTCTAATAATAAAATTGCTATTTAATTGCTTAATAAATGGGCCATGATTACCGAAAGACACAGATAATTTCCCTCTTTCCATTTTATCATCTCCATATTGCAGAACAATAATTAGCAAAAATACTACTATCACAAATGAAAGTAGTTTTCATTTTTTTTCCTTTCTTGTAATAACTGTGAATGAAGGGAGTTTGCATGTGTGTCCTTTAGTCTAGTATGATACTCAGCTTCTATGGTTTTTAGGAAGCAATCTAAACAACTAATGTCATGCTGGTAAAATAAAATCACACAAAGAATTCAACCAGAATTCCTGCTTTATATAAAGACTGGCTGCCTGATTCATACATTATTTAGCAGGCTTACCCTGTTTATATCAGTGACATAAGAGTGCGTGCTACTTTCTCAGAAGAGCGCTGTCTTTGCCGCTTCACAGCACAGTGCCTTGTACTCCCAGGCTTGCACATGGTGTTAGCAGATATTTAAAGCACTTCAGCTTAACATTTTATAGGTCATGATGAACTGAGCCTATAAAACAAGTTACTGCAATGAAGTTAATGCAGTCTTAAGAGTGTTACACAGAGCAAATACTCAATATTCAGGATATTTTTAGCCTACTGTAGACATATCAATGGGAAGGAAAGGTTCTTACCATGAGGAATTCTTTTCCATGTCCAACCTGATTTACAATACACTTACAGTACAGAAGCTTTACTACAAATTTACTACTGAAAGCCATTTTTTCCAGGTTTACCCGGTAGTACAGTAACTATAGGAACCTTGGAATTTCAAATTGTTCTACTACACATACACACATACACATGCAAAACAGAAAAATTAGAAAAGAAATGAGGCAGAAAAATAATTTAATTGGGCAAGCTGCTCTGACCAAAGTCATGCACTTTGAACATCTTGGAGGAAGAACTCTTACTCCTTCTCAGTGACACCAACCTGAACAATGTTTCATCTGCCAAGATGTGTATTTTGCTGTTGTAGGTGCAAAGGCATCTATATTCCTTTCTTAGTAGTAATCTGTGAGCTTAAACCTTACTGTTCATTGCTTCTCAGATACTTGCTTCTTGTGATATACGTCTATATAATGAAGGAGCAATTTGGAAATATATTTAATACGCACATTTTTGCAGCACTGTAAAATTGTTTTGCCATAACTCAAGAGTTTGTGCTCTGTCTATTAAATACTTTCTTTTAGGCTGAATTGTAAGTGTAGCAATAACGTGACAGTTCTGAACCCATAATCTTTCCCTGTTTACTGAATTTATTACAGACATTGAGTTCAACTCTACTGTTACACTCATGAAACTGTAGGTGTTTTCTCATCTAGGAGGTAGCAGCAGTGATATTACTTTCAGTATATTATTCTGGTGCCAGCATCACTGGTGGGTATGAAAAACATAATTTACTTTGTGTATTTAGCTTTCTTGGATAATTTTGCTGCCTTTTTGACAGAGCTACAGCAAAAGAACACCTCCTGGAGTCACATTTAAAACAGGAGCACTTTGGGTAATGTGCTGTAGACAGAACACATATGAGTTAGAGCTCACTTATCATGAATGCTATCAGCAGTGCCTTGTTGCTTTCTTATCAGCCACTTCCTGCTGTCAGCCCAGTGCTTATTTCAATAGTAAAGGATTTGCATCAAATGTAACACAGTATTATATATGGCTAACATGCGGTTTTTAATTGTGCAGGCTCACAAGACTCCTTCAGTGGCAGACAGTTTCATAAAAGGATTAGATCATTAATATTTTTGACACAATTAAAGATTATCGGTGCATTGACAAAGTGAAGCCAGTGAATTACAGTGGTGAACCTGCTTGCCTTGTGTAAAAACCAGCTGCAGAATAGACAGGATTTTTGCAGATGTGGGAACAAGCAAACTGAAGCAGTCCCCTAAATTTCATTGGGCTCAAAACTGGAAGTTCCAGGAAACAGAGAGTGCACAGTTCAAATCAGTAACTTAATCCCTTAACTTTGGATTGCATAGAAAAAGTGGGATTGTGCTTTCCAAGTCAGAGCAGCATACTTTTGCAGGGGAAGTCCTATACCTGGAAGCCCTTCTAGCTTTCCAGATGATAATTAGATCCAGACATCACTGTGGGTAATGAATAACAGGGCTTTTGTGACAGGCATTCCTCTCAGAAGAAAAGAAAGTACTTGTAGTGAGGACTCTCAGACACATTTTAATAGGAAGTGACACCACTGTTACAGAGTTGATTAAAGATCTACCAAGGGACAACACTTCTGGAAAAAATCAGCCGATGAAATGAGAAAAGTTGTAATTTTATTATTAGTTATCAGTTAAATACGTGTAACTTTAAGGCCATGAAATCTGTAGTAAAAATTATGAGAAAAAGCACTGTATCTTCTTGCTAGCAGATTGCACTTTTATAAATCTCTTAAAATAACCAAATTGTCTTTTGCCTCTTGCTCAGCATTTTGCTCTGAGTTCTGTTGAGCTGTATAAATGAGTCACTCTGCAGCCCGATGGAGTTGGTGGATGTGCAGCAGTGGGCACATGGCCTCTGTTGATGAAAATGACAACCCAAAAAGGGGATATTCCCCAAGGCAAGTTTACAAAAAACAAATTATTCTTTTTCACCCTGTAAAACTCATCTTACATGCAGGATCTCTAGCATTATTACAAACTCTAATCCTCTGAGTGGGTAATTAACGGACCAGAAAAGCCATTTGTGGAAAGAAAGAGCCATAAGGGTGAAAAATATTTCTCTGCTGAATGATCTTTAAGGAGTAAATAATTACAAGAGTGAGAGGTTTGGGATGACCAATCTAAATCTGAACATAATTAGGACGAACACAGTTTGAAAATCGAAGCAGTTGGCATGTGCAACAATTCTCATTTCAGAAGACTAATTAAATATTTAAAAGCCCAAAACCCCTCACTATTCACAGAAAAATAGCCTGCCACAAAAGGGTCTGTAACTTTGCAGATAATTAGGAAGGGTTATAGGGGAAAAATCACGGATTGGCTCCAAGGTTCTGCAAGGTCATGTCTTATTATGGTGTATCTTTTATATGGTCCGATAACAAGATCTTGCTAATTTAATCTAAGTAGGGCATCCCATAGCGATTTCCCATTTCCCTTGTTAAAAATATGATTATTTTTCCATATGCTGACTGCAATAGGTGAACATTTTTGTAAATAATTTCTCCTAATTGATACAGGCTATAATATTTTTAATTATTCGAAGTGAATGCATGTGTTAAAGTTGAGTTAGGGTTGCGCCCACTGCATGCCCCATGTAAAGTTGTCCTCAGCCTGCCTGTTGCACAGGGAAACCAAAGGACTCTATAGAATCTGGTTGGCCCAGTGGCCAGTTCTGTAAATGACTAAATCTTAATTTCCTGTTAGAGGCAAAATAGTTTTTTGTTGAATATGCATTTCTGTATGCAGAAAAGATGTTTTAAACTCAGGAGACCCATAGCAAATCAAGCTGAATTTGTATTGCACGGACCTGGAGGTCTGGTGGAAGTGTGAGTTTTGAAAGTGTATGAAGGCTTCTGTTTCAAAAATTGCTAACAAATCATACCTGTCATCTAAAATACCTTATTTTAGTAATTAAAGTGGGTGATTGTTAAAAATCTATTTCAGATCTGTGCAAATTAACGTGAAGAATAAGGCTATATGTTTTCAATGTTGTAATTTTCGAAGTTATTAATTTAGTAATGACTCAGAAGCTGTCTTAAGTTATATAACTTTTAGCCACGTTATGAATATGGTGCATGCCAAGCCATGGATAAAAAAGATCAACTATGCTGCAAAAAAAGAATTCTAAAGGGTTTTTACTTTACTGTTATCCTGTACTCTCTGTCTGGTAGTCTCTTCTCCTGCAAGTCTGTTGCAGTGTTATTCCTAAGGATCAGACAATGTGCTTCAGGATTTTCTCTTGGATTTTCTATAGCTCTGCTCTAGCACTGTGCCTCTGAAATAAATGCCCCTTCGTAAAGCTCTGGGTTTATTCAAAGCCCCACGTTTCTCCCCTGAAACCTGCTCAACACACGAGGCATGATGTTGCACTTGTGCTCATTTGGTGTGAATAATCTGTGCAAATTGCTCAGATACGACGATGCTGCACTACTAAAGTTTTCATTAGTAAGTAAGTATAGCTGCAGGCTATTTATTTTGTCTAAATGGTGAAACATTTAATTGGATCTTTTGAACTTATTACTTTTCAGCAGTGCAGATCTGCTTGGCTTAGTTGGTGTTCTAAGATGTGCACTGCCCGTAATCCCATGCTGCAGCTTCCTTGCAAATACGCATGCATGTAAATAATATGGCAATTATTATTATGATGAAAATTACTGTATTTCCATTTCTTATTCCTCAGGTGGGGTTGCATTAGAAACATTTTCTCTAAAGAACAGGTCTCATCTGCTTCATACTGTTAAGGGGTTTGGGTTTCCCCTATGCAGACCTCACCAGGAGATTTCTATTTACTTTGCACACCTCATTGCATCTTTGATACTTACTTTTACTGTCCTTGATTTACAGCCATCTCCTCACAAACTCTGATTGGTTTTGTAGGCCTTTGGTATAAGTGGTAGAAAGTAGTAGAGATAGAAAAGCAGGATTATAAAAGTGCCTAAAAATATCAAGAGAAAGCAGGAATTATGTATTCCACTGGAAATCCACTTTCTTTTTCCTTTTTCTTTTTTTTTCCTTCTCCCTGTTTTATCTGATGCTCCAGTTTCAGGTTAATGATAACCCCATAATAAATAGCATTTACACCAGTAAGAAAAGTATTAGAACAAGGATGAACTGTAACAAGAAAAACTATTTCTGATAGCTTAGATGTAAGTGAGAAAATTCCTCATTTTAATAGTGACTGCTTTGAACTTAGAGACATGAATACTAAAAGGCAAATGGGTCATAACTAAATGTGTTAAAGTTGTAAGAAGAGGTTGAAAGCAAGATATATAGTTAAATTACTTTGCCATGCAAGTCAGATACACATTCATTGACAGTGAATCAGACAGAGTAATTCTAAGAAAAGGCCTATGGGAGTTGCATATTTTATGCTATGTTTTATTGTCTATTTGGAGGTTTTATGCTTAATGCATACCCTTAGACTCCCACAAGATTACATTGTATAAAGAAAGCACAATTAAATATTATTGCAATTTTTTATTGGGCAAGTGGAAACAAGGCTATGGGGCACCTTCTCCTACAATATTAATTATACACTATTTAGCTTCCTTATATGTGTTTACTTGGTAATTAGGAAGATTCAACAAATCATCAATATTATATTTTGAAAGAAAACAGAAGGAAAAAACACCATTTTTTTTTTCTTCACCCCAAATATTTTTCATCCAAATCTCCCAGATTTATTACTGTAATGGTCATGTTGCCAAGTGCATAGAAAATCCTAGGGCTGGTTCATGAATTTTCAAACCAGGCTGTAGGACGCCTCACTGCTTTAGCAGTCATAGCACCAATATCTAGACACAGCTCTTATGGGCAAATTCTGCTATCATACCTGCTCATGTATCTCCTTTTGTCTTTTAGATAATGAAAACTGCAAAGCACAGTTCACTAAATCCATTTCCTCTTTGAGCTCAGTAAAATAGGTGCTATTTCCTTTTTGCATGCTCATTCCCCTATAATAGTTTTGGGGCTTCTAAATTGAAAATAATTTTTAAAAAATATTACAAATTAGTAAGCAATGTTGTCAGGCCAGTCCCAGAATTATAGATCTATCTTTAGGGGCGTGTAGCTCTGTAGGATGTGTGCACTCATCCTGCATGGGAAGGGTAGTAGAAGCAGCAGTGATGGCTGGCCAATCCTCCTTCAAATCCAGTCTTTATAGGAAGGCTGGATTTTCACAGCAGGTCTTTTTTCCAGGCTTTGGTTTGGCTTAAATTGCTAACTCATTAGGTCTCAGTACATAATAATGTATGGTTTGTGAGGTGAATTTGAAACTCAGAATTTAAATACATGCCTGTAAATTTATGTACTGCGGCATTTCTTTATCAAAACATCCCTAAAATAAAATCTCTGTTCTCCTTTTTATATGTAAGTTCTGTAATAAAACATAGTATTTAGGTAATATTTGATGTCTTCATACATCTGTAACTTTGCATTTAATGACAGGAGTGGAGGTTTAGTGAATATTCATACAAAAGCAAAACCACATCTCACATGGCAGGTGTAGACCATTAGGAATACAGCTGTAAAGACAGCTACTTACTTTGGGTAATGAAGTTCAGGGATTTTTCAGTGTAAGTCATCACATGAAGTGCATTCATCCCATATTCCCATATCTTTTCACTCAGACTGCAGCTCACCCAGGGTGAATAAGGAACAAGAAGACCATATGGAGTATGTGGTGCTGCAGCTCGGAGTTTACGTGCCTCGAGTGGTGTTTAAGCAGGCTGCTGCAGGCGATAGGCAGGAACATGCCATCGTGCTGGCTTTTAAGTGTTTAATCAATATGCTGAAAGAGAAATATCATCAGAACTGGCTTGAAAGTTTCAAAACATACCAAGATAGTTCTTTTTAATGTATCAACTATGTTACTAAAAATTAATTTTACATACTAAATGTGAATTATAGTGTATCTTTTTTTTTTTAATAGTAAATTACATGTGACTGTGTTTGCATTTCACCCTACTTAAGGAAACACTGCATTCACAGAAATACAACATCAGGACAACCCAGAATTATTTTGATAGTTTTTTTCTGGCTATACATTCATCTATATCCTTTTCAAAATATCATGATGTTTATGTTACTATTTTTGTCAAAGTTGTGTATGCAAAACAAAAGCATTTGAAGGATACATTGCAATGTGGACATATTTCATACATACCTGATTTTTGCAAACTGCAAGAACCACTTGTTAAGGGTCTGCTTATATCTTGCTGTATCAGATGTGACTTGCCCACAGAGATGACCTCTTCCCTCAGTCAGTTGGTTTGATCCATGCAGTGCTAATGTCTTTCCAGAATCTGTTTTTCAGATCCCAGTGCTTCACTTTCTGGTCCAGTCATAATACACTGAGGTTTTCATTTTAGTGCTAGAGTATTTGTTCAAGTCCATAGATTGTGCGTTTTTAATCTTCCTTAGAACAATGGTGAATAATGGCCCTTGGCAGGAGATAATGAAATTTTCTTAATTTATATTTTCAAGCAGAATCTTCAATTGAAAATGGCATCCTATGGCCTGCAGACATAGCTCTAGTGCAAGTTTCAGGGGAGCTGTAATAATAATGCAGTGCCAGCAGTGACGAGGAATGATAGGACAGTGAAGAAGCAATTTAAGAAAGAAAAGAGAATGTACCAAACCTTTATTGTAGCATATCTAATGATCTGCTGAAGATTCCCAATAGCTTTGGGAGCATGACAGGAGAAACTAATGTTATCTTGCCAAAACAGAAGCCCCTGCTTAATCAGCAGAACAAGATTATTGATTAAAACACCTCGCACAATAGATTGCACATGGAATCTCATCTCCATACATTGCACATGAAAAAGTGCAATAATAAGCATAAGGTAATAATCATAATAATAAAAAAAAGCAAAAGCAATTTGTTGGGAATTGTACAAGTCAAGATTAGAGTTGAAATACAAACAAATTATCATGGAAAATACAGCTGTCCTTGTAGCTGAGCAGAGAGGATGGATGCAGCAGGGACAGGGCTACATCATGAGCAGAAGATAATACCAGCCCTGCTGGAGCTGCTTTACTTTCCTTTTTCTTTCTGTATTCATCTGAAATGTGAAGGGCCATTCCTCATTTGCACAGTCTTCTTCCTGAGGTGAAAGGAGTTCAGACATTATACTGTAACTGTTAATTAAACACTCCATTTGATTTTTAGATTACTCTAAGTGATGCATGTGCATTATGAAGATGTAACCTTTCTTCATTCATACTAAAATACAGAAGGAACGTGTGTCAGAGTACACAATTGCTCCTTGCATTCATGAGAATAGTGATAATTCCTGCATTTCCCCTTGCAAAAGTGTTGTCGCTGCTAGCACAAGAGCCTGAATTATCATTCTTTCATTACTGCAGTTAGTCCTTTCCTAACTATCATTTCAATTTTAATTCATACATTGCCTCTCCTAAGTTAACTGTTACTGAGTTATACAGACTTCTTTGCTGATCTGCTGTATTTCCTTGTAAATGGCAAAGTCATTGTGTCATAAATCTTTGTGAATATTGTGAATTCTTCTTGAGTGGGAAGACATTTCTCAGTGTGCAATCATATGAATTTTAAGATTCTACATAATCCCCTGAAAATGTCCATATTTTAACATATGCTGGGGAAGTATGCACTTAGGTAGATTGCAGAATGCTTAAATGGTATTTAAACCTGCAGAGAATTCAAACAGTAGATTACAAACACTGAAACACCAGAGTATTTGTGATTTGTCTTCTTTGCAGAAATTACAGCTGGTTTGTATCACACCTTCATTATAACAATTCTGAAAGAGTTTGAATTGAGAAACCAAATTAACAATATATCATGTAGAAAAAATAACTTTGGTTAAAATGAATGAGGGACTCCCAAGTTATTAATCAGTTCAGGTTTTTGAGGTTTGACTTTTTAAATTTTTTTTTCCTAATGATGTCTAGGCCAATTTTGCAATTTCCAAGGCACTTTATTTCTATCATAGCCTTATTTTGGAGAATCATGGGACACAAAAGGTGCTTGCCCATTACAAAAATAAATGGGCCACCAGGTTTAAGGCTGAAACAGTGGAATATCCTCTTCTTCAAGCACAGTGTTTCTAAGTGTAAAGGTTTCTTAAAATTATGGAGTTCTGCTGTAGCAGTGATGAGGTAGCTTTGGTAATCTGTAGCCATGTAGGATAATCTGCTGTTTAGTGCTATTTTGTGGAGAGTAGATTCTCTTTTATCTAATGTGCTACAGAATTTGGAGCTTCTTGTCCTTAAGAAGCTCAGCTGAAAGCCTTACCAATTTGTAAAATGGTTTTTGCAGACAGTAGCAGAAGTATAGGCCAACAGATAACAGAAGTATCCCTGGTTTTGCAGCAGACAGAAGGCTTTAATTTATTCAGAGAACAAATCACAGTAGTATAAATTCCCTGAATTACTTGTCTCAGAACTACCTCTACAAAATTCGCTTATTCTTCACCTCTTCTCTGTAACCTATGAATTAGGATTGACAGCTGCTATAGTTGCTGTTGGTTTTTATTAAAAGTCTCACTCTAATGGAAATATGACCTCTAAATAGGTAAAAAAATATTACCGTTACCTGTATGTCAGCTTTTAAAACTGTGTCTTTAATTTGAAATCTTAGAAGTGTATGTAAATTGCTCAGGTTTTATAAAATACAGCCAACAGTGCAGCAAAATCAGTGATTTGAATGTGCAAACCTGTAACTTAAAGCACAAATACACTATTCATGTAGTTATTCAAGTAATTCCACTTCTTGGGGAAGTGCTGGTGGGCCTGGTAGCACTGCTGTATACTGCAGCAGTGGACATAACTCGTTGTTTTGTAACTGGGGTCTTAGGTTTAGCCAAAGGGGCTGCAAAAGGTGACCATGTGCACAGCAGGTGAAATTTTTCATAAAGGACTTGTCAAAAGTTTTTGGCGTGTTATCAACCTAGTATGAAGTTCTTCTCAGTTTCCTGGCTGATGGCAGCATTATGAATCTTTTACTGAGAGAAAAGGAAACTGAAGAAAACAACTCTTCACAGGGAAATTAGTCTATCTTTTTCTCACTGCTAAATATGACCTTGGTTAGCTTCATTCTCAAGCAATTTCTCCCAACATGTACTAGTTTTATTTTGTAACAAATAAATAATTCTGTCTTAATTGCTGCTCATTTGAGTATAAAATAAAATTTTCATACAGCTTAAAGCTGTGGAAACCATCATACTGAAGATGCACTAGAAGAAGTCTTGTAGGAATTACTTTGGCTTCAGCATAAGATTTTTGCTAAAGAAATGCGAATTTAGAGAAATTTATTACAAAATGCTACATCCCAGATTTTCTCATGCTGGTTAGTGTACCTGAGGTGTGGCACATAAAAACCCCTGCACTGGGGATATTGCAGAGAGGTCTGTGAGGTTTGGGGCCACATTGCCTTCTGCTTCTGCAGCCTCCATCTACACCACACACACAGCAGCAGCACTCTGTCCTCCATGGGAGGGGCTGTGTGCACGTTTTCACATTTTACACACTGAGTACAGTGGTTTTCTCAGCAAGCTGGGTGCACATTTCACCACTTCACCCTGGGTCTGAAGCCACTGGGTGTGTCTGAGTCGTTCCAGGCTCTGCTGCACTGACTGGCTGAGCCTTTGGGGTGGGAGTGGGGTGGTGTTATTTGTGCAAGAGCTTTGCCCTCTGGAAAAGGTGGCAGATGAATTCCCACAACCTATCCATATCCATGGTTGTGTGTATACAGAAATCCCTGACTATTTCCAATCAGTTCTGCAGTGATGAGGCTTATGATGGTAGAAATAAGCAACTTTAAAATTCTTTTTTTTTTAAATTTAAAAAAAGAGGAAAAATATAAAAATAGTTAGCTGATCAACTCAGAGAGCTTTTGTCTCTGAGTTTGCTCAGCAGAGAGGCACAAGCATGTCCTGACTGGCTCTATCCTAGTTTGATTACTGTATAAAAAAGGAAGTAATTTATAATAGAGTTCTTTGAATATGTTTGCTCTACCTTTTATGAGGTAGCATGAATTATTCTAATAGCTGTTGGTGCTGTACAGCTGTGGAAAGCCACTGATACAAGGCAGATTATTTTAGCTTGGGTTATGTGGTATTCAGGAGTATGGGAAGAAGTAGAGCAATAGAGAAGCTGATGTACAGCTGGAGTCAAAGACTAGTCTATTACTGAAGTTCAGACTTCTGTTATTCAGTTTGCTGACAAACAAAACTAACCCCTGGGAAGATCAGCCAAGCTCTTTCCCTTTTAGTCACCAAACTCCCTGACCTTCCTTTTTTTTTTTTTCTTCCTCTTCCTCGTGACTGTTTTCCTGTATTACATTTTGATTGTCTCTTCAAGGTTCACTGTTCACTTTTAACTTCCAAGCTAATTTTTTGGTTTTTTGTTTTGGTTTTTTTTTTCTGGAAAAAATAATAGTAGTCTAAAATCTATTATTATTATTATTATTATTATTATTATTATTATTATTACTCTTCAAAAACATTAAGTTCAGTAGATCCTCACAATTAGAGGCATTGTAATAAAGGTTTTTTCTTTCATTGTTAAGCAAATAATTGTTATGTTTCAGTCTCCTCAAAAATACATCTGAATTAATTTTCTTTACTGCTTCCTGTAGCCAAACAGAGGAAGCTTAGAGTCCACCAATTGCTCCTAAAATAATTAAAATGGAAATGCTAATGTTCTTTGTCTACAATAGCTCTTCTAACCAAAATAATTTCCTTGAGTCACAAGAAAAATCTCTCTGAGAAGTAAAGCCATTCAGCAGGATGTATGTCTCTAAAGATGGAAGGGATTACTCGTTGTTATTATGCATTATTCAAAATTGCACATTTTTTCAATCATCGTCTTTGCATTTTATTTCCATTTTATTGAACAGTAGTGTCAATTCAGTCTAAACTTGATACTTGATACAGCTGTCTCTGATAGTGGGGACAGTTAAGATAGCATAGATCTCCAAATTTTTAAGTATAGAGCCTGAACTGAAATATTGCCCTGAAGTCTTCTTTTGGACTTTGGCTAATTAGTATTAATTAACTTTGTTGTCTTATGGATTGAACTGCCCAAGTGTGAAGAGAGTTAGCACTGAATGTAGTCCTTTAGTATGAACTTGCAAATTAAATGTAATTTTAAATTAATTAGCTTGCTTTCTTTTCCCATTACAGGTGCAACAACCGAACACAGTGTATAGTGGTTACTGGGTCAGATGTGTTTCCTGATCCTTGTCCTGGAACATACAAATATCTAGAAGTTCAGTATGAATGCGTTCCTTACAGTAAGTATAATCTTTTTATTCTTGCTCACTTCCTCTGGCCCTCACAATTGAAGCTGGAGTGCTGTTACATGGAAAAGAAGCATATGTTTATGGCCCATGGCCCCATTATGCATGCAAAGCACTTGCAGACTAGGGCCTCCAATTAGCTTCACAAAGTGTGGAAGGAAGCCATGGTGTGATGCTGGCCAAGTGTCTGTCTGTGTTCTTAAGTGTTTGGCTTTTAAGGCTACTGTTTTTCCAGAAAACAAACTCAAATTAGCTATTCAATAGGCCAGATAGAAATTTGTACTTTTGCCCGCAACCAGTTGCTGACAAATTGGCTTGGCTCACAGACTTGTAAAGCAGGAATTGACTTCAATTTTAATCATGATCTACTTGAAAGGCTACCTGCTGCTGTGGTGACTTTGGGTGCACAGCAAAACCCAGCACTGACATTCAGAGGCAAGTGACCCAGTTGGGGGACATTGTAAAAGGATTTTGTGCTTCGTTATAAACGAACGCAGATTCAGAGTGAATAATTCATTAATAAGGTACTCACACTGCGTTCTTTAAAAGCAAAGGGGAAAAGAGTGAGAAAGAAATGTTTGCTTTTAATTGAAAGACAAAATGTCAGTTGTGTCTTGAATCAGCTAGCAAAATAGAGTTTTTCACTGAAAACAAAGTAAATAGTGAAATCATGATGAGACAGAAAAATGTGAAGTTATGGTTACTTCAGCAGTTTTGTACAATATTCTTTATAATGCCAAAGCTCAGTAGTTTTAGACATACTTCTTATTTCCTTGCAATAATTAATGCTTTTTTTTATTGACATGTGTGCATGTTCATGAAAGTTCTGCAGATTCGACACTTTTAACTGGTTTTGCTTTCTTGTAAGGTCATTCTTTGCAGTGACTTCTCCCTCATCCTGTAACTCAACAGAGAAATAGCTGTGCTTGCAATGGAATTTGAGCAGTGCACTGATCATTCCCTTGAGTTATTATTAGGCATGAATTTCTTGATTTGCAGTAATCCTTAACTAAAGTCGTATTTTCTGTTGGTACAGGAAACTGGCCAAGTCTGAGATGCAAAAACACTGTGGTGACAGTATATATTGAAAAAGGAAGGAAATGAGTTCTGGCATAAGCAAAGCCATGCCAAAACTGTCCATACTGTTTCCTGCAAAATTTAGAATTCTCAAACTGAAAACTACTTTGTACTGCTTCCATACTGAACCTTCACTGTTGTTAAAGGCCAAGCACAGATCATCTGTTTTCTCTTCATTTCTGCTGTGTCATTGTGAAATGGTTGCTTGCTGATTTTTTTCCCTGTACCATTTGTAGGTTTGGAAGCCTACTGCAAACAGTGATCCCTAGTACCATTCCTCCTGTGTGTAGTATTGGTGGCTTGTTGTAACTGTTCTTCTCGTGCCACTTTTGAGGAGTGATGTCTTACCCCAATCTAACCAAAGTTTTGTTCCACAAAGACCACTTCTGCTTTAGCACTATTTTCATTTCCAAATTCTCAGAAAGAGGGCAGTGCACCTGATTCCAAAACCTGAGGTCAGTCAAGTGACAAGAAGTTACCTTTCCAGTTCCAGTAGGCTAGCTCATAGAGGAAAATATGTAATGCAAATAATGTTCAAACATAATTTTTTATGCTGTTTTAGGAAGAGCAGTGTGGATATGTTCTACTGATTGGGTATTGCTATCTCCAGGAATCTTTTCTTTTCCAGTTTCAGAAGTATAGTGCCACAGCGCGGCCTACCCTGTACTCTAACTTGTAGTTACTTTAATTTTAAAGTGCTTATTTTTGTCAGTTGCATTGGCCTACCCTTTGAATTCTGTAATTCTGTGTCTGTCATAATTCAGGATTCTGGATACTTTCCTGTTTTTTCAAAGTCTATAAGTTTCGGAGTTTGTCAACTGCAGCATGTACAGTGATGACGCTGCCCAATTCCAGAACTGTAAGATGCATCACCTGTCATTACCAGCAGTCATCAAAAAGATTGCCAGTTACTAAAATGAGTTTTGAAGATTGGTTTCAAATCACATTGTGCTTCAGTAGCCATTTTGATTGTTTACTCTCTTTCTTCCCTGTCCCACAAAGCCTATCCTGTTATTTTTCCAAGTCTCTTTTTTTGATGCCTACTGAACTCCAGTTACCAAATCTAAATTTTATTTCCTTTCTTGTTCCAGAGCTCCTTATCTAAATTTACAGAATGACTGAAATCATTAGATTTGCAAATAGCAGCTGTATCAGTGTAAGAGACTTCTTAGGAAGGTAGGATAAGCTTTTGTGGGCCCAGGAAGGGAGGAGTTTAGTGATCACAGCACTTCTAACCAAAGTTCATTTATTTCATTAATTTCATCTTCAGTTACTGCAAGACTAAAAAATTTGCAGTACTCACTGTGGTGGCTTTCAGTCCATGAGAGATGACAAACAGCAATTTTAAGAGGTTTTGTGGTGAAAGATGAGAGTTCTTACGCACTGGAGTTGCTGTCACCCTTGTACAAAATGCAGTTTATGAGCTCCTCTGTGTCTTGCTGGCCTCCAGAAATACATAGCTGCTTTGCTTATTTGAAAGTACTTCATTTTGCCAATTTAATTAAGTTTGAAAGTACTTAATAAATGCTTCCTTTTTTGTATCTCAAAGTGAAAAAAAACCAAAAAACAAAACAACAAAACATTTTTTCAGACGCTCAGTTTGATCTCAAACAAAAATTCCAGACAAATTTGATAGGCATTGCTTTGTCCTGAAATAATAAGAGTGCTATCAATTAAATTACAAAGAGATTGAGAGTACTATACTTGACATTTCTCTCACTTGTGCTTCACAGTGTATGTTGGCACTTTGACTAACAGAAGCCAGCCCTTTTATAAAGAACATCAAAAGTGCCATTTTCTATATCTGTGCATTTTTATTATTTATTATTTATTTATTTAAGCCTATTTGGACTCAGGAATTCAATAGAAAGCATTTTAAAGTGTTTTATTATCTCTCTCTATGTATTGATTGGTCTTTGCAGCATTTGTTTATTTCAATAAGCCCATCTGTCCCTGAAAAATGTACAGCTGTATACCAATGCATGCAGAGCAGACATGCCAGTAATGATTTTATTTATCCCTATATTTTCCCCAGCTTCTCCTATTACTAATTCTAAGCAGGTACAGTATCAATATTGCTCTTTGGTGAGAAATAAGCACATGCATAGAAGTTCACAAACAGAATCATCTGAAAGTCATTAATACTAATGGTGAAACATAAGAATTCACCTCAGAATACATCTTCTGTTTACTCTGATAAATCTAGAATTACAAATTACAGAAAAATGGGTATTTTACCTGAAGATGTATAACGGTACAAAGGCTAGGAAAACTACTGCTCATTTTGAAAATATTGACACTCTCTAGTTCACCTGTAAAGTTTTGGAATTGTTTCCTGAAGAAGCACTAGATCAGATCAGCCAATATCATTCCCGGAATAATCATATGTAATTTTATTTTTTATTAAATGAAACTGAAAATCCAAAACTTTATATGAAACATACAAAGGCATTTTTCAGGATAATATTGTAATACTGAAAATGTAATAGCTGTGCAAATAGTTTTGATACACTTCCCTGGTATCAGCAGCTACTGCTGCACAGCTTGGTACATCTGTCATTTTCCAGGTCATTTTATGAAACCAAGGGAGCATACTTCAAAGGCCACAGAGTATATGAAATAGGTTTATTGCAAATAATTATTGAAAAGCTATTTACTAGCTGGGCTTCAGCTATATATCTTTCTGTAACTTCCTTAAAACTTCCTGGGGGAAAAATTGCTGTAGTAATATAACTTTATTAATTGGGTTCAGTTTATGTCTTCCATGTATGGTGGCAGGATGGATGTTTGTTTTAAACACAGTACTGTCCTTGCATACTAGCTTGCTGTTTCGGGCTTAATCGATGATGCTGGAGAATATCTGAATGAGCTAATTGTTAATTTTTTCTTCTCTTTTCCTCTTGCTTACTGTGCTTTTGCTTCTTTTTTTCTAGATGATTTTGCTTATTCCTTCTAGTCTGATTTTGCAGTTATAGACTAAGAAGTGGCAAAAGTTCTCAAGATTAACATTCAGGAAAACAAATAAAATACAGCCTAAGGAGACCCAAAGGGTGCAAGCTGCTTTCTTTGCAAGAAAGAAAAGCAGGGAAATGTCTGGGGCAAAGATGGGGGAAGTTTAATAATCACATATGCAAACCTATATAATTAATATACTGAATTTTGTATTTCTAATTATCAATTAATACAGTATATGTGCACTTGCACATATATGATAAATTAATATGTTTCTTAAAAACCAACTTGATTAGCGTTATGCTTTTAGAAGAAGAGTGTACATAGCATGTATTAGTAAAGTAATTCATTATTTATTCAGGTTCACTAAGTGAAACTACATGTCAACATATCTGTATTCCCTCCTTAATCTGCTAAAATGATTGATCCATGTTCATTTGAGTAACCGTAGAATCTCTCTCCTGCTAGGTTATCCTGTTGTCTGTTTCTCTTTATCCAATATAGAGCAGTTCTTATTCTCCCTATATTTAGCGTCTGTTACTAATTTAATCTTTTAGACTAATAGTCAATTTATGTTAATCTTCTTTCTTTTTTCCTTGCACTTTTTTATTTTTCTTCCGATGCTTAAAATAGAAGTGGAGCAAAAAGGTAAATAACGTATACAGTCCAAACCCCAGCTCCTTGTTATGTGCCTTATGGATGTTAACCTCTTCCCTTCCCCTCCCCACAACACTCTTATATTATGATAATCAGCAGGATCTCATAAGTACACCTCATAAAGAAGTCGACTGTTTGCAATAAAGTGACTTGGCTGCTTAAAGTAGGTGGCGGGGTATAGTGTCTGAAGTACTTGGGCTGGAGGGAAGACTCCCTTGCTTTTTTCTCTCCCTTTCTCTTTGTCTTTCTTTCCCTCTCTTTCTCTCACCCTTGGGTAAATTCTTGTTAATCAAGTGTCATCTTGCCTGGCTTCCAGAACCCTCTCCATAGCATGCCATGGTTACAGGGTTTCCTGGTCTGTTTCATTCATTGCTTTGGTTGTGTTTTGTTTTCTCTGCTCCTAATTGCTTTCTCTATATACCTGATGATTTGTTTTGTTCCTTTATTTTTAATCGAGGCACCTCCTTTTTCAGCCTCACCACTTCTTAAAGTTCTAAACAAGTCAATGTGATTTTTTTTTTTGGACTGAAATGACCTAGCACACTGCTGCACATCAGCTAAAAGCTCTGGAGTGTTAATGTGTACTCACTAAAAGTCTGAAACGAAAATGCAAGAGTAGCTCTACATTTTCAGTTGTCTGTGTATGCCATTGAGCCTTGGTCTGTACTAGTGAAAACAGTTCCCATCCACTTTCCATACTGGTACAGCAAGAACATGGTAACTTTAAGAAAAGTGGATGATAAAGGGTGATAATTGCATTAATTATAACATAAGGTATAATCTAGTGCCAATTAAATTGATTTTTTTTTTCTTCCTGACACAGTCATTATGATTTACCTACCTTTTTGGTTTTTTCTTCGTTTTTTTTTTTTTAATTTTTATTATGAGACAGTCTTAATTTAACATAATTCTTGTCTTACTTCTCTCTGTGACTGTTAGTTTTTGTTTGCCCGGGGACGTTGAAAGCAATTGTGGACTCACCGTATTTATATGAAGCTGAGCAAAAAGCAGGTGCTTGGTGCAAAGATCCTCTCCAGGCTGCAGATAAAATATACTTCATGCCATGGACTCCGTATCGCACGGATACTTTGATAGAATATGCTTCTTTAGAGGACTTCCAGAACGGACGCCAGCAGACGACGTACAAACTCCCAAACCGAGTGGATGGTACTGGATTTGTGGTGTATGATGGAGCTGTCTTTTTCAACAAGGAAAGAACTCGGAACATAGTAAAATTTGACTTGAGGACTAGAATTAAGAGTGGAGAGGCTATAATCAATTATGCTAATTACCATGACACCTCTCCATACCGATGGGGAGGAAAGACTGATATTGACTTGGCAGTTGATGAAAACGGCTTGTGGGTAATTTATGCTACGGAACAAAACAATGGGATGATAGTAATTAGCCAGCTGAACCCCTACACTCTGCGCTTCGAAGCCACCTGGGAAACGACCTATGACAAGCGGGCGGCATCCAATGCTTTCATGATCTGTGGTGTCCTGTACGTGGTGCGGTCGGTGTATCAGGACAACGAGAGCGAGACCGGCAGGAACGCCATCGATTACATCTACAACACCAGGTTAAGCAGGGGCGAGCACGTGGACATTCCTTTTCCCAACCAGTACCAGTACATCGCAGCAGTGGATTACAACCCCAGAGACAACCAGCTGTACGTGTGGAATAACAACTTCATTCTGCGATACTCCTTGGAGTTTGGCCCGCCTGATCCTGCCCAAGGTACGAATTTCTTTTTTTCCTCATTTTTGATCTCTTGATGTTTCCATTCAGAGAAATAAGTTACAATGTTTTTGGTCTTAGATTTAGCTCATGACAGAAAGCCGAGGAAGGGTTTTTTATCTGCAGTGTGCTAAGCTGAGCAGCGTTACAGCAGTGCAAGACAAATTTGCAGAACCTGTGAAGAAAAATAGGATTACTTTATTTGGTTTACAGGCTCGTGCTGTTCTTTTTTTGCCTTTTTTTTAATTATTTTTTTTCCTTTTTTAAATGCAAGTGCATAGCTTTTCTGGTTGAGAATGAGTTGGGGAATTACTTACTTTATACCATCAGTCAGTTTGACTCCAATAGCTAAACTGAGTTGGAGTTGCTTCATGCTGAGCCAGAAGCCTGTTCCTATCCGCTCAGTGTTACCTGCCTTCTGAATTGATTACAGCACACATGCAGACCTTTTAACTTCTTGGCGCCAGCAGTGGAGAGCAATGTGTGCTGGGAGGTCCCAGAGGAGATATATGGGGTTAATGTGCAATACCAAGCATAAGTATTTTTCTGCAGCCCTATTTTCACAGTTTTTAATGTCAGGTTAGACAAGATTGTCTGACATCTTTTTAGTAGATTTCTCAGTAAGCCCCTTACAATTGCATTCCAGCTTGCTAGAAGTTAGTACTACTTCCTAAAATGAAAGATACTAACTGCCAAAGGGAAAAGAAAAATGGAGGTCTTTAGGTGTCAGAAATCCCTAAAAAATGACATGAACAGGCACAGCCACATATTAACATCTACAGAGGAAAGTAAATACCAGGAGAAATGCTCTGTGGCAGAAGATATATGCAGCAAAAGCTGCTTTAGCAATGAAGGTAATACTTCACTTCTCTCATCTAACTGCTATGCATGTTTAGCAGCCATTTTTTCTACTTCAAGAAAGTAGTAATAATGGCTTCTGCACATGAAAAGTTGCTATCCTGCTTCAGCAAAGCTGATTCATGCACAGCAGTGCAAACTGAATTATGCACACAATTATAACAGCACACATATAGCTTTTCCAGGTACAAAACTGCATATGAGGCAGCAGAACAGGGTGATGTAGAACCCATAAGCATAAGTTAGTGATCTCCAAAGCCATAATGATCTGTCCAGTCTCCTACAGAGCTCCCTGACAATGCCTGGCCAGGCTCAGGCAGGTTACAGGTGTTTGGGGAACTGGCCGGCTTTGTTCTCTGTACATTGAGAAAGTCCATTCCTCAGGGAGGCTTTGGGGCTGCCCTTAGCAGAGAGATAAACCACCTATGTAATTAAAAAAAATTAAAACTTTCATTTTCATAAATTCTCATGCATGCCACTTTTCATTCAGTTCAGCTGAGACAAAGATGCATTTTAAATTCTCCAAAGCTTTAAGAGTAAGAGAAGAAGATGGAGGTGCAGGCTCTAAGTAGCTTTTGCAGTTCAGTCAGCTGCTGTGAATGTGAAAAAAGCTAATCTTTAAATCACTGCATAGAAGAAAAAGTGTAAAAGCAAAGCAGGGGCAGAAAAGGCTTTGTGGAATCCTTTGTTCTCTTTAGTAAACCTCCAAACATCTCCTGTAAGGCATTTCTTAATGTTTTTATTATGAGAGAGTCTTCAAGAACTTATGTTATAGTCTGTGTGCTGGCCACATCCCATCTGCTCTCAAAACCAGATTTGGGCATCCACCAGCACCCTTTTCTCTTCCTGAGCTCCTTGCTGGCATGCAAGGCAGGAGCAGAAATTTTTATTCCAACAAGACCTAGGCAAGAATGGGTTCAGGGCACACTGCAGGGTGCTTGCCTCTCCTCTGAGCTATTTGCCCATTCACCCATGAAGAGAGAAAAGGAATATTTGAGTAAGTTATGAGTTTGGGTTTTAAATGCATTAGGACATCAGTAAATATCTTTTGATTCTGATATTTTTGAAATATAGAAAACAAATGATGACACTCATTTCATTTGAGCATGTGATGCATATATTCACGCACAGTATTTTTACTTGGATAAAGGCAATACCCAATATTTTAATTTTGTGTGGGTATGTACATTGCAGATCTAAGAATATGTTTCAGGTCATTTCCTCTTTTGCCTAAGCCAATGCCTGTAGTTAGAAACTACTAAATGAAAAGAAGAATTATCTAACATAATTATCCTTGAGATGTACTTCTATAAAAGCAAGAAGAAATTCTTTATGGTATCTACTTCTATATTTATTTCTAGTTCCTCTTTGTTTCAATATAAATTCTGTATAAATTGCAGCTCAGTCCTTTGACTATTATATAAAGGATCTACATGTGTAATACACATTTCGATTTTTTATCTCATATGGAATTAGATCAGCTTTTAAGCATGCTTGAGGAACAGCGTTTTCGTGCTTTTTTTTATTCTAATTTGGTTTGGGTTTTTTGTGGTCAACTCAGATTTCTTAATCATCTACTCAACAACATAAGAGCTTCCATAACATTCTGTAAGTCACCTACCACAAGAACTTTCTTTCGGTGTCCTTTGCAACAGTACTTTAATATCAAGTATTTAATGGTGTCACAAGGTCAGTGTCTCAAAATTGGAAGTCATGGCCCTTTCTTTTCAAATGGTTAACTTGGGACCATTGTGGAAAACCCAGTAATCTGTGTTCCCTCCGTTGCCAAGTAAGAAATAATGATAGATACTGATTTTTAGGTTTTTTCCCTATATATCTGTCTTGGCTATTAGTTTTTGTCTACACCACAATGTCCAGCTACCAAGTGCTTCAAAAACACCAGTCTTTCTTCCTACATGAAAGATGAATTTGTCAGACTTGAGTTGCACTTTCCCTTCAAATTTGCTCCCAGGGCCAAAACTTGGGCTCATCCATGTCCTGAAACTCCTGGCTTTGTTTTCTGTATTGTCTCCTTCATTTTTAAATCTCCCTGTTGAAACCTCTGGAATACCACTGCAATTAACCTAATGTTGACCTTGCTCTTGCTGCAAGCCTACACCATTTTCTCTTCTTGTGGCTTTCCCAGTATCCTTATTTTCTTAGTCTTCAGGAGAAGCTCTTCATATTTCTAAAACTGTAGCTGCTGGAGACAGATTGCTGCTTTAGTACTCAGACAGTGGGGTCTGCTGCCCTTAGAACTCCTCCCTTAAACCTATTCTTTTCATGTTATTTTCTTCCTGCTTCTCTCGGAAATTATAATACACAGACGTATCATAGAATGATGGAAGGATCATTAAGTCCAACCATAAAGCTCACCCTGCCGAGTCCCCCACTGAACCATGTCCCTGAGCATCACATCTGCACATCTGATGCTGAGCAAATGCCCCAACTGCATTTGCAAGGGGTCCTCCTGTTTCTGCAGTGTCTGCTTGTGTCTGCCAAGATGGTGCATTTGCAAGGTGTCTGCCAAGACAGTGCTTCGTGTAAAACATTCAGCCTGCAGCTGTGCTTCTCTGGTGTAGATGTGGAAATGGTTTCCAGAGCTACAGCTGTCAAGTACCGCTCAGATGTTGCAGAAGAGCATGTTTTCTAAGATTAGGTGTAAAAAGTATTTAAAAGTCAAAACCCTAATTTTAAAACCAAATCAAATATGTCAGGCCTTGCAAAAAGACACTGAAAAATTTGAGACAAACCACAGTTTTTAAATCCTTGGTAAATTTAGTGGATATATCCAGGTACATTCTTTCTACAGGAGGTACCAACGGTCCAAATGAATCCTTGATGAAACAGGACTTTTTAAAGGAATTCCAAGTTAAAAGACCAGGAAGAATGAGGGAATTTTCCCTCTAAAAATTGAATATGAGCATTACATTGTAAGGTTTCCTTGGTAACAAAAAGAAGATAAATCCTTTTGTTCTATGTTAGTGCATTAGGGAGAGATTTCATCTACACTCATCCCAATTTGTGCTAACTGTTCAAACTGTAGTTGTCTCCCCTTTTGTGCCATGATACCTATCATTAAGTATTATTGGATCACTGCAGGAAGAGATGGATGTTGTGAGTATGGACAGAACAGAAACTCAGAGAGTAGCATCACCAAGGGCTTGAAGTAATAGGAAACTAGTGCAGCACCAAGAATCTACAAGAAAGTCATGCAGCAAATTAAGTAAATTGGGTCTGTACTAGTATATCAAATCTGATAGACTACAGATGAATGAAAATGTGGTTGTACAAGTAAAGACAATATAATGGGGACCAGATAGCATATTTCTTAACCACAGGAATTTTGCTATATTTTTTGGTCACGTCTGTTATCATTTTCAAGGTATAAATTTATAAATGACTGTGTAAACATTTCACTTTCAATTGAATGGGATTTGTCAGGGTCAATAGAGTACTGACTAACACAATAGCTGGAGTCACCTATAGGTAATTAGGTGACTCTTAGTACCTTCCCTGCTATTCACTGAAGCACAAGAAGAGGTAGAGATCAGTAATAAGCAGAAGGTAGGAAAATTGTGATTTGCACAGGTTTCTGATCTCTGTTATTTTACATAGCAGCTCTGTGTATGACACCTTTTGACAATAAAGGCAGGCACATGGATTTTCATGTGTCCAACTAAATTGAAATACCTGACCTATAAAAATATACATTTAACTGAAAAATCCGTGCAGCTGATTTCTCAAATGTTTTGGATGCCAGAGGGGAGAATGAAACCTTTTTCAGAAGTGGCACATCATTTGGGCATTACAATTAACACAATTGTAAATCTAAGGTTAGAGTTGTATTTTGGGTGGGGATATTTTTGATTTGGCTTGGTTTAGTTTTATTTTTTAAAATAACTTATTTTATGCCTGCCTAGAATAGAAACCTGTTGGCAAGGAATACTAGATAGCTTGTATGCTTTCTCTAAATCTGCTCTTCACTGATAGTTGGGGAAAGAAAGTTACTATTCCCCTGCTGTCCTGCAGCAATTGTGTTAAGTTTTTTATAGACATCACACTGCTAAACAGGTGTTAAGTTTTACTCCAGTGGTGTCTTCATTTTTAGTAACACATAGGATACATAACTGTTTAAATCAGCTGTTAGGAACTGTGTGCAACAAATGTAAATTAATTGCACCTCAATTTGAGTCTTCGGATTTACTTCTTATTGCTCTTTTCTCTTATTTTGTTAATTTTAATGACTGTCTTCAGCTGACAGCAAGAAGGACCTATTCTTAATAAAAAAGCAAGCAGAAGAGGTTTTGCTTTTCTCCTCAGTATATCAAGCCTAGTGAAAAAGTCAAAATAGCATCTCACATTGTAAAAGTGGCTTTTTTGGAGTTGGACAAAAACTACATGGCTTCACCCCTGCTGGTTAGAACAATAGGTTAATAACCTTGACATGAGTTTGTTCTTCTTCTCTGTTGCAGCCTGTTAATCATCACTGCCATTACTTTGCAGAGCAAAGTGCTCTGCAAGGCAGAGCCCGCAGATGCCACCGCCCTCAGCCCTCCGAACGAGACACATCAGGTGGTGGCAGCTCTCATGTGTCTTCGTGCAGCTCAGGAGAATGGCCGAGCAGATTAAGTTCCCCCAGGTCATTAAAGACAAAATGACCTGCTTTCTAAAAGCTAGATATATTCCTTGAAGTGATGTGTTCGGTTGTTTCTTAGTTTTCAGCCACCTTCTTTCCCAGACTTCCTGCACTGTCTGAAGTTTCTTGGTGCATTCTTAAATATTTTCAAAAATTATTTTCTTATTGACTTATTTTCAAAAATTTGCTTGAAGAGAAAAGCTCTTAGAAGTTATCTGCAATGTTTTTAATTTCTTTTTCTGAGAGGTGGTTTAAAGTCTTTCTCTTACAATGTGAGATTACTTATATATTTCTATGTAGTACTACCATGCTATGTAGGTAATTTTTTAATCATGGATGATAGGCTTTGAAATTGATTTTAATGGATAGCATGAAAATTGTATTAACTAAAGTTGTGTAATGACAGCAGCATTATTTTAGCACAGGGTGCAGCACCAAATATGTTCTGAAAATTGTTACCTCACGACTGAACTTCAAAGAGTTTAATCTGACACTGATTTTTTTGCTTCTGAGACAAAACTGTCCTAAACATTACAGGGTTTGAGTATTAATTGCAATAATGCTAATACCCATTTTGATGTTTAAATATGTATTAATTAGCAGAGTGTATTCAGAGATGGATTGTAATAATTGGTTGTCCCCTGCATCATTCTCCATCCCCATGAGCTCCCTGTTCCCGAGGACCTGATTCAGCAGGCCTTGCCTGACACTTGTGCAAGTGATTGCAAATGCTTTTGACAAATGTTAATTGGAAAGCACTAGAAGGCTGGATGCATTGTAATCAAAAGCAAATTAGAGCAGTTTCACAAGATGTCAGGCAAGCACTTGCAGAACAGATCTGAGGGTTTCAATAGTCGCTGGCTACACCACAAGTTCAGCACGATTACACAGGCTGTGTTCAAGCAGCCAAGAATGAGACTGAAGAGAAGACAGGCTCTGCAGAAGTTTGTGAGCAGGAGAGGGATGATAGGAATATCTTTGCCTTTAGTCTTGAAAAAACAGATCATGATGATCAAAACTTTGCCCTAAATTAATGTAAAAAAAATTAATATTCTAAACCTCTAATGTAAGTGAAACGTAACTGAAAAAGGGTTTTGAGAAAATTGTAATTTGTCAAACAGCTGAAGCTTAATATTTTGTAAAACACCGATTTACAAAACAGCTGCTGAAAAAAGTGAGACTGCTCTTTATTTTGGTTTTATTTTATTTATGATTTAATTTAGAGAAGCTGATTGTCCAGTAAGTCAAGAATGCAACGGCCTAGCAGAGCAAGAAAAAAAGAGAAAGAAAAAAGCCAAAAATATTTTTCGTGAGCTTATTTTTTCTCAGCACAAGCCTCTGTACTGTTCTGTGCCTGTAAAGCATTTTGAACACTAATGAATATTTGGAAATAATGATAATGGTTGCAGTTGCTTTACTCACTTGCGTTGTTTCTCAATATACCTGTGAAGGTGTTGCACAGCCATTCCAGACTCCACTAGCATTAATTTATATTATCTCTCCAAAGCCTGAAAACCCTGGCATGGCTCGGGCTGTACCTCAGCAGCTCCAGCCATGAGTTCCTGCTGTGGGTCAGAGGCAGGAGCAGCTGCACATCCTGAGCAGGAGGGATTTGGCCTAAGCCTGTCCTGGTGTTTCACAGAAGATGAAAACTCAGTCCTTGCCACTGGCTTGTATGAGTTATGTCTTCATACCTGCTTTATCAAGAAAGGATGTTAAAGACCTGAATGTTCAAAGAGCAGAACGCCATGTACCTGCTGGGTGCTGCCTCTGCTTGGAGCTAATCGGGCATGCAGCTCTCTCAAGCAGCACGACTGCTGGGTAGGAAGATGTTATCATAATTATTGCCCTGGAAGGTGTGTGCTGGGTGACTGGAAATTTGGGGGTCTGTTTTTCAAAAATGGTCTCGTTAGTTACAGCCCGCTGCCTTTGTTTTTGAAGCTGGACTACATTGTTCATGGCACACTGATTCAAATGATTCTGTCTATTGAGTTGTTCCTGCTGCAAATGTGATTAAGTAATCTTTAATTGCTTTGAGCGTGTTTGTTATATACTGATAATTCCCTAGTATGCCTTTCAGCTTTTAGAAATGTAACTATCAATTTTTATTACAGAGGAGATTATTTGGAGAATGTGCTGAAACGTCATAACAGGATGAGATGGGAGTAAAAAAAGGAAAAAAAAAAAACCAAAAAAATTACAAAGTTATATCTTAAGCATCCAGAATAGCAATAAGAGTAATATTAAGATAAAGGAAAGGAGACGCCAGAGAATCCTCGAAAGCTACATAAATAGTTTTTAAATAACATTTTTTGTATATAATTCTGAAGTAATTTATTTTATTATTACTCTGTTTTTTCCCTGTGCAGTGCCTACCACAGCAGTGACAATAACTTCTTCAGCAGAGCTTTACAAAACCACAGTGTCAACCACTAGCACTATGTCACAGAGAGGTCCCATAAGCACAACATCAGCTGGAGGAACAAAGGAAGGAAGCAGAGGACCCAAACCACCGCCACCCATTTCCACAACCAAAATCCCTCCCGTGACAAGTTTTTTCCCTTTGCCAGAGAGATTCTGTGAACCGACTGAGGCCAGGGGGATTAGCTGGCCTCAAACACAAAGAGGAATGATGGTTGAACGCCCTTGCCCCAAAGGAACACGAGGTATTGCCTTTATATCTTGATGTCAAGCAGACATTTCAAAAGCAATATGCAGCTCTCTCATGATGAATATTTTTTAATCTCAGGCTGTCTGTCCCATGATTTTTTTGTTACCCAGGGAGTGCAGTATGTACAGGCAATGGTCAAGTTAAAATCTGCAATCGTCATTTGAGCATAGCCACAGAATTACCTTGCGCTTGCACTTGTGTGAATCCAGGTCAAATTTTAGGGCATTGCTTGAGAACTGTTGTGAAATGTGCTTACAGCTGCCTTTCTCATTATGAACTCCCCTCTGGATGAGCTCCAGGAAAAATCAAGGGCTTTTTGTTTGTTTGCAGAAAACGTCTGGTACTTTTCACTGACTTTTTTTTTATTGCTCTTTGTGATCTACATTATTTCCTTACATTTTTGTCAATTATTGTCAAGTACTACCATTAGCAGCATTCAGAATTGAATGTTGTTTAGGAGCACAGTGTAGCCAATTTCCTGAATGCATGCAGAAAAATGGTTTCCATTTCACTGTAGTTTTCTACATCTGTTGTAGGAACTGCCTCGTATCTCTGCGTCGTCTTAACAGGAATGTGGAACCCCAAAGGCCCTGATCTTAGCAACTGTACCTCACACTGGGTAAATCAGCTGGCTCAGAAGGTTGGTTAAAACCTTTTAATCTGGCATACACTGGTGATTAAGGATTTTAACTCTGAGCATTAATATTTCAGTTTGTTGAAGTTGTCTTTATTACTCTGTGTTCATTAAAGAAGGAGTTATTTGTACTCCATGTGCGAAGTACTGGCCAACAGTTATGTTCTTATGTGTGTTTTAGTATGGCCTCTCTAAATTCTTATGTTGAATTTGTGATTACAAGTTCTCATCACTATTTGAAACAAAGTAGCTTTGCTTTGTTTTCAAAAACCAAAAGAATATTTGCTTAAAAAATCAAATAATGTACAACACACAGCAAAACCTCTGATATACAGCAAGGGGTTTTTTGTTCAGTAGAAATTACACTGTAATAAATAGATTTTTGTCTGAGTGCATTGATAACAGTATGATTAGACCGCAGAACCACTTTCTGTGTTTTCCTTTCCTACTGAGATTTACAAAGTTTATGAAAACTGGATAATTTGTTGTCAGTACAAGGCTACTTGACTTTCAAATGCCTCAAGCACTGGTATGAACAAACAGATTTCTTACTGTCTGATAATGCAGTAAAATAAAAGTGAGGATGAACAGAAGATCGAGCCCAAAAGTCTCACTCAGATTTCTGGTTTTGATGGCTGTTAAGAACTGCTTTTGTGTGTCACGGATCTAAGAAACTTTAATCTTATGAGATAAAGAGAACGTTATTGGTCTCAATTAGTTACAGATTTCAATGTATGTGCAAATGGTTATTTCACCACAACAAAGGTACACAGGGAATTGGAATTAGGAGCCGCAAGCAGAACAAGGGACCCTGCTGAGATAATAGAAACTGTCATTTCAGATCAGAAGTGGAGAAAATGCTGCTAGTCTGGCCAATGAACTGGCTAAACACACCAAAGGACCAGTATTTGCTGGCGATGTTAGTTCATCAGTGAGGCTGATGGAACAGCTCGTGGACATTTTGGATGCTCAGCTTCAGGAACTACGGCCCAGTGAAAAAGACTCCGCTGGAAGGAGTTATAACAAGGTACACGCCTCCCATCACCTCCTCCTGCTGGGATAACAATTGCTCTTGGGTTTGGTATTTTTTTCCTTTCAGAAATATTAATCAATACTTTGTTCCTGCGTGTGTACAGTTCTGGAATAAGCGTATGAGAGAAAACAGCAGTAAATACACAGCAGAAAGTTGTAATTACCTTCTTTAGGGAATAAGATATAATTCACAATAGCTGACTGGTCCTAAAATACATAGCTGTGTCCCATATTAAAATCTGGAATACATTATAACTAGTGTGAGGGAAATGAGTATTAGCTCTCAGAAATTCTGTAACAAATCAGAATGTTTATCCAGTGATCCTTTTAACCCTGAACATGTAATAAAATCAGTGGAATTGTGCATAGGTGAAGGGTTTTATTTTAATCCAACTTCCTGCAGAATAATAGCACTTTCTTAGACTTCTAAAGACACCAACATGACTTATAATTGATCTTTATAAAAAGGCCTTACTGCACATAACTAAAACATGAATTAATGTTTTCTCTGGAAACATGTTCCAAGAAACATTTCAGAAAAAATATGTCTTTGTGGTTTAAATACAAATTACAGTGTTATTACCTTTCCTCTTTTTCTCAGAGGAAATGCTATATTTCTCAGCCTCTTCCTTGCATGAGCCAAGTCAGCAAGCCACAAATGAAATATTTTTTTGTCCTCCTTTGGAGAGAGAGATCCGTGCACTTCTCTGTTATTTTGGCAATAGTTTTATTTACAGTCCCTAGATGCCCTTGAAATAGTTTTCCCACAGACAGATCAAGTGCCCACACACAGATTTTTTCCTTTGACCTTTTCATACAAACCCCACCATTTGGGCAAAAGATACCTAGACCCCTGAGTAAAGGTTGCTGTGCTGCTTTTGGCTCGGGTAGAGTTAATTTTCTTCACAGTGGCTAGCATGGAGCTACGTTTTGGATTTGTGCTGCAATAAATCTTTCATATCTTTGGTGAAAAGATGTTTTTGTTAATGCTGAGCAGCACTTTCACAGCATTTTCTTCCTTTCTTGCTGCTGCACTGTCAAGGAATTTGGGAGGGACACAGCTGGGACCTCTGAGCCCAGCTGACCAAGGGTGTATTCCATACATGTGATGTGACATCATATTCAGCATATAAAGGTGGTGGGAATTAGGAAGAACTGGGGGACTTTGAAGTTATGGTGTTTGTCTTCCCGAGTAACTATTCCATGTGATGGAACTTGGCTTTTCTGGGAATGGCTGAACACCTGCCTACCCATGGGAAGCAGGGAATTAATTCCCTCATTTATTTTATTTTGTTTTACCTATTGAATTGTGTCTATCTCAACTCATGGATTTTGTCAGTTTTACCCTTGTGATTCTTTCCCCAATCCTGCCGGTGAGCAAACGAGCAAGCGGCTGTGTGGTCTTTGGTTGCCAGCTGGGCTTAAACCACAGCTGGGGAAATTCCTGTGTGATGTTCTTTTGTAGTCATCATGGAGAGAAACTAGATTTATGTCCAGGCTGTCATTCAAAATCAGGATTTGAAACACCAGAGTATTTTTTTTTCTCTTTCTGAAGTTTTCCAGAATCTTTCTAACTTCTGATTTTCTTTTTCCTTATTAAAAAGCTCCAAAAACGAGAGAAGACGTGCAGGGCTTACCTTAAGGTATATCTCCTGTGCTGTCACCCTGCTTTCTCCCTGCTTCAGCAACCTGCCACGCTTTATCATCTTGCTGCATGATCCTATGTATTTCAGTCTTTGATAAATGTGTATTGTGCCCCATATCAACTTTACAAATGTTGGCTTTGCACAGGTATAACACTCCGAAAAAAAAAAGATCAAAGTTCATACCTCTTGTACTTTAACTCGTTTGAAACTAAAAGAGCAGAAGGGATAATTATCTGAATTGGAAGTAACATCTCTCTTGTAAAAAAATTTTGGGCAGGGGTAAAAAGCTTGCAACTCAAAGAAATTAGTTCACTTTGGTAGAATTTTATATCAAAGACTGTTTAGAGTTAATTTGCTTGCAAGAAAAAGATACATTATGTAGCTTGCTTTGTGTGTATTCTTATGCCTAGTAAAATCACTCCTTCTTACAGTTTTAAGAATTGTTGCAATTCAGTGACTTGAGGATACAATGCAAAGACAAACATTTCTCTAACTTCACTAGTAAAATGTCTGCCACGTGTCCCATTAACCAGGCTATTTGGAAGGCGTGTAACACATTGCTACCTGATTTCCAGATCCTTTCATCAGCTATAGAATGGTTGCCTGTAGTGGCCAGCTCCTTTGCTGCAGTACAATGCCAGTAATGTCACCTCACCCTTATGAAGGGGAGAAAAAAGTCCTAGAACAGACATGTCTGGCTCTGAAAGGTTTTGTTGCAGATTTTTTCAAAACCTCTTTAAAAATACTGATTGTTACTTGTATCCTCTGAGATGAAATGTAAGAATTATTTTTGGAAAGAATTTTGAAATACTTTCCAACATAATAAAATTCAGACTCTTACTGAAAAGAGATTTCTCTGTACAGGGCACCTCTGTCCTTTATCCTAAAGCCCTGAAAGTGGATGGGAGATGTCCATTTATACTGAAATTTGACAAAAAAGACAGAGATCTGGCGAGAAATTCACTTCTCAAGCAATAATAGTTATAATAGTTTATATTAGAAAATATATTTTAATAGTAAAGGGTAATCCAGCAGATATGGTTTGGGTAGAGTGGGTTTTTCTGCTTCCTTTTCATTAGCAAACAGGATCATGAGAAGAGCAGCAACAGGGCTTCTCTGACAACTGTGTCACAGGGGCTGTGGGGTTTTTCCCATCCATTTGCCTCTCTCTGAGAGGAGAAGCACATCAGAAATACTACTGGGCAGGTGATGTTTTTCCACAAGGAAAATGCAGAGTGAGGTTATGCCATAATAAGCAAAAAGCGTATCGTATCAGTGAATGTATACCGTCAGTGCTGTATGGCAATACATGAGAAACCAGAGCAGAACCTTAATTTCCAACTGGTGTCATTTTCTGTAGGTCTCAAATGGGCTTCTCTGCTTAGATAAGACTAATAAACCTCTTGAAATTACAAATCAAAAGCTGACTTACACTATGCAAATGAAGCGAGTTCCCACTTTGTGACAGGGAATTCATTTGTACCTCAGATTAGAGGCTCCAATCTGTATTTCTTAGTGACTAATGAATCTGGCCTCTGCAGACCAATTTCTGTTCCACTCTAGTTAATGGCTGCAGCAGTATCAGTGCGAGCATTTTGACTATTCTCCCATTAGAGAAAGAAAAAAGGCTTTAAAGCCACTTCGAAGTATCTTCCACCTGCCAGGAAGGTCATGGTGGCTCACAATGCAGACAGAAAGAGGATATTGAAATGGATTAGGCTAATTAATCTTGCTCTGACAATAGCCTTGACCAAGTTTTCCCATTCATTTGTTTGCACAATATAGTACTCCAGACTGACATCTTTCTGTTTGTATAATGTGTTCTGTTTCCATTTCCAATGCTTTTAAATTGATCAAACAAATTATATATATGCTTAATGACACATTAGGAATAGGTAAATGGGACAGAGTAAACAGGGTGTTACAGCAGTGCCTGCTGTACTCAGTGCACAGCACACTCGGTGCACAGAGCGTTATGCATTAATGTAAAAGCCTGCCTTCAATTGATTACCTGATTACTCTGATTGGATTATTTTGTAAAATAATGTAATCATGTCACTGAATTATTCTTCTTCCTTATTTATTACTACCTTATATGCAGCTCAGTGAACCTTAAAGCATGATGATAGAGTTGTTACAAGTAAAACTTTTTGAAATAGCAGCTTTTATTCAGCTTTACAGTTTTGCCGTCGCTGCTAACAGGAACGGTCAGTGGACATCTTGTTTGCTCTATTGATTTCCTTTTCTAACTGACCTTTGTGCAGGAATGGGAGTTGGTAATCCTTCTAAGTATCTATGAACAGGTACAGGAAAAGGAGGGGGAGTGAGAGTGGCCAAAACTAATTTATATCCACTGAGTCAGCTTCATTTCATGCCTCCTGTAATAAAGAAGGTCTATTTGTCATAGACAAGTAGTTTATAGTACTAAGGCTGCACTAGTGGGGCTCAGTTTCCAGAGGACTATTACTGTCATTTTAGCCTAAACTGCAGAGTGCTAATTTTGGCGTTAGCATTTTTAAATAGAAGTTATACATTTTGACATTAAGATGAAAGCTTCAGGCAAGACTTCTGGCATTTATTTTTACATTTTTCAGCACATTAATAATACCATACTTATATCTGATACAAAACAAGTCAAATTTGCATGTTTACTGCTTAGAGACCACACAATGCTAGTGGCTAGCTGCGCTTCTATTCATGCTAATCCAACAAACGGATGGAAAATATTTTAATGTTGAAAATAGTGTTCTTGTGCCATTAAATCACAGTAAATCATTCTGACAGTTAAGTATTATAATTGTCGCCGTATAACATTGGGAATTTTCCCCAGCTGCCTAGGGCTTCAGACCTAATGATAGTTTTCTAATGAATGCAGGCAGTTGTGGATACAGTGGACAACTTGCTCAGGCCTGAAGCTCTGGAGTCCTGGAAGGACATGAACTCTTCAGAACAAGCCCACGCAGCCACAATGTTACTTGATACATTAGAAGAAGGGGCTTTTGTCTTGGCTGATAACCTTGTAGAACCAAGCAGAGTCTCAATGCCCACAGAAAATATTGGTAAGTAAACTTCTTTTCGAGCATAAGTTAAAGTGCTGTGTATTGCTTTACACAAAAGGAGGAAAAAGTACTCCAGATAGCGACATACTTTCTGAAGGCTGAGCTGTGCAATGTTTGATGGAAAGGTGAGTGCTCCAAAGCAGGGAAAACACACTTTTCTTGTTTGAAATTAGCCTTCTTCTTATTTGTCATTAGTACATTATAAAATGGAAAGTAGTTGATGTTACAAAGTTGATTTATCTCTGAAAAATCATTAACAGAATGCGTGGATTTGAAGAGCGCTTAAAAGGCAGAGTATGGATTTTTTGAGGTAACTGCTTTCTGTAGAGCTGCAGAAAATATGTTTCTGTTAAATATAAACTGTTCCTAATAAATTTAAATTACTTTTTTTGCAATGTACTGTGCCAGTTAAATATTTTAGGCACTCAGCATAGGCCAAATGTTTATATTAAACATGACTGCCTTCAGGTAAAAATGTGTTCAGTGAACTACATCTCCCATAATGCAGAATAGCTGTGCTCCAGAGACTGCAAAATAGCTGGAGATAGTTGGAGCGTAATTTAGAATTTAAGTGGTGACAGAGAAATGAAGGGGTTTGGTATTAGAAATGTGCAAATATTGTTGCGCAGGATGTGCTAAAGCAAAAATCATTGCTATGCATAAAATTAAAATTCCTTATTACAGAGATTAATGTAGTCTTAGGAAGGTACAAGGAACCTGAAAGTCTGCTAATATGCAGAGTACCAAGATAGAGACTTGGAATAGACTGCAGAAATGAGACTTTTCACGTTTCAGTGTCTGCATATTGGTAGCTGTAGATGATTCTGCCTAGTTTTTAATTGAGTAGGAAGATGGGTAAAGGATGGGGAAAAGTCTCACAGCTTGTTATCAAAGGAACTGCACCAGCTGTTTTGAAGGAATGTGGGTAGAATCACAGATCTGCCTTTGGATGTACACAAGCAGTTCCATGGAGATGAGTAGACACTGAATATTACTTCTTGTGATAAGCTGTCTTCATGACATAGTAACACTTCCCTGATGCCATGCAAGACTGAGTTGCTAGTACACATATGTATGTACGACTTGAAGAAAGAGAAGTGATTTCCTAATTTCATACTTTTTGTCAGTCTGTAGTTCAGAGCTGTAGCTAGACTGGTTTAATATAACACAGATTTTGTCAACCAATTGTCCATGTTCACCTATACAATTTTATCTATCCAAGAAAATCCAGCATTCAATGGCAATCCCATAAAAATTTCCAGATATGCAATATGTTATAAAAGTAATACTGAGTGGCATCTTATTTTTCAACTTAAATGCTTATTAGCAGAACTAATAAAATTGTTTCCTATAAATATACAGAATTAGATGTAGAAAAAAAATTGGAAATAATTTTTAGCTATGTATACTGATTTAGCTAAATACGTGGCATGAGTATACTTAGGTATTTTTTGCTGACTGTTTAAAAAATTCTAAATCAATACTTAAAGTTCTAAATTTGTCAGCAGAGGATACTGCATAGACATTAAGATCTTCAAAACTAACATTTTTTTGCAACATGTATGTAGTATCTTTAAGTGGATGTTTTGTGGGCACAAATTTGAACAAGGTTTGATGTCGTGTTATCACTACTAAAATGTTGTCATTTTAGCAGTGTGCATTAGATTTAGCTAAAGAAGCTATGTCTTGGTGATTGAAGCATGCAGTGCAAATCTGCCTTATAGACAGCCATATGAGAAAACTAAATAAAGACTGAGGGAAAAGATTGTCATCAGGCACATCGTAATCTGGCCAAGAGACTTTGTCTGCATTCTCCTTTTTTAAAAATTTTTTTTCCTCTGTTCTGCTTAGTTTTGGATGTTGCAGTGCTTTCTACTGAGGGCCAAGTGCAAGACTTGCGATTTCCTCAGGCTGGTAAAGGAGGCAACTGGATTCAGCTCTCTGCACGAACCATGAAACAGAACAGCAGGAACGGTGAGCCTTGGGCATGGAACAGTGGAACTCCATTAACTTCTATAAAACCTACCTTACCTAGTTAAAATATCAAAACAAAACACCACAAGGCTGCTCTCTGTGGCTTTTTTTTTTTTGATGATCATGGGTACCTCGTTATTTTTCTTCAAGTCTGTGGCCTTAAAATACCTCTCAGTTTACTAATGCTTAATTGTCATTAGAGTGCAGGTTGCTGTAGTCCTCAGTGGAGTGATGATGGGCTTTTTTTCCCCCTTTTGTAGGACTAGCCAAACTGGTTTTCATTATTTACAAAAGTTTGGGTCGTTTCCTCAGTACTGAAAATGCAACCATAAAGTTAGGCAGTGACTTGGCGGGGCAGAACAGCACGATCGCCGTCAACTCCCACGTCATCGCGGCCTCCATCAACAAGGAGTCGAGCCGGGTGTACCTGACTGATCCTGTGCACTTCACACTGGAACACATTGATGTGAGTTATGCTAATGAGTCAATGGGAAGGTCACAAAATCAGCAAGAGAGAAACGCAATGCAGGAAAACAACCTTTTTCTCCATTTGAATTTTAAATGTTGGACTAGGTCAGAGATGCGAGTTAAGTCTATGAACATAAAATTAAATGAGCCTGGTTCAGTGATTATTAGAACTTAAGTGTATTCTTAATGAAAGCTAATTCAGTAATCAACATGAAAATGTAAATGACTCATTTGTTTCTAACTGAAAATTAACTCTTACCTTAGTAGAGGGGTAGAAAATAAGATTCTTGATGGTTTGATGTAATAAATTTTAAGACTCTTTAACTTTTTACATTAATTATGGACCAAGTTATGAAAGCTTATACAATTTTTTCAAATTGCATTTATTCAGCAAAGAATAAAATATGGTATCTTGATCTGTTATACTTTGAATTTACGTATATTTTCTTCGTGGTATTTTGTTTAATGTGTTTCTTTGCTCTTAAGTTTGTCTCTTTCTCTTTTCGTGTCTGTCTCTTTCTCTTTTCGTGTCTGACATGGGGAAAATAAACAATCACTACTGTAATAGAGAAAATATGGTTAGATTTTTTTTTCATCAAAATAGATAGGCATTGAGGAGTGAAATTTTTTGTGATACCTATTCATATGACTTTGGCCTGACCAAAGGTGAGAACCAAAGGAGAATGATCCTGTTTTCAAATTGTCAATTACAGAAAAAAAATATCTTCAGAATAAATTCACAGACCTAACTTTCCAGAAAGCAAAAATAGCTATAATGTACCATCCGTGCATAAAAATGGTAATTGTTTAAGAAGGGGTCTACAGGAATTGAGACTACATTTCAGAGTGCTTTGGACTATAAAGACCCTTTTAAACTAGATGTCTTCCTTGTGCAACGTAGTGCACAGCTTTGCTGATGAAAAACTTTATTGTCCAAAACGTGCAAAGTTTAATCTAAATTACCTTTTACACATATTAAACAATTGTTATTGCCATCTTAGTGTGTAAAATCCTCATTTTATGTTTTCCTTTTATCTCCCAGCCTGACAATTATTTCAATGCAAATTGTTCCTTCTGGAACTACTCAGAGAGGACTATGATGGGATACTGGTCAACTCAAGGCTGCAAACTGGTTGACACAAATAAAACTCATACAACATGTGCTTGCAGTCACCTCACCAACTTTGCAATTCTTATGGCTCGTCGGGAAATTGTGGTAGGTAATGATATTTCCAGCCATCAACAGGGAATAAACTTAAAAGACTTAGCTTTAAATTTTTAGCAAGATCAAAATTGTTGAAGTTTCTTTAGTATTTATGGCTCCTACCCACTCTTTCCAAAGCAATTTGCTTTCTGTAGCACTTTTCTTCCACATCCATAAAGTTGCAAGCAAAATAACAGGGAAGAGAAAACAAGGAAGAAAAGAGTTTTCTACAAGCCATATTTTAAAGTTACTGACCAACCTTACAACCATTTTATACACTCTCCCTCAGTACAGATGGAGAGTGCCTGTTGAGACAGCTGTGCAGGCTGTTCCCTGGAAGCCCAAGTGCCAGCTCTCCTTGGCAAGGAAGGTCAAGGAACTTCCATACTGCTTGTTTAAACACCTCTTCATAGTCAGAAATTTTGTTGTCTATTTAAAGCACTTCCTGCATGTCAGGGACCCAAGAGCATGCAATATTTGCAGGGATAGGGGACTTCTCATTAAGCCATTGTATTTGAAAAGGTCACTGTGAAGGACTGAAGTAAGGAATCTCCTTTAGCTAAACATGAGATTGAAGCCAGAATTACATGGGCAGCATATTCTGCATTTTGTCCTGATCATTGTGAAAAGCATTGCTTTCTTCTCTGCTGTGGAGCTGCAGGTCTGTAGGAAGTCCTAAGGAAAGCTTTCCTCTCTCCTTTCATCAGAGCCTAGTAGTACCTTAAAAATGTTACGTTTCTCTGCTCATATTTCCAATCAGTCTGCAGTGAGCCATAGAAAAAGTGGAAATGCTATCTGATCTGGATAAAATAGTCACATTTTTATCTCAGACCTGCTCCTCTTCTGCTTACCCCGATCTTGCTCTTCTGGGAAGCTGACCTGAGACTGAGAAATTACTGAGAACATTTTGCCCATCTCATGTAATGAACAAGTAACTTTTCTAGATACCTGTGAAAATAGGTTTTTGTTTATACTCATAAGGAGTCATATTAATTTTCTCCATTCTTGGTTATTTCTAGTACAAAGATGGAGTGCACGAATTGCTCCTCACTGTCATCACCTGGGTGGGAATTGTCATCTCTCTTGTTTGCCTGGCCATCTGCATCTTCACATTCTGTTTTTTCCGTGGCCTGCAAAGTGATCGTAACACTATTCACAAGAACCTTTGTATCAACCTATTCATTGCTGAGTTCATTTTCCTAATAGGCATCGATAAGACAGAGTACAAGGTAAGTTTTCTCTCTGTGTACTGATCTCGTTCTCTGAAATGACTGTTTGAAATGGATTTGAATTAAAACTGACAACACTGACAAGTTTTTAGCACTCCAGCACAGCAAGGCTAAAATAAAAGCTCAGCATGAAAATAAGATAGATATATTCATACATAGTATTTACATCCATCCAAAATACGCTTTTTATTTTCAGTTGAGAAACACTGACTATTAACAAAGCAGGTGGCTAGACTTTTGAAAGAGGAGATGAAATTGAATGTTGACTATTAGGAACATAAATATGTTTTCTATATCTATTCAAATGTCTTAACAGGTATTGACTACATTTTATATATATTAGTACAAAGCCTTTTCCATATGTATACACATTTTATACATTTCACATTCAAGCAGGTATTTTGGTGGTATTGGTAAAATTAATTCTGACGTGATTCATTGGGTTGCAACTAATAATCTAGCATAGTTTCATCCAGAATTTGGCCAATGGGGAAAGAAATCAGACCAATTTCTGTAAAAACAGTAGAAATTCCCATAGTACAACAGACAAAAATCATGGGGCAGACACATCATAATTTTAAATATGTATTATCACATTATGCATGGAGAACCAAGTGTTCATGTCTAGGATTATCTAAACTGTAAGTCCTAAAACTATATCAGTTTCAAAATAAAAAAAGTTGCTTATAAAATTAACAAGTCCACTCTGAAATTGATGACTGGGTGATGAGGGTGCAATTTCCATATCTTCATTCATACTGTTCAGCTAATTCACTTTCTGTAGCTACTAAGCACATACTGGTGTTTTTGAATGTTCAGAGTATGTTTTGAGGTATGGAAGATGCTCCTAAATTTGTGCAAGGTTTCTAATAAAACTATCTGCAGTGTTTCTATTGCGCTGTTCAGTTGGAGAGGTAGGGATGTGAAGGTTTAGTGGTTTACATTTCCATCTCTCTCTTTCTTTGCAGATTGCATGTCCGGTTTTTGCAGGTCTCTTACACTTTTTCTTCCTGGCAGCCTTTGCCTGGATGTGTCTAGAAGGAGTGCAGCTTTATCTAATGTTAGTAGAAGTATTTGAAAGTGAATATTCTAGAAAGAAGTACTATTATGTTGCTGGCTACCTCTTCCCTGCTACAGTAGTTGGTGTCTCAGCAGCTATTGACTATAAGAGCTACGGAACAGAGAAAGCGTAAGTAATTGCAAGTGACCTGAGTGTTTTTCAAGTGAATAATTTTTTAAAGCCTATTAGCTGTCAGAGGGTCCCTGACAGACTAAAATACCATCTGAAAGCTTTATTGGTAAGAGAATGGCAATGCTGTGCACAAATTACAATCAAGTCTTTTGTAATTCTCTAGGTTCAGGGGATTTGTACTCTACAGAGACCAATTCTAAATTACGGTCTTTCTTTTAACACAAAAGATTGACCTGAAACAAATTGAAAAAGTAAATAACTTTTTGTACTCAGATGTATATTAAGCAAAATTTCTCAACTTAAAGTATCTGACAAGCCTAACCACCCAGTTTTAAGCTAACGCTTCATTAGATCTCTTTGTTCAGCTGTCCCTCTAGCTAGCTCTCATCCCAAAGAGTATGAGAGTTATGACAGTACAATATTCCAACCTATATGTTTTATTTTGGTAATATTTTATCAGGCAAGTAGAGTGGGATTAAAATTAGCCACTGCCTTTTATTTACAAAAATACAGATGTATATAGGAAGTGACAGAAGGTAGACAGGAAGCATTTCTGAGGATTTGAGTTGCTGGAGGCATGAATTTGCCTTTCAGTAGTATTTATTTTGTCCTTTGATGAAATTAGTTACAGAAGAGGAAGATATTGTTGACTGCAAGAAAGCTGCTTGATGTTGCTGCTGATGAAAGACAAATAAGAGAATTCAGCAGGGAACTGGGCTGTATGAAAAATGAATTGCTAAGTGAAGTTGGCCCTAATAGGTTTATACGTCATTTAGTCTGGTATCTTATGTATTCTTTCTCTACAGTTCAACTCCCAGATGGGGCATTTTATTTATACCATATTATTATTCAGCAAAACATGGCATCTGAGCATTTTCTGTCTCATACTCCTCAGGCGTGAGCACTTAACATGTGATACAAAGTTAAAGGCAGGCTTTGAAGATCACATGGGGAGCCTGCAAAAATTATTTACTGATGTTAGTTTCATTAGTCCACGATAGCACCTATCACCAAACCTTGTGACTGAAAGGAGGGCTTCCTCTGGTTTTGTTTCTCCTTATGTTAGTTATTCCTAATGATGTAGTTTCAGGTTCAGTTGTGTTACACAGGGTTCATTAGAAGACATTCAGGTTAGGTGTTGTCCGTGGAATAAGTGGTACTGTGCAATGTTCATCATTGTTTACTGGCAAAGTGTTACCTTAAGAAGTATTTTTGCATTTTCCCTTTATCAGACTGAGGTGCTAATGCAGCTTTTCACTTTTCATTCTCTTTCTTCCATAATAGTTGCTGGCTACACGTAGATAACTACTTTATCTGGAGTTTCATTGGACCTGTTACTTTTATTATTCTGGTAAGAAGTTTGGGGGTTTTTTTCCTTTCTTTTTAGGTTGCTTCACAATAGATTAAAAAAATTAAAATTAAATTAGAATTTCATTCAATGCCATCCTTATTCACAAGACATTCCATAAATATGCTTAGAAACAATCTGTAATGTGACCAATAGTTATATAAATGTATAGAAATCTTTAAAGAGTGCTGACCAAATCATTAATTGTCAAAGCTGTGGTGGCACTTCAGCATGGCCATTTTTTCCTAATGGCTTGAATTCTGAAGGTCGTATTGACATGTGTAGTCATATGAAAGATCAATGAAGTACTAAACACAGGGGTGTTTTAAAAGGAACCATTATTATTGCTTTCAATTGAGTCGCTACTGTAGACATTCTAGAATTTAACTGCTAATTATCCAACATAATTATCTCAAAAGAGTATTCTAATGCAATGGATAATTAAATAATTTTTTTTTTCCATTATACTTACACAGTATTTGTCTATGCACATGGAAAAATGTGCATATGCACTTTTTTCCATGCCTACTTCTGTGTGTATTTGTGTTACATGTAGTGCCTGTCAGCATAGAAGTTCCCCTGTTTTGGTATAAATGATGGGCTGTTATGTAACCAGGAGAAAGCCTGTGCACATTCATTGCTGCAGACCTTGTGTGCCTGCACCCATCTGTGCACCCATGGCTGGGTGCCCCAGTGTCCCCTTAACACAGAATGCTCACTCAGACATTGATTACCAATTCTCTGAGCACTTCCAGGTACAAAGCCTGTAGTTACGTGTCAACCCAGGGAGAGAACTTCTCCCATTTATTTCAGACTAACAATGCCAACACTGCAGAGTGGAGGAATTTGTGAGCACAGTGAATGCAAGATGTGCATTTTGGCTCACCTTGGTTTTCTCTGCTAGCTCTGTCTCTTTAAAGCCTGGCTTTACTTGGGAAATACTGTAGAAGGCTTGCTGGGGACATAGCCTGTGTACATACAGGCCTTTTCTCATAATTGCTGATAGTTTGGAGGGATGAATTAATTTGTTTTTATGCTTTTAAATCTTAAATAGTTACATGTTTTCCTGCCCTTTCACAGTAGTCGATTTGTGAAATGTTAGCAGAATTTCAGTTCACTTGAATTTCCAAATTCAGGAATTCTACTTTTCCATATTCCGAAATACTATTTTTTCAGTGTGAAGCACATGCATCCGGCATAATTTTGAAATTTCTTTGACTTTTATAGATCTGTGTGCCAGACATCATATTTCACCACTTTTTGTACTTACAGTACAAACTGATACTTTGATTATGGAAATTTCTACTAAAAATTTTTCCTGGCCAATGTTTTGGTTTGCATTTACTTTGTTTATATCAAAAAAATATTTGAATCCTTGAGTGATCACTTAAGAAAAGATAGTTGTGCAATGTAGAGGTTTTTAGAGTTCATTGGCATATTTTCAAAGACATGGATATAGATGCCAAAATTTATGTGTGTGTGACTTGAATTAGAAAAACTACAGTGTTAGTAAGTTTTAAATGTAGACCATAATAATTGCACAGAGTTTATTCTAAATACATTCAAATTAAATCCTATCTCAGAATGATGGGGATTTAAAAAAAAATTAAATTTACAATTGCAGTTGAAAGTCTTAGAAAGATAATGTGTTCAACATGATAGAAAATATTTTTTTTAACATGAAGTTGCTTCTTGCAGTTGTAATTATTCTGAAAATTGTTCTGAGTTTCATGCTACAATAGTTAAGTCTAGTTGTGTGGTGATAATTTTCCTTTTTTTTGTGGCTCGTTCCATATTTTATTGTTACTGGGGGTATTTTGCTAAGTCACCTATATTTCTCTCCCTTCCTCTAAAATAACATTTCACATGGGAAGCCTTGGGCTTTGCTGACAGCTTTTTCACTTCCTCATAACCAGGTCAGAGTGAGAATAGAGGTGAAGGACATTTAATCATATTGACCATGTACAGACATAGTTCACTATTATTTACTGGCCATGACATTATTATCCTCCAGCAAATCATTTAGACTGAGACGCAAAAGGCTTTTGGGAGCAGTATTCCCAACTTGAAAAATATGAAACAGCAGGTAGCAATCACAGCACAGTTCCTAGGAGTAATTCTTCTCTAGCAATTGCTTTGCCCTCTAATCGTCCCAGCTGAAAAAGCAAGAGAAACCAGAGGAAGAAGTGTGAGAAGTGTAGTGGCTGAAAAATAATATGTCATGTGCATTGTAACCAAAGACCTATATTTGTAGTGTAGATTATTTAGTGTCAGTAGCATGTGAGAATGTTGCCTTGGTAAGCTTTTTAACATGTGGCTCAAATCTCTTCTATGTTTCTCACTTTAATAGCATTGCACACAATCTCTTTTTTGACAGTAATCTCCTCTAATTTACAGGTTTTTTTCTCTGAATTTATAAACATTTTTACTTGTATCTGTGCACATTTTTGCACAAAATGAGAATGGGAAGTATGAGGGGGAAGCATGAAGCTCCTCAGTACATCTTCTGAGGAACTTTTAACTTCACTATTTCTATAGCCTGTCATGCCTTTGGGCACCAGGGTTATTATATCTATGAGAAAAGAGCATGTAAGTAATGAGCGGTGGGAAACCATTAGTATGCCTGAAATGGTTTAATGAAAGCTTGGATCATGATACGTCAGGAGCTGTTCTTATCATTTGGACAGCTCCATCTGCATCTTTAATAATTAATTCAGTTCAGTAAGAGTTCAGTGTGCACACTCATTTAGAAGCCTTCAGAGAGCACCTCTCTCACTGCCAGTCCCAGGGAGAAATCGGCTTCTGCATGGCTAAGAGCAAAGATCTGGAGATACAAGAGCAGTTTTAGAGCTGCATTTGCCAGGTAACAAAAGCTCCGGGGAGTTCAAAAAGGGTCAGAACATGTGCAGTTCAGCTAGGTTACTTCAGAGTGGTGTTTCTGTTCTTCTGTCTTATCGTATCCATGTCAGCACTGCAGGCTGTGTGGAATGAATTTTAAGCTGCTAAGCTCAAGGCGGACGTGAGTCCATTGAGCAGGTTCATGGCAATAAAACAAACATTGCACTTCTGTAATCTGTGGTCAGAAAAGCCTGAGCACTTTGACTGCTGTGTAGGTTTGTATTCATTCATGTCCAAGGAATGAGTGGTGTTGGTTTAATTTAGCCAAAACTGTTGCAGTTTGCCTCTCCCAGCTTGCAGGCAGAGCCTGTGTATTAGTCTACCAAGGGTTGTCTAAGAAAAAATTACTTAAGATGCCCCATTTCATTAACACAGAATGTGTTAAACGTTCTCACCCAGGCTGAAGTATTGCTTACCAGCAACTCAGTGGATGGACAGATATACACATAACTTAGCTCCACAAGTGAAAATGCACTGTATTTGTAAACTTATTTTTTATAAATAATACGTGTTTATCTTTTTATAGTAGACACTTGATAAATGGTATTTATCTATTAGTCACAGGGGAAATTTATCATCGTTTTGCAAAATCTAACTTTATTTTGCTACTAATTCATTGTACCTGAAGCTAATTCCAGTTGATTAGTCTCCTGTGCAGGTCAGCACACCCACTTTTTTAAAAAGTTGAGTTGGACACGCTCCCTGTCTCCAAATTACATAGGTTTCAGGGTCTAGAAAGCCAAATTTTCTACTTAATACCTTCTTTCACGTCCAGTTCCTTCTGATTTCCAAATGAGAAATGGCCATATGTGTGTTGTGGAAGAAGCATGATCTTCCAGGGTGCTGCATTTGATTATTACCATAAAAATTCTTCATGTTTTATATTTTAAAGTAGTAAGTTGTTATTTTTTAATATATGTCAATTGTCTTTCACTTTCTTCTATCCAATTACACTTGTATTAAGGGATGACAAGGAACTAGTATGTTAGAAGATAGTATAATTTTTGTTTTTTACTTTACGCAAAATTCTAAAATCAGGGTATAGATCAAGCTAGTTCTCTATCCAGTATTCCAGCTGATCCAGTAGACAGTAAGTTTGAGAAACTAGATCAGAATCAAGTATAAACATAAATTAAGTACTATAAATTCAACTTTTTGTTTACTATTACCAGCTAATGTTTTAAAAGATCTCATATTATAGCTTCACCTTCTGCAGCTGTGTGTTCTGTCACTTTTTGGTATCACAGCAGAATCTTCAAATCCAAACCTGATGCCTGACCAGACTTTTAATTTCTTATTTTTAGCTTTCAAAATAATGTTAGTCTGATTTGCAGACACGCAGCATGAAAAAGATTCTACAGACATGACCAAGGGTATAATTTTAGGACTGTTTGAGATGTATACATTGTGCATCTGTGTGTGTGTTTGAACAATATATTTATACTTTCTATTAGCATTAAAGAAGAGGGGCACTGTTCAGCTGCAGATTTTGGCTCATCTGGGATGGATGCAGCCCAGTTGTCAGGATGAGGTCCAGCCAGTCACTGACCATTTATGTTACATGAAGTGATGAGAACGCCACCATTGTCAGAGGCCCATTTTTTTCTCTTAGAAGATTGCTCTCAAAAGTCTCTCTTTCCGTTCATGTGGGCCTTTGTATGACCTCAGAGTACTGCATGCTTGTGGTGAACATTTTCTTAAAGAAAGGTGTCCTACTGAGACCATCTGTCAAGCTTGGAAAACATCTACAAATCCATTTGCTTAGATCAGTAACAGTTCAGTCCTCACAGAAGCAATTCAGGCTGAAAGGAGCTCCAGGAGATCTGTGGTCAAGCCTTCTTCTCAAAATAGCCTCAGCTCTGGGCCAGACCACGTTGCTCAGAGCTGGAAAAGCTTCCCTTGTACAAATGAATACAAAAGTCCTAACTGTGTTTTCTTCTCTCCCCCTACATATTTCTCACAAAGAAAATTAATTCAGCTATTCCTTATAATAGCAATTCTTTTCCAGCAAGTTCCCTTCCCTCCCTGCTTAGTGTCTTTCATGAGAAAAAATAAAAAAAGAAAAAGGCAAGATGCCCAAAAGTCTTTAACTTATGAATTCCTCCAAAACAGTCAATTTCTAGATGAAAAACAATTAGGGAGCCAAAAGCAAATCTATAGAAAGGTTTGGTTACATTATCTGTAAGCAAGCAAAATGGGTTTTTTTTATAATGATATAATGTGTAACTGTTTGAACAAGTGGCAAACCATGGTCTTTTGACTGCTGAAACTGAAAACTATGCAACATTTCACAGTGATGGAGAAACAAGTATCATATGCTCAGTTGTCATAGTTACTTTGTCTTCAAAGTACAGTATTTTTCCTTTTTTTTGTGGAAGGACTTTCTCAGCTGCTGTGATATGGCATTATTATTTCTGTGGGCTGGTTTTGTGAGTCTGTACATAAATTACCATTAAAATATCACTTAAGAAACTGCTTTGTGCAGTTCCCTATTGCAGTAAGGACATACACCCAGAGCTGAGCACCTCATAAAACCTGTTCAACACAGTGGAGCTTGGCTCAAGCTCTGGGGTAAGGCCATGTCTGCCCACATCACCAAAGGAACCTCAGTGCATGAATACAAGTTTTTATTTGTCGTGTGGCAAACCAGCACTTCAGTTGCACAAAGAATCAGACAATAACACCCTCTTGTTTCATAAGGCAGTCATTTATGAGCTAAGCCATATCTATGAGTTTTTGATCCAAGAATGATGATGTCAGTACAATACAGGATACTCTAGGGTAGCTACTTAGGCAGGGATTAGCTTCCAGCTGTGCTGTAAATATTATTCTGAACTGGATTGTGCACTCCCGGATGCATAGGCTGCAGACAAAGTTGATGTACGTGTTAGGATTGACACAAGGCATGTGTCTTAGCTCTTAATCTGTTTGTTTTCACAAAAAGCAAATTGAGGTTGCATTTTTCAGGCAGGTTGAAGAAGTTCATGTTATGTCAGCTACCAAACTGTGGAAGAAACTTTTTCAAATAAAGGAAAATGAAATCTGTGTGCAAAGACATGGAGCTGAGGGTCAGGTCAGTTGCAGAGCCCTTGTCCTGTCTGGTGCAAAGGCCAGGGAAAGAAGCAGCTTGTTTTCTCATCCAATGAAGTTACGCTGTACACTGCAAACCTAGATAAGAGGAAGAGATCACAATGATGTAACAAAAGGGTTTTTTCTCATGTGGTTAGTAATTTCCTATAAGAATCATAAAAGATAATCACCAAGATCATGAATTATTGACACTTCTATTACATTTTGCAGCAATGGAAATACGCATAACCTACACCATGTACATACATCAGCCTAAATATTAAGTATTTTCAGCCAGTTCTTGAAACACAAACAGAAATCAATCGTAAAAGCTTACTTTTGTTATTTGTATCACAAACACCTTTTTCTATTAATCTCAGCATACAATTGTAAAAATGTTGGACTTTGCATGATAAGATCAAAAGTTGCCAGACACTTTTCTGGGGTTGAGAACTGCATTGCTGTTCATGCTGTCCATCCTGATTCTAAGACAGCAGCAGGAGCAATAACATGATTGCCTGTAGCAGTAGGAATTATTTCTATAATTCGTGTTCTCATTAACAGACTCTGATCAGAGCCTTCAAAATACTCATCTTTTCAAGATTAAGACCAGCTCTTTACTAGGATTTCAGTGACAATGAAGATTTTGAAGCTGCCTCAAACAAAAGGCTTCCCAAACTGAGAGACTGGGTGTAATCACGCTCCACCAGTAACCAGTTGCAGATATATATAGATATAGATATAGATAGATATAGATATATATGGAAGATTATAAGGATGGGGTTCTCTATCTAATATATGTGTTATAAGGATGTCCAAGCATATTCTTCCATCTTCCATCTTCTCTTAGCTTTTGGTCCAGCCACTTTGTGTGCACCATTGTAGTAGTAGACAAGGATGTGTGTCTTCTTGCTGAAAGGACATGGCTCTTACTGGTTTCAAAGATACAGTTTTGTCCAACTTTTCTGTGTGATATAGGACAGCACAAACTAATTACTGAAATTAATGGGATACCATTTTTTAGCCCGTGTTCTGCAGGCATCCTTGTATTTGGCTCGCCTGTGCTTTTCACAGGCTTTGAAATCGATAGGAGAAAGGCATCCAGTAACTTTGATATCTGTGATTCTGTTTCACAATAAGAGAATGATAAAAAAATTTCCTTCAGTATCTTCCCTGGTGTTACCTGTATGAGTGACACAACAAGAATAAGATGCCACAGTCCTTCAAGTGCATACAGAGTCTCGCTTCGACAGAATCCAGACTACAAAGGGAAAGAGGGCAGCAGGAGGGTGCACCACCAGCATATGTCTATGGCACTGTTAAGTTTGATGCATTTGCTACATCTTTGTGTTTCTTTTTCTTCTTTTCCTCTCTTTTTCTTTTTTTTCCAGTTACATTTAAGGTCTTTTCAAGACCCCAGTAGGATTGTGAGAACAAAAAGGAATAAAAAAAAATAAAGGAGAAACCAGCAAAGGTGAAAAACATTTCAAAATCAGGATGGGGTGATAAAAAGACAACTAGTATAGCCCAGTAAAGCAGTGACCATTGTCCTCAGAGAGTGACATGGGGAACAGGGCCAAGGGTGACAGGTAAAGGTGAGCAGGTGATGGCAAAACATGCTGGAGGACAGAGCTAAACTGACAATGGAAAGTGTTGGACATGAGTTAAATATGGTGATTCATGATGATGTGGTGCATTTTGGAAATTAAGTGAAACAAGGACTTCTAATATTTTTATCCTCTCATTCTTATTTGCAATCACAATTTGCAGACCATCTGATACAGTTACCAATTTTCACTACTTACTTGGAAACAAACTACAGGGTTTTTGTTTAGCCTGTAACATCATCATTATTCAACCTATTACTTCAAGTAGTTTAATTTCATTCTTATCTGTTTTGACAGCTGAATCTTATCTTCCTGGTGATCACATTGTGCAAAATGGTGAAGCACTCAAACACTTTGAAACCAGACTCTAGCAGGTTGGAAAACATTAAGTAAGTGCTTTGTGTTCAAGTATGAGAACTATGATTATTTTCTGATTGCTGAACTGATTGAAAGCTACTCTCCATTAGGAGCACATGCCATTGTCTCCCAGCAACTGCAGATGTCAATTAGAAGCAAACAGAGCCAATCCTGCTTTCGTCACATTGTTGCTGTAGTGTCACAAATGCCGGTCAAAATTAGATAATTTCAGGCTGGAACTAATGCCAAGAAACTGTTTCACGGAAATGCCACAGCACTGTAGTAATTTCATTTGCATTTAAAAAGCAGTTCAAAAATGGTGTTCCTGTTTGCATGGTTGATATGATTATATTAAGTTTGTTTTGTTAAATGACTTTTTGATTTAGGGATTCTGAGCAGTTTCTACTCGTAATCCTGTTCTCCCAAGAGAATTGACTCTATTATTATTGTTAACTTGAAGATTATCTGCTGTTTTCATGCTAATTTAACAAATGTTTACTTTATCATGGTGTTCTACTGTAGTATCCCTTTTGCAGAGTAATATAAGTTTTTGATAACTAACTAGGCTTTGGCAGCTTTCACTTCTTTAGATAGCTTTTTACTGTATTCTGTTTAGCCTTACATTGTATTCAAGGTTTTTGTTACCACCACTGAAGGGATGGTGCCACTTTCTAACACTGAGGGTTGGATGTGAAAGGGTCTTACAGATCTGCTTTGAACAGTGGAAATGGCAAAGGGAGACTTTCAGTAAGGATAACATTGTGAACTAGATGTTCTAGATAGGTCAGTATCAGCTTCATTGCATGTTGCATGATGAGAGAGAGAGCTAATCATTAGCATCTCTCTCTTTTCTTCCTTTTCCTCTTTCTGTCTTCTCATCCACACCAGTAATTACCGTGTTTGTGATGGCTACTATAATACGGACTTACCTGGGTAAGATAGAACCCTACATTAACAAACTTCTAGCATGATTTTTAACTTTACAAACTCGGTCATATTGTGGATTTCCCGTAATTTTAATTATCTATTTTTGAGATACCTGATTTGCTAAAGACTTTTAAACTATTACATGCCTTTATACTTTTAAATTGCTTGCCTCTGCATTTTGAATTTCCTAATTTTGACTAATTTTTATAAACAATTAAAATGCTCTTATTAATTTCTGTTTAAATTCTGTCTAATAATTTTGTTTCTCTTTTCTGCTTATAATGCTTTCTAGCTATGAAGATAATAAGCCATTTATCAAGTAAGATCATTAGTTAGATGTGGAATTCACTGACTAAATTCCCTTTCCCTTTCATTCTGTGCTGTTCACTACAATTCCTTTTCCTTAACCTATTCATGATGGAATCTTTTTTAGATTGTTCTGTAAAGCAATATCCATATTTTTGTTACATTTCAGCAGGGTTTCTTCATGCGGAAGTTACATCCTCTAGCTTCAGTTTAGCTGAGTTTATCGAAGCATTAATGATTTGGGCTCTAGGCTTTTAATCCGCTGTTTAACCTTTGTGCATTTGTGTTACATTATTTGGTGTCATATGGCAGCACCACTGCTTAAAATCTATGGTGTGATTAGTGGCTAAGCCAGATTTATCAATCTCTTCTCTAAAAGCAGATAAAGCAATGGACTAGCTGAGGCTTGTGCTATACTTCTGCATTTCAAAATAGTTTTGACGTCCTATGCTGTTCTTGAGAAAGACAAAGGTTATATCTATTCTTGCTGTTTTCATTGGAGTCTAAGAGTACTGAATGGAATTGTTCTTTCTTTAATAGATAAAAGGTTAAACCCAAGGATTTTTTACATTTGAATGTGAAAATAGTAAAAGTCAACTGCAGGAACTGAAATGTTAATATTGGATTTGGCAAAGTACATTCTCGTAAGTAATGTTACTAAAATTAATTTTCTTTTACAGATCCTGGGTCCTGGGTGCATTTGCTCTCCTGTGTCTCCTTGGCCTGACATGGTCATTTGGTCTGCTGTTTATAAATGAAGGGACCATTGTGATGACATATCTCTTCACAGTATTTAATGCTTTCCAAGGAATGTTTATTTTCATCTTTCATTGTGCCCTTCAAAAGAAAGTAAGTTACCAAAACCATAGATAAATGTTCCCTAACTCCTTAGAAATGCCACACATAATTCTTAAGAAAATAGAGATAAAATTAACAATTTGAAGAACTGGAGTGTTTTGAAATAGTTTGAGGAGGGGACTAGAATTCCAGTGCAGCTTTTGTTGTATGTGCTAGTGGGACTCATGTAACTGCTCTGTGGCCCAGACAGGTTTAACATGGATGCATCATTTCCAACCTGAGCTTGAAAAGTTGGAAGGTTTTGTGAAGAAAATTTAAAAGTTTAACACTGGTAGTGTGGTACATATTAGCCTGGACTTACAGCCAAAAATCTTTGATGTCCATATGAAACAAATCCTGCCTTTGCTGCAGTGCTGCAAACAGAGGATCAGTTATGATATCAGCCCATATCAGCCTGGAAATGTTCTCCTTTTCTTAGATCAAGGCAGAGCACCTTTCCTGAGATCCCATTAAGCTGCTACATAAAACTATGGGTGATAGGCAGGGACTGTACTATGTGTGCTCATTCATTACAAAATTAAGTGGGATGTAAAAATTAATTTCATTATGAACTTTGACACACCTTAGAAAAAAGCAGTCATTAATGCTAGACAGTTGCTAACAGGAAGTTTTCTGAAGATGGAAAAGATGCCAGTATTAATACTTTTATTCCAAGTGTTTGCCTCCCCCAGAACTCCCAACAGCTTTGTGCTCTTCACTGGAGCCTATCTCACGAGTGGGATGAGCTAAATTAGTTCTGCTCCCTTTCACTGGATGAAAGCAGAAGGGTCCAGAAGGAACTGGAAGGAGAGAGAGACAAAGAGAGACAGAGGGAGACAGAGAGAAAGCTTGAAGGGGAGAGAGGAGCAAGCAGGAGAGAAGGAAAGTGAAGGGCATAGCTCTGTGGGACCCTTTTTTGGGTTCCCTGCGCCCTTTCTCTTCCCCAGAGGGTGGAGATTGCTTCCAAGGATGCCTTAGTGGTGTTTTAATGAAGAGTGCATTAAAAATGCTGAAAGCCTTTGTTAGAAGGCAGGACAAATGAAAGTAATGAGAGTTGAGAGGAAGGGTGAACATCAAAAAATCCCTCCCAAACAAACTTAACATGAAATGCAGTATGTCCTACATTTGGAAATATCCAATTTGCAATATTTAGATTCTAAATATTTTTACCAGTTTTGGGCAGGAGACCTAGCAATTTTTAACTCCCAATATAATTAGCTCACCAGAGACATAATTAACTGATATTTATAAGATGGTTTGAGACCATTGGATGAAGTGTTGTTTAAATACAAAAATCCTGTGCTCATGTTTTCAACTGTACCATCTCTAACATTACCAGCATTTCTTAAATTTAGTGCAGACAATGGCATTCAGAGGTGTTTCAGGAAAAGATATGGTAGACAGAATTTTACCCAGATGAATATTCCACTCCACTCATTTGGAGAGAACAAAAGCACACTTAGAAGATTGAGCCTAAGAGAAGAAGGTAGGGAAGAAAATGCAAACTTCCCCAAAATGCAAATAAATTCTAGGTTAGGGTTTCATATAATGTTTCCCTTTTTACTATTTGTATTGGACTTAAAAATCAGAAACAGATTCCCTTTTTTATTTCTTTTTACAGCTGTGCATTGTTTTTGTATAAAGTGGAGTCAGCAAAAGGCAATATTAAAATACCAGTCAAGTGTGAAAAAAACATAACCTAGAGCAATAAGATTTATACCTGAAAGAATGTTAAAGCTGCCATTTAAGATTTTTAAGTGTCACTGCCTTTGACTGGATATTGTCCTGTGCTCTGTCTGCATAGCTAATGTAGTCTTTTTATTCTGTTATTACTACTTGGTCACTAAATTGAACAGAGAAATAGAATTGTGGAAGTGAAAACTATTATGTTTCCAGTTCTGACGAGATGATAGTGCTGTTGCTTCCATCAGTTTCCAACAAGCTATAATTTAGAAATAATGACAGTGGAATGCGCAGTCCTGACAGATAATGTACATTCACAGCAATACAGGCATTAGGCAAAACCAGCCCTGGAGGGTGGTATTTGGCTAAAAATACAGTTTTGATTGCTATTGTCTCTACTGTGTAGTGGCTTAGAGCATTTAATATCCATTAGTGTTCAGGAGTGTTTTTTCTTAGGTGTTATACCACCTAGTGATGATGTATATAGACCTTTGTTTTCCAGGGTTAAAAAAATTATAATTCTAGGTTGTTTCATTTCTGTTTTCATTTTTATATGTCTTTTGTGCTGATATAGATAGGAGTTGACTTAAAATACGTACCATATACTTTTATAAAAAGCTGAACTATTGTACTTGAATTAAAGTACAAATTATTCAACTTTTCTTCATCTTGTGATTTATAGAAACAGCACAGTATGTATTCTGTGAGTGAAATTCCTGTAGGAAACAGCACATTACATAAGTAAATCTGCACTATTAATTTTTTAATTTTTTCCTCTCCCCTTTTTGCATACACATAACTTTCTGTCTTATATATTCATAGATCAGTCAAAATTTCCAGATTAGCTGAGAAATCCCTCTTTTCACAGAAACTCAGGAGTCTCATTGATGTAGAAGAGACACTTAAGAGAAGACACTTAAGAAAAGACATTCCCATGTAATCTGATAGATTTATGAGTTTAGACTTACACATTTATACAAATTCTATCCATTGTGTCCTTTCACTGATGCAGCCTTGCTGCCAAGATATGCACACACTCTTCTGTTATCCAAAAATAATAGTCAGTGAAGCAGTCATGGAATATAAGGGAGAATTAACTGCTCTGTAAAATGATCCTGATTACTTTATGGCAATTGTTACCACTCATAACAAAACTGAAGTTTCCACTAGGTCACTGGAAACAGAAGGTGAATAAATGTAGCGCAAATACTGAAAGCATTAATTAGTTTTGCTGCTCTGTCAGGGAAAAAACCCCAAAACAATCATAAACATGGGTATATTCAAATTTCTATATTCAACAAAGACAGGAATTAGAATTTTGTGTTTTGGTCCTAAAGGTGAAAGGTGCTTCATTCCCAGCCTTATGGTTCAAAAAGTGACTCTGGAACACTGACAAGTGGCACCAGCAGCATAGTTGGGGCTGTGCCTGGAGTGGGGCAGTGGAGTTTGTGAGCTCTGTTCAGTGCCAGGGCAGGTGTGGCCATCTGAAGTAGCAGCTGGATGAGTTACACAGAGTAAGAAAATTCCTTTACAGGCGTTGGAAATTTGGCACTCTTTGTTGGAAGTCATTGCATAAGGGGTAGTACTGAGCAGTGCTCAAGCCCTTCTTGCCTGCTAGGATGGGAAGACAGGCTTGCTGTGCTTTCTGCACCAAAAGCTCTTATAAAAACCACTATTTTCATCCAGCATTCAATTCAGGTAAACTGAACTATATTAATCTACAATATGAAAATGAAATAAAAACAGTTCTATAACTAAGTCAGTAATGATTATTCAGGGACATCTTTTAGAAGTGTGTGTATACCTTGGAAATAATTGGTTCACAGCTCCTGGGTAGCTGCTAATACTGCCACTGAATAGAGAGAAATATGTGGGGTTGCTAACAGCCAGCAGTTCAACAGACAAGAATTATCTATTTGCTTGAAAAGTGAGTAGCTTCAATGCAAGGTTCATGTGTTTTTGCCAGCAGCTATTTAGAACTATTTTGTGTGCTAAGCATTTTTTTTTCCCCCACAGGTACGTAAGGAATATGGGAAATGCTTCCGACATTCCTACTGCTGTGGAGGACTTCCAACTGAGAGTCCCCACAGTTCAGTGAAGACATCAACCACCAGAACCAGTGCTCGCTATTCGTCTGGCACTCAGGTAACAACGATTTTGACAGCATCTTTTAATTACTTTATTTATGAAAAGCCTACTCAGATGTCTTCCAGTCAGAAAGACTAATTGTCTTCTCATTATTGTCATTTAGATGGTAAATACATACTTCTGCATTGTAGAGTTATTTCTTTTTAAACTGTTTTTTTGGACTAATACAAATATGTTATTTTTTCTTGTAATTAGGGACTGATTTATGGGAAGGTTTATACCATCATGTTTCATTGAAATAAAGTTTAATAAATTAGAGTTTTAATAAAAAAAAATAAGGAATTTTCATTATGTGCTAGGAAAATGTTTTACTTTAGGCTAAAGTAAATACAAATATTTTACATAATAGCACATGAGTAGGAAAAAATCTTTTTGTAATCTACTATGCTTTTGTCTCACTGCTTTGTGCTAACAGAGTCGGATAAGGAGGATGTGGAATGACACTGTGAGAAAACAATCGGAATCGTCTTTTATCTCAGGTGACATCAACAGCACTTCAACACTTAATCAAGGTCAGTCACTGGGAACATTTCAGTTTTAGAATCCATAAATTTATTACAGATTTTATATCACTTAAGAGAGAAGAATTGAAAGTGATGTTAAAAAAAAAATCTGGAACAAGTGTCTCTAAAAGCAGAGTTTTAAAGTGATCAACCAGCAGTTTTGAAAACCATGTTCCCTTAACTGGCCCCTGCTGTAGAGGTTGAATTCTTCAATTCATGGCAATGTATTTAAATTAGTTTCATCAATAATTTAGCTTAAAAGCAAGATGATAATTTTAAATCTTTCCTAACCTTTATAGGTTAAATCTGGAATAGAAATATGAGTGCAGTAACATTTTAATGCATATTTGACTGATTTTTAGGTGCAGAAATTTTCCCAGTGAAATCTAATTGATATCATTTCTATGCAAAAGATGTCTGTAAAGCATTTATCTTTTCTATTTCAAAGAGCATCATGTCTGTAACATGGGATAGAATGCAGATTTTCATGCACAGAGAAGTCAAAACTCAAAACTTCTCATCTCAGATAGACTTTGAAATCTGTAACCTCATTCTCATGTCCAGACAGAAGACAAGGGTGTTAACCAAGACAGATTGTCCCTCCCTTTCTCCCCTCCACGCTGTGTTTTGGAGGCAGTTTGAGCCAGCAGTGGAGGGAGGACTGCTCTGTGCAAGCCAGGTTTGAAGGCTGTTCTTCTACCCAAGGCTTAAGTGAAGAGCGGGTAGCCCTGGTCACACTGCAACCACTTCCTGCTCAGCTCAGAAAGTTTCAAACAGAAAATCCAAATTCAGGATTTGATAGCAGGAACGTTTATTTACATTTATTTTGGAAGTAAAAACCGTGGTGTTTGCAAAGCAGAAGGTATCAGAAAGCATGATTCTACTTTTGCTATTTGATACATAGAAAGTGGCTAAGACCTGTGTGTCTCTCTGCTCCTCCCACCCCCCTTATGAATCCTGCACGTTCTTCTGGCAAAACTCAAAATTAAGTAACTTCTCCTAGGTAGAAAATGTATGATTTTCATGTCTCCTTCAGTGTCTTAATAAAATTCCAAAAATACAAGCCACATCAAATTTGGTATTTATCCTAATTTGCCGTCTCTGACTCCTGAGGTTTGCCCTAACTGTGCTGCACTGTTGGTTAATTCAGTGTTGAACAGAGGTCTCAGCAGCTTCTCCCCATTTCAAGTTCCAGACTCAAGTCACTGAAGATGTTCTGCCATGATTAGAAAAATTCTATCAACTCTGTTTAGTTATAATTTTGTCACTATCTCAGAGATACATACGTATAAGGGTAGCTTAATAATTAATTACAAGCAATTTTTTCTTTAAAATAAAAATCAAGCTTTTAATTAAGCTTTTTTTTTTCTTGTGACAAGATTGAAAAAAATGATAATTCTATATTGCACGCAATTATTGTAAGATTAAATATAGTATGCAAAATGTAAAAAAAACCCAAGCAAAATATATTTCAGTTATTATTTCTAGTAAGAAGTACTTTACAATGTGAAAAAAATATGATAATTTTTTTAGTTGATCACTAATACAAACTTTCAAATAAGATTAGCATAGTTAGACCATAATTCTCTGAGTGTTAGAATTTTCTGCTCATTTCTGCTGCTGAGTAGCTCTGGGAGTACAAAAGCATTAATATTTGGAATATATGTCATCACTTGCCAAATAAAAATATTTATGCTATAAAAATAGAGCTGTCTCTAATTGTCCTTGGGTCTGTAATATACTGATCCTGATGTACTGCTTTGCAAAGTAATAAAAAAGAAACTTGAATTTAATCTTATTGAAATGTTTAAATTAATTTTTAAATCACAGCACTTTTCTTTAGTGGCTAGAAATCAGAGATTAATTGACTTTTTAATAATTTCTGAAAAAAGGCTGCTTTTTTATTATTGAGAGTGTTTAAATGCTGTTGTGTTAACATAGAAACTTGAGTTTACAAGAGTGTAAAAGAGTATGTTCATGTAGTAATTTTCTTTGTCCTACATTGTTTGTAAACTGATAGTTTAAAGAAATTTGTCATTCAAGGAATTCTTTCTTAAAACCTGGCAGATATGTTTGCAGCATGACTGTCCCAGGAGAAAATGTGAATACTCTGATTTCTTAGAGCAAATATTTTGCTTTCCCCTCAGCATGCATACTTTTGCATATACTTCTTGCAATTTGTCATCCACTGTCTGTTTGAAAACAGCAATTCCCTTCCACTCTCTGTGTGTTTTTAATAAAGTGAGTAACAGCTCTGATCCTGTCATAAGAGATTTTTCAGTACCTTTCAGTTTGAGAAATTCAGTTCTGTCAATTCTGGACAGAAGTGCTCCCTATGATCATTTTTAAAGTCCTAATAGCTTTATGTAGTACCTTGATCTCTAAACATTTAATTGCTACTCTTGTGTAATAGTGATTTTGTATACATTAGTAAATATCACTTTTACTAGATGTTTACTTTGGGGATTTGGACAGCACCTGTGAATTACTGGAATTTAACTGTATTTTCCTGCTCCCATTTCCAATGCATAGCTCAAATACAGCCAGAAATTTTCAGCTGAATTACATTTTGGAAATCCTACATGATTCATGATGACTAAAAATTATTCTTTATTGAAACTGTCAGGCTAAAATTAAGCAACTGACATTTTTTTTCTGTTTCTTTTGCTTTAGGAATGACTGGCAATTACCTACTAACAAACCCTCTTCTTCGACCACACGGCACTAACAACCCCTATAACACATTGCTCGCAGAAACAGTTGTATGTAATGCCCCTTCAGCTCCTGTGTTTAACTCACCAGGTGTGCTTATACTTCCTGAATAAACTGCTTTTCTTGGCTCACTCCAAATTCCCTCTTTTCCCTAGATAGAAACTCAAGTTGCAATACCCCAGCCGTACAGTCTGAATTTCTGAAATAAATTCGAGAAATGCAGTGTTGCCAATGTCAGCTTGTAAAACTGCACTATATTATAGTAATGCCTTTGCCCTAACAGTATTTACCAATAATTATCCATGTTTTTAACACAGGTGGCATAAATCTTAATATACTATTAAAGGACTGACACCACATGGTCCGAGAGCCCATCTTCAAGATAAATATCACTTAGAGGTATCATGTCTATGCAATATAAGGTTGACTCTAAAGCTTGCTGAGAAAACCCTGCTTATGGAATGGATGAGATACTAAAGCAGTGCAAGGCATCTTGACTCCTTTGGATACCCCGGTGTAGAAAATTGTATCCAGCGTCAAACAGATCTAAACTATAGTATAGTGCAGCTTTATGGGAGATCATTTTCCTGTAGGAAAATTTTGAGATGAAAAAGTTTGAGTTAGAAAAGTTTAGTTCTGTCGGAATAAAAGGTGTCATCATTTACCTAACATTTTGTTGTTACATTATCTACTTGCTTTTTTTAATGATATTGCAGTTCATCAGTAAATATCTTATAGATACTGTTCAATGAGTCCTAAGATCACTTTAGTGTAAATAGAATGATAAATCTTTGAAAAAGAGCTCATGAAACCTTGTTTCCAGTTTTTATTCAAGTCTCCTTTTTAACTGAACTGTAGTTTCTATTTTCATTCTCTTGTTTTCTTACTTTCCTTATGCTTTCCTCTAGCAACCTACAGAGAGACAAGTATGGGAGTAAAACTTAACTTTGCCTATCAAATGTAAATTTTTTCAGCATGATTTTTAATGGGCACAATTAAAACATAACTAGCGGTCATGAAGTAGACTCAGCGGGCAAGTGGTTCACAATTTGCAAATAAAATGTTTCCACATTCAAAAAGTACTTGCAAACTGCTTTTTGGGAAACACCATGAGGTCTGTAGCAAACCCTATTGGTAACACAAGTTATGCAATGCTGAAATAATTTGCTGTTTAAAACCAAAGCAGTGTCATGCCGAAATCCTTAACAATTTACTTATATTTTTACATTCCTACAGTAATCTTGCTACAGGCTATGAAAGATTTCAAATTAATTACCTGATCATGGGCAACAAAATTTGCCTCATCAAACCAATTTGAATATATTCTAGCATGTTTAACTCTGCAGTATATCATAGAAAACTCATTTTGGATTATCAGATGTATTTTGATATCTCTTTAGCAGAGGAAAAGAAAATTAAAATTACAGAATTAAATCACTTTCATGAGGGAAATGAATCCAGCATGTGGTCCCTGTGTTGTCTACTTTTATAAATGCCATATGTTCTGCACAGCTAAATCCATTGCAAGAAAAATCTTGGAACATACATGAAATTGCAAAACTACATAGTTGTTTAATCAAAGCTTAAAGAGGCCTCTCAAACAACCCTCATCACTGTTAAAATCAGTACACATGGAGAAGAGTTAGCAATAACACAAATGCAAAATGACTTGCAAATTGCTGAGAATTTATTTGGAAATGATTACTCTATTTTTCAAAGTTGAAGACAAAAATCTTTTCATGAGAAAATGCAATCTCTTTTTAATTGAAAACAATATTTCCAGAGAATATTGAATTTTCTAGGATAAGCTGCAGCTTTAATTATGAAAAAAGAAATCCACAAAATGAGAAAATGTAAAATCTTTTCCAAAAAACTTTTCCCTTATACTCCTCCAAGCCTTGCATATTATGCAGCAGCCTCACAGTGGTCAGTCTCATTTCAGTAAAGTCACTTCATTCTTTCTTTACTTCAAGACATATTTGTAGATAAAGTGCTTTTCTAGGAATGCTCTAACCATCTATTTCCATGGTTCAGACTGTTTAATTTCTTGCAAAGTTTTTTTTTTTTTTTTTTTTTTTTTTTTTTTTTGCTTTGCTTGGGAAGCACTGTGCTGTCATAGTTTACATGTCTTTGTGTCTATAGGAAAACCTTTTCTTTATCAAGTTATTGGGAAAAAAAAGCCAAAACCCAAAGCATAAAGACTTTAATCATCATAAGACTTCATTTCCCCCCCTCTTAAACTCCTTTTCATGTTTTCAGCAGACTTACCCAATCTGTCATTCCCTCAACAGCTATGAAATATCAGCCATGGCTGATTTCCTCTTCCCATTCCACAACTAATATTTATTCTTTGGTTTAATTTCTGTGACCCATACTTACAGAAATTCCTAACATTTCTGCGTTTGACTTCCATGCCCATGGTAACTGTGGGCCTAGCTCTTAATTAACTATTCTGGTTCATTCAGCGCTGTCACTGTGACTGATGCAGACTGCAGGCAAACTTTGACCTTTAGGAGCCTGGGGCCTTTGTTGGCAGATAGAATATTAGTGCAAAAAAATTACATTAAGTGGGAAAAGAAAAGCTGTTATTGCTTAGTAATCTAATTTGCTGAACCCTTGCTCTGACTAAGTTGCTGAGAAGCTCAGTAATTCTTCATCATGTTACAATAAATCATTTTACTTTCTTTTATATATCAGCTACTCTTAGGCCAGATAGCCTGAGCAGACAGACATGATGTGAGTTGTCCAAAGTGAGTCATTCCACCTGCTGTCTATCGTGTTGTTGGATGGTGCTTGTGGGCCCTGGTCCCTGTAGTGTGAAAGATGGCTGTCCTTGTTTAACATAAATTCTTTGTATTTATCCATTTTTTTCATTCTTTTCTTTACTTCATCTCCAAAAAAAAAAAACCAACCAAAAAAACCAGGAAAAAATGTTAGAAATGTTGTTAAAGTAGTTGCTTGCCAGTTATGTGGGTTTATGTTGTACATTTATCTTCAGTTATGTCTGTGATCTAATTCCTTTTTTAATTTAGTGTTGTTTAGGACAAATTCTGTTAATTTTCTTTTTCTAAATCATGGTGATGTACTTCAAAACATAGATGTTTCCAAATGAATTGCTTTGCATTACATATGCAAGGGCATGGAGTGAACAGTTCCTTGTGGAAAAGTCACATAATTGACACTAAATTAAGAAATTCAAATGCCATTATTCCCCACAGGAAACACACATTACTATTTTTAGAATGCATCTTTCCTATAAGGTGTGCAACTCTTTACATTTGGGAATGTTCAATAACCTAACTTTTCTCAAGTTTTACTTCCAAGTACAACTTTGTCCTGAACTACATTAAAGAATTTTGTTAAAAAGAAAAAAAAAATAAAAAAAGGTGATAAAAACATGTCAGGCAATAACCAGAGCTGTCCTTTTCCATTTCAGGACATTCACTGAACAATGCCAGGGATACAAGTGCCATGGATACTCTACCGCTAAATGGTAATTTCAACAACAGCTACTCACTGCGCAATGGAGACTATAACGACAGCGTGCAAGTTGTAGACTGTGGACTAAGCCTGAATGATGCAGCTTTCGAGAAAATGATCATTTCAGAGTTAGTGCACAACAACCTGCGGGGCAGCAGCAAGAACCACAACCTGGAGCGGGCGCTGCCCGCCAAGGCTGTGATCGGCGGGAGCAGTAGCGAAGATGACGCCATCGTGGCAGACGCCTCGTCTCTGATGCACAGTGACGCCCCCGGGCTGGAGCTCCACCACAAAGAGCTGGAGGCCCCGCTCATCCCTCAGCGGACTCACTCCCTTCTGTACCAGCCCCAGAAGAAAGTGAAGACCGAGGGAACTGACAGCTACGTCTCACAGCTGACAGCCGAGGCTGACGACCACCTCCAGTCCCCCAACAGAGACTCTCTTTACACGAGCATGCCCAACCTCAGAGACTCTCCCTATCCAGAGAGCAGCCCCGACGTTGAAGAAGACCTTTCTCCTTCCAGGAGGAGTGAAAATGAGGACATTTACTACAAGAGCATGCCAAACCTAGGAGCTGGCCATCAGCTTCAGATGTACTATCAAATCAGCAGGGGCAATAGCGACGGCTATATCATTCCCATTAACAAAGAAGGATGTATTCCGGAAGGAGATGTTAGAGAAGGACAAATGCAACTAGTGACAAGCCTTTAATAGTGTAGCAAAGAAATATTAAAGGTCACGTTCAAGTATTAAAAAGACTTAACTGGCCCCGTGCAGGCTCCCTCATATCTGCTCGAAGAGACAATTCTGTTGACCCTGTGGTTCTCCAGTAACAGGGGTGACTGGACCTCGCAGTTCTGTGAATTTTTATAAAACAAAAACTTTGTATATACACAGAGTATACTAAAATGAATTATTTGTTACAAAGAAAAGAAATACCAACAAGGTATTTACGATATCTTCTGCTGCTGAATTTAACAAAATTGTGAAAAAAAAAAGAGAAATAAACACTTTCCAGCCATTTTGCTGCAGCAGTTTGTGAACTAAATTTGTAAATATGGCTGCACCATTTTTTTTTCCTAGGCCTACATTGTATTATATACAAGGCGTAGGCTTTAAAATCCTGTGGGACAAATTTACTGTACCTTACTGTTCCTGACAAGACTTGCAAAAGCAGGAGAGATATTCTGCATCAATTTGCAGTTCACTGCAAATCTTTTCCATTAGGGCAAAGATTGAATACATGTCTAACCACTAGCAATCAAGCCACAGGCCTTATTTCATATATTTCCTCAACTGTACAATGAACCGTTCTCATGAAAAAATGGCTAAAGAAATTATATTTTGTTCTATTGCTAGGGTAAAATAAATACATTTGTGTCCAACTGAAATATAATTGTCATTAAAAGATAATTTTAAAGAGTTTGAAGAAAATATTGTGAAAAGCTCTTGGTTGCACATATGTTATAAGCTGTTTTTCTTACACTGTTCATAGTACAATAGTTTGTTTAAAATGCAAGTTCTACCTGTTTTCACTTATTTTTTCACTGTAAACAGTGTTCTGCTTTGACAAGTTAGTTTTTATTCTTAAGTTTTGAATTTTTGTTGCCAAAAAAACAAACATAATTGGGGAGAAAGTTTTTTTAGAAGCCAATTATGCCAAGCCTTGCACAAATTTGGTGTAGCTAACAAAGATTGTAACTCAATTCCCTGTTCATTCTTTAATCAGGGTTGGGTGGTAAGGGGTAAAGGGGACACTGGACACTTCTCACAAGCTTTCTCGTGACTAAAAGGTGCCTGTCCTTAAAAAAAAAAATAAATAAAACATAACTATAACTCTTCCATATTCCTTCTGCCTATATTTAGTAATTAATTTATTTTATGATAAAAAAATCAAATGAAATGTAAATTGTTTCAACAAAATTCTGCTTTTTTCATCCCTTTGTGTAAACCTGTTAATAATGAGCCCATCACTAATACCCAGTGTAAAGTTTAACACCTGTTTGACAGTAAATAAATGTGAATTTTTTTCCAAATAGGTAAAATGTGCATTATTATGTACGAAGCATAATTGGCATCAGCAGTCCTTGGACCCAGATGTGTCCTGCCCAGAATGGCATCTTTACATTTCATGATTTAAGTGTCGAGAAGTCAACAGAAACTGTCTATAGCTCCACAGAAGACAGGTCATCTTTACTGTTCCTTTGTCACAATTGAATAGGATCAAACCCAGATATAGCAGGGTCATTAGGAAAATGTACTGTAAATTCATAGATTTGCATAACTTTTAAGTAGGCATCTGCATTGAAATTAAAAATAAGGTGGTAAACACCACTCTCATGTTCTTGGCAACAGTAATTAGCAGCTAATTATTAGTGATGAAGATACATTGTTGCAGTGGGAAAAACACAAATAAGCAGCATTTGGCTAGCGCTGAGTGCTAGCTAAATAATTCATCCATCATGGCACTGGTTTGTGTTAGATAAATAAGCATGACTGTCCCTATTTTTATCAAGCTAGAGAACTGCAGAAAGCAGCTGATGCCCAAGACGTTATCCACAAATCAGCAGCTAAATTGGAGGTCTGAAATCTTTTTTGTGTTGATTCCCAAGCCTCTTTTGTTCCTCTCATCCAGGGCCTTTCAAAGATAGCATCAAGGACTGCATTTGTCACCACTTCCTAAACTGTGTTCTTTCAAATAACTCAAATTAATGCCCCATCGTCACAGAGGCCAGTTTCACACGTGGCCACTGTGACTTTATGTATGATAAGAGCAAAAATTCACTTGAAAGCTGTACCATTACCTTCTAATGCATTGGGATATATAAAGTCCTTTTGGAAAATAAGTCAATGCATTTTTAAGAAGTTTGGATTTCAGAAGAATGTTTTGGGCGAGACTTCCACTGTTGAGAAGGTTCAAGCTCTAAAAAACTAAAATTCAGGTTGAGATGGAACTGTGGGGTTCAGGTAACCTCAATATATCTATTCAGGACTGTGACACTGCAGCAATTGTTCATGAGTAAAAAAGCATCTTCCACCATCAGCCACTGGTAACTCTTGCCAGTAAATTCCTTAACACTTCAAAGCTACTGTGTTTGCAGTAGAGTCACAGACATTTAAAATTTAATCAGAAAGGGTTTACTTCTGTTTAGTAGAGATGCTTTAAAAATCTGAAGTCTCTATGAAACAGGACTTAGTTCTGATTCAGAGTACACAGCAGACTCCTTGGAGCAAAATTTATTCCCTTAGTCTGTCTGGCAAAAGCATATTTGCTGCCTTCTAGCTAGGAAATCATGTTCTTAAGGATTTCAAAATTATGGCACTCAAGTAATTACAGTACACACGACCTAATAACATCACCAACTTTCTGCAGAATCTTCAACACCATTTCGAGCAATTACTCCTTTGTGTCTAACTAAAGGTGGCAAAACTACGTACTGGAGAAAGGTTTGTAGCATTGTGATCTTAAATACATATTCAATTGCAAATGTAACAAGTATTCATGAAACAAGAAAATGTAGCTGATGAACCTAAGATGAACCAGCTGTACCTAAGTATCATAAGGGAATTCTTTTGTTAGCTTCTTTGTAATGTAGATGTTGCTTTTTAGTGAGCCTGGGGTTGTTTTTTTTTTTTTTTTTTTTTTTTTTTTTTTTTAAATGTTGAGCTAGTGAGTGTCCTGTGTTTAGCTGGCAGCCAATACATTGCCAAATTTCTGTTGGTGTAATTTCTCAGTGTAGACGGTTACAGTATAATTATATAGTTGACAGCTTATTGTAATTTATGTTCTCTTCTAACATTCCTGCCATCTTGTCTTGGGATCAGGAGGACAGAAGAATTCAGAGGAAGAGTTCAAGAATAGCAAAATAATGGCAGCAGAATTAATGGAAACAAATGTTTCTTCAGGGTCATCAGCTAACCAGTTCCTATGATGGTGCCCACGATATGTTGCTATTTTAGGCACTGTCTTTCAGAAGAGCTGTAATTTTCTTATGGCTGGTAATCTCCTGTTAGTATCAGTGTTAACCCTACTGGCTCAGTTCAATTCTTCCTTGTAACTTCAGTCCAGTTATATTAATTCTTACAAAAGATTGAATGGGATGTGCATTTAGTGAACTGTTGTATAATGGTGCTATGCATTGTCAAATATAAAATACATCTCAATTCTACATAAGTGAACCATAACATGAAGAAATGCAACACTGGTAATAACTTCTTAGTTAAAACTAACCTTTTTCTGTAAATTCTACAATACACCTTTGCTTATTTTAAATTTGAAATGAAGTTACTAATAAAGTTTACATATATTCACTTATGTAGGCAATAAAAGGTGTTTCAAGTTGCCATAAATTATGGATAAAATATGTGTCATACTTGATGTCCTAAGTTTTAAGGATTTTTTTTTTTTTACTACTCAGAACAGACATTAACAGAGCAACAAAAAAGTAAACAGTCCCTGTGTACTGTAGCTGGTGTTGTCCCTCCTTTGCTTCAAAAATAACAAAACTTCTCTTCTAGATTTGATTACATGACAACATACAGTAGTGTTAACTTTTAATCCCTGAATAAAATTGCTTTTCAAAATCAAGAGAAGCGACAGGTATTCATATAAATATATATAGATATACACACACAACATTTTGATTCACTAATTCACTAATTCTAGGGAACAATGAAGAACTTCAAAAGATGGGATTCAGCAGTAATCCTTCCATTTTTCAGTAATCCTGCAAAGATACCCCAGAGAGATCACAGTAAAGCACTCCTTAATTTTTTTAAAAATAAATAGTGACAATTACCTCCCACATTCATGAAGAGCAGCACTCTACCATTTCAGTAAGCAAGGATCTTGCTATATGGCTGCACTGTGGGATGAGGATCCCAGATTTATGGATGCCACTGGTATGCTGGGTCTCTATTCCACAGTGACACCACAGTTTTGCACTGAGTTGGAGATAAAAAATTATCACTGTCACAACCCTGAAAGCAAGAGATCTGTGTCTTTCATTTACACACTTTGTAAATTAGTAGGCATTCGGTTAATGGCTCCAGCTCAATCATCCTGCTCTGCCAAAAGTCTGGAGTTTGTTAGGACCCTGTCTATTTCAACAGAGTGTTTGGGGTTTTTTTCAGTAAAATGTTCATGTGGTTTTTAGAACGACAACTTCCAAATCCTTTTATTCATGCAGGATAAATTCTCAATGGCATTTCATTAATTCATGCCTAAGAGCATTAATATCTCTTCTTAGTGTATTATGTCATCATTAATCTCAGCCGCTCCCCATCCAAGTTCCTGGCATGTGCAGGGGATCACACCATGTTGCAGCCTGAGTGCTTATGAACACTACTGAAAATCACACAAGCCTCTACTCAGCAGCAAGGAGAGTTTAAAGGACCATTCAATATCATGCACCAGCTGCTGCAGACATAATTCTGGGATCCCAGATGGGGGAAATCACAGTTGCATAAATTACCCTCAGAATAGGTAGCTCCATAAAGAAAATTTTTTTACAGCGAAGTTTGTGTACTGAACCATTTCTTCCTTGGGTGCACGCCTTCTTTTATATGGTGAAGTAGGAGCCCTGGCACAATGTAGACTCTCCAGTGCCAACCAGTTCAAAGTTTAGCCAGCAAAGCTGAGCACAAAAACATCAGTGCACATTAAAAGCTCAGGTTCCCAAATAGGAGGCAGCAGGTTAGTACCTGTATGGGCTTTTTTAATGGAGAAGATGGATCTCTGAAGATAGCATTGGAATAACTGGTCCAGTCCTATTCTAGCATTAGAATTGTTTTAAAATAACATAATGCTGCTGAACATTTGGCCATGATTGCTTAACAGAATGATTCTGAAGGGTTAATGAGGTTCTCATGAAAATAATTAATTTTAATTCTCTTTAAATACACCATTTTGCTTTTCTTTCTTTCTTTTTTTTTTCACTAGCAATATAAATAGGAGCTTCTTAACTTGTATTCTTAACGCCGCTCATTGTTTTAAATACTTGCCCTCTGTTTCCTATTACTTAACTTCTTGCTAAACAAACCCTTGTTTGCAGCATCCTCCACCTCTTTAATTATTTAGTTGCCAGTCTTCAGAGTTACTTTTTGCCAGTATGCTTTAAGAGATGGGGCAAGAACAAAATCATGGGGTCATGTTGATTTATGGATGGGAGTTGTATCTTCTATTCTGTGCTACTGACCCCCCCATGGTCTCACATTATCTTTTGTTTTCATAGGATCCCTTTAAAACACACTATTCCACTAGGCTGGACATAGTAAGTAATGACCTAAATAGTTTTGGTTAATTTAGAGCCCAGCAAAGCCTACAAATACTTCCAATTATTCTCTTGAATGTATGCCCAACTTTGCATTTCTCAGCATTGCGTTTCATCTGCATCACACTGCCCATTTATTCACTTTGTTAACCCAGGTCAATCACAATCTTGCCTGGTTCTGATTAACTGAAGTAATTCTGTGCTAACAGCAAACACAGTGCCCCCTCCCCGGCAGCATGCTCATCCCCATTTTCAGATAGCACCAGTTGAACGGTCTAGGGGCACTAGACCATTAGCCTTTTGTCATGCTAAAAACCCCAACCATTTAATCCTGCTCTACTTCTTAGTTTCTAATGCACAACTACTTTAGCTCTCACTTCCTTAATGCGCATTTGCTTTAATGGCTTCTTGGTAGGCATATTTTTATATGGAATTTTTTTTCTTTTTTATATCCAAATAAATTACATCAACCATTCCCTCTAGTCTCAACAGCTGCACAATTAACTTAATTTTAGTATGTTAGAGAGGCACAATTTTCTTGCTCTAAGCAGTTACATCTCTTTTGGCAATGTTTCCTCTGCAGTTTGTGCTCAAATGTGGATCTGCGAGATGTCAGACCCAAAAAGCATTTCACTGTTCAAAGTGAAACTTTGGTGGAATTTAGGCACTTAAATCCCAGGTACAACAAATGTTACTTCAGGGCCAGAATTAATTATAATCTGGGAGACATGTATGTTTTTGTCAGTAAAGACTTTTTATCATCTATCCCAAGTTTGGTGACCGTGCGTGTGCAGCCCGGTCATTGCAGGAACCACGAGCAGTGTCACTGCCTTGCTGTGTTTACCAGTGCAGACCCTGAATGCCATAATCCAGGAATTAGGTTACAAAGGAGCTCCTTCCTTCCCCTGCTGAAGCTGAAGTCCTTACAGTAACTAGCCTGGAGAAACTCTGATGTAAATGCCACCACCAGAGCTCTGCAGCACCCATGGATCTGCCCTTGCTCCAGCTAGATCACTGCAGCAGGAACTGCATCTGACAAGCTTTCCAAATCTTTGTGAGCTTATGTGTATCCCTCTGCTTGAAAAACAGGTTCTAAAACTTCTCCCAGCTTTCTTTTTTTTTTTTTTTTTTTTTTTTTTTTTTTTTTTTTTTTTTTTTTTTTATTTTTGCTTTTTTTTTTTTTTTTTTTTTTTTTTTTTTTTTTTTTTTTTCTTTTTGTCATGGAAGCTGAAGGCTCTGACTGCACAAGTTCATTGTTCCTTTTGAGAAAGGGTCTGTACTCCAGAGTACACCGTGACGGACGGTGTGAGGCTCAGAAGGGACATGCCCTGTTGGTGGCACTGCCCGTGCCAGGGGCTGCAGGATGCTGTGCTCTGAGCCAGGGACACTCCGGACCCCACTGCCCGCACACAGCCGGCAGCCGAGGAGCTCGGAGAGCCGGGCTGGGCTGTGGGCAGCCCTCAGCCTGCGCTGCCCAGCCGCTCACAGCCTCTGCTTCCCTCGGTGCCGCGCTCAGTGACAGCCGCGCTACGGCTGCAAATGCTGCCTGGGGCTCTCAGCTTCCACCTCCCGCAGGCAGGACTGGCTTCGTGTAAAGCTACCGCTAACATCCATCCTGAGGAGACACAGCTGAAATAAGCGATGACAGGGCTATCTCCATGACAAAGCCCAAACAAGTGCAAGTTTATACAAAAAAGTGATGGTTTCCAAGCACATTAGAGGTTGGCAGAAGAGTGTGGATCTTTTTTCAAAAGCGGGGGGGGGGAAAGGAATACAGACAGATGGAGAAAATAAAAGGACAATATAAAGTAAATGAGGTGCAGAATTAATTTTTCCCTTTCTCATTTCGTTTTTTTACAGCACCACTCGGTGCTGCCCCTTCAAGGCAAGACAGAAGAATCTCTGTAGTGTCAATCTGTCTGGGTAACTTGACAAAATAGTTCAGAGAGCCATTTCTAACTCTTCAAACTTGTTGATTCATGTATATGACCTAGCCATGCCAGATCACGATATGCTTACAGAAAGCAGTCAAGAAATTTTTCATTCCAATATATTGAAATTTTCAAAGCACACTTTCAAAATCCAATTTAACATAAAACAACTTAGTTCAATGGACCACAACTCTACCACTCACAAAAATCACTGAAAATGAAGGAAACAGTCAAAACACCTAGCAAGAGAAAGTCGATTAGGGATTTGCCTTAGTACAGGCTTCCCATAAGTTATCTAGGCAAGTCTCCTAAGGCTATGAGTACATCCTTCCCTGAGAACAAGGCTCAGTACCACCAGCAAGGTGCTGTTACCCATGCAGGGGTGCTGTAAATATCACAGTACTGTGCTCCTCAGCATCACTTAAGGAATCTGGTCCATGTCCATTCTTAGAACTGCTAGAAGTATCTGCAGAGACAATATTTGTGTCATATTTAAAGGATTACTGTCCTGACTGAATACTAAAAGTAAGCAAAAGTGACACCTATATATAAAGAAGGAGAACCTACAGTAACAATCCTACAAAGTGCAGTGTAACTTGCTTTCATGATCCAGCTCATGGTGAGCACACAGAAGTTTCTCTTGACGCAGAAACTACACAAAGCTAAGTTCTGAATAGTCTGACATCCAAAGTAAGCGGGTAGCTGCTGCAGGAGAGGTTCTTCTAGGTCCCAGCAAAAGTTTGATGCACATTAGCTGGCACTTATGAGACAGCTTGGTCTTCCCATATCAAGTTAAGAATATGCTTACAGTTGTAAGTGTTCTAATTAGGTCAACTTGGCTATTGTTCCATGGTTTGACAGATGCTGCATTTAAAGTAATTTCAAATACTAATTTTTAGACCTTTTCTGTGAACTGATAAATCAAGTGCTATTTATTCATGGAATTATTCTTTTCTTTTTTAATGCTTATTCCCTCTGGCCTGTAACTTTAATTAGAACCTGCTATCTGTTCATATTGGTAATAGTAACAGTTGTCACTAGAGTACAGATGCATAAATTCAGCTCATGTTGCCCCTTTGACATTATACTTAAAGCCTAACAATCTTCCCAGCTATGCATCTGAGCATAGCATCCATTCGTGCTTTATCTCACTGCCACCCTGAACTCCAGACTCTAAACACTAACAATCTGATTGTTTTTTAACCAACCAGTAATGCATTTTCTAAAGACTAGAAACTGTACAAAAATAGCTTCATTTGAAGATAAATATCTGCCTGAAAAGGTTATTCAGCCTATCTAGATTTCTTTTTTATTACCATAGATTTTCCCAAGGCAGTATTGTTTCTTGAATAATTATCAATCTAAGCAATCATGTGCTAAAGCAGTCTGATTCACTCACTAAATATACACATCGAAAAGAACTTGGTTACCCTGGTGAAAACAAACAACTCCTCTTCTTTTTTTTGCCCTCTCCTCAACCCTTTCATAGAATATAATGACTGCATTGAAATGTAATCAGTTAATATTTGATTTGCATTTGTCAGGTAAAGGAAACATCAAATACATTTTTTAGAGCAGAGGAATTAGGATCTGGAAAATTGTTCAGATAACATTAGTCTTGTTTGATTTGTGTCTTTACATACTGATTCATAGGTTTCAGTCACTTGAAAGGAGTCTTCCAGCATCTAGTTGCATCTAAAAGCTTCCCAACTTACTGTTTAGATAAACTATTTAAATAAACTTTTCCTTCCAATAAAAACAAATTCTTTTTTCATGATTTTTCATTCTGTGATACAGAAAATTATATCTGTTTCACAACTTTCTGATTAAAAGTATCAGCAATTGAAGAGCTTTCAAAGTCTCTGTTCATTGGGAAGATACAGACAGACTGCTCTTAAGATGGTCTGCACACCCTGTGTGAGAGTCAGCAACACCAGACAGAAACAGTCCTATGAAAGTATCCATTTGCAAATGCAGTAATTTGAAGGATTTTTTTTTTCTTTTTCTTTTTTTTTTTTTTTTTTTTTTTTTTGCATTGACTCATGTCTACTCCTTGGATGGTACAAAGTTAGATTCAGCCTCACATCTTCAAACACCCAGCCCCACTTTCTTACTTTCCACTTAAGAAAGGCACATTCTGCTGAATAAATGGTGATGATGCTTGAAGCAGGCAAGGGATGACGATGCTTAAAGGGCTTCTGCGTATCAAATATTTAGTTCTCACTTGTCCTCACAAACAGAGCGAGTGATTTAAAGTTTCTCCAAGTGATATTGTAGATCAGCATGCTGCTGTGTGCCACAGAATAAAGTATTATATATTCTTGGCAAGAAAAGAGTGGTAACTCCAAACAAACAAAGGCTCACCAGCTGTGAACCTGCCCAGAATTCTGCAGTTTGTGAGTCCTGGGTGCTGGAGACAGCAGGAATTCTACACAGCCTGGTCTAGTGGAAGGCTCCCTGTCCATGGCAGGGAAGGTGGAAGCAGATGATCTTGAAGATCTCTTCCAACTCAAATCATTCTGTGATTCTGACTTACTGAAAACGTCTAGTTGAAAAAAGTTAGCACCAGGAATGAAATTTAATTCTCTAATATAGATTTGAGAGATCAGGAAGATACCTGGTGGGCTTTGGTGAATTATGGAAAAATACTGCAGCCTCCTGATATAATTCTCAGTGAATATTTTTCCTGAAATACTGAAAGATTATCACAATCCTTTCACTGTAGCTACGAGTCAGTACACAAGCAGGAGTTCTGCTATATCAGGGAGCATAAGAGCTTGCAGGATATGCCCAAATAAGTTTTTGACTCAATTTATGCCAATCCAAAATTAGCATATTTTGATTGAGGTCTGTGAGATTATTCCAGTCCTGCACCAGTTAACAGGAACAGAGTGAGGGCTGGTGTCTGGTGCTGTTTCCTGCCATTTCTGTCTGCTGCTCACCCCCTCTATTTTATTACCTTATCACAGAGCCAGAGCTGTTCCACATCCATGCATTCCTTCTTGTAGAATCATTGCTAAATTTAATGCTCACTACTTAATCAATTTTCTCTCAACAGGTAACGAATAATTGAACAGTTGGGGGGTGGGGAACGACAAGATTTAGTGTGTTACTTCCTCATAGGAAACAAGGCAACTCACCCATTTATATTTATGCATATTCAATTTCTTTCATTAGCCAAATGACCTTAAGAGCAAAGGAATCCATGTCAACTCATCCAGTTGGTAGAAAATAACAGGTACCATGTACTCCAAGCCCAACACTGGACCACAGTAAATAACATTTTCAACTGGTGAAAAAGTGAAGACAGCAGAAGACAGGAAGTTCGCAATGTATTTCTGTGTTGCCATGTTTTGTTCTGCCACCAGCACCAGATTGCTGTTCATAACAGTAAAGCCTGCAGCGAAGCCCTGGCCCCAGTTAAATAAATAGCAAAAGTTTTTGCTGACTTCAGTGAGACCACGATTTCTTTTTTGAATCATTGCAAGAATCTTTCTGTATCTCCATTTGTTGATTCTTAGACTTGAATAGTGGACATTAAAAATAAAGGCAAAAATACCTCAGTTTTTCTAAATTATTTCCAGCCATGGAAAAATGCTTTGTTTCTTCAACACTCATAATCTTGTTCCACATGCATCACCCCCAGTAAGTGCTATTTCACAAAGGAGAACACACACTGCTTTTCACCCACTAGATCAATACCTGTCTAAAAGTATTTACTCACCAAAAGGGCTGTGATCCTTCTCTTTGTCACCCTTGAACTTCTGTTCTGCTCTTGAAATTTTTTGCTTTTTGACACAGGTTCTTCTTTTATTTCCTGGCTATTGCTAGCTCCTAATAAGATGTTTTTTAGTTCTTTGCTCTGACATTTATTATAGAGTATACATCATAGCTTTTGTCTAACCAGAGGGTTGGTCCAGCACTGAAATTGCAGCTGTTTTAAAATGCTACCTATAAACACACACTTCATCTTCAGTTCCTGTTCACAGTAGCTCAAAGGAGACAAGGAGATGATGATCAAAAAAAGGAAACAGAAAAGACTGATGGGAGACTTGTTTTATAGAAACAGGAGAAGAGTAGAAGGGCAAGCAAGACATACAGGTAATCTACTCTCTATTGGAATAGGGCAGCAGTTATTGTATCATACTCTGTGAATGTATTCAACTAAACAACTTATATTCTGACTAGCAAAGACTAAAGTGATGAAAGAAGCTGGAATAAAAGGATATTAAATAAGCCCTGGATAGTTGGCTGCAATATTCCCAGCCTTTGGAATCCTTTATCTTTCCTGCAATTGGCTGCTGACACACCATTTGTCTTTAGAGAAGCTCATGCTTTCTTCCGACTGTCTGAAACACAGATAAACCATGCTCACTGTCAGGAGAGACAAAACCTGTGCTCTTAAAGCAGTATCTGGAGCAAAAAGCAGCTGTTCACTCACTCCAGTCCAACTGAAAGATTGTTGCAGAGATGGAAGTACAGCAGGAAAATTAATGCAGTCACTCTTTTGGCATCAGGAGTTGATGTCCCCACTTTGAACGATCTAGAAAGGATTTAAGAACAGATCCCTCATCTACAGGCAGAATGAGCCAATTACAGCAGCACTGCGTGCCCAGCAGACACGGGCAGTGCTCCCCTCCTGGGCCCTGACACAAGAAGACCACCAGAATGTCTGGTCTGGGCATGAGTCTCTCGACAGAGATGCTTCTTTTACCTAGTGCCCCAAAGTTTAAGTTTCATGTAACACACATTCCATCTAAGAACTTACCTGCCACAATTTATTCAAAAAAATTGTGACAGGGTCTGATTTCACATTCCAGACGATCTTTACTTATACCCTGACCTCATTTCTTCTTATGCTGATGTGCTTACAGAGGCTACCAAGTTCTGTCCTATTGCTCAGAGGAAGCAGCATTTACAGCCCAGATTCTCACACAAGACACATGAATTTGGAATAAAATCTGAAGTGAATTTGTCAATATAACTGAAAGAATAAGAATACCTTTTATTTTTTCTCCAAAGGGCAGCATTTTAGCATATCCCTGAACTTGACACAAAATGGGAAACTTGACAACGCTCTCTCACATAACAAAGTGTTTTAATTAATTCACTTTCCCAGATTTCTAGTGGCAGTTACCTTTTTCAACCTTAGCAACTAAGTCATAGTGACATAATCACAAAGAGTACACAGTGCACAGTGTACGATCAGAAGCATATAATATGCTTGAAGTGTAAAATGCTCCAACAATAAAGCTGAAAAAAAGCATTGTTTAGTTATTGGCAGAACTGGTGCATTTATAGTTTCATCCAAATAGCTCCAACTCTGAAATTAATGCCTGTGCATATTTTTTTCAGGGTGGCATATATTATTTTTCATTTATTAAACGATAGGTTAAAATCAGAGAAAGGAACATTTTGAACTACAAAGATATTGCAGCTTCTACTGTTTCAAGGGGGGGAATGGGGGTGGGTCCCAAGGTGTGTGTCAAGGGTATAATGAAAACCTTTCCCCTATGCATATCAGATACCAGGATGCACAAAAACAAAAGACAATTGTCTTCCCAAGTAACTCACTGTATTTTCTGCTTAAAGCCTATTGAAAGAGTAGATAACTTGATATATAAAATCTGAAATGCTATCAGTAGTTCTTTTTTTTTTCCTTGCATCATCTTTCTAGACTCTGAAGACAACAGCAGCCAATGAGCATATTGCTTTTGATTTAAACAGGCTTTAGGTCATCACACTCTGTTACTGCTTCAGCCATTTTGTGCTCTTATTTGCTGCTCTCTCATTACACCTCATCCAGAACTGGGAACTTTCTGGCAAGTGACTACACCTTTCTCTGTATGAACAGAGAGGACAACGGATGCTGAAAACGTAAACACAAACTATGATGTGCTATCATTTGCATTCATTGTCTGACACTCCAGAACAAAGTCTGAACAGTTTTTCTGAACAGTGTGTCTCTTCCAGTCATATTAATAGGCAAAGTTCATTAAATCAATGACTTTTCAAAAAAAAGAGCCAAGAATCCAAGAAGATTAAATGACATTGGTGTAGTTGGAGGTGTGCATAAAAAAAATTTCATTAAACAATACTGTAGGAGGAGAGGCCAAGCACATCAGCATTTTATGCAACCTCTGTGCTAGACTGCTATAATTGTATAGCACAGCTGCTTTCCTTCCAAGTTCTCTCATTCATTCCCAAGCCAGAAGCAAACCCAGGTAAGTGCTACCAAGCAGAAACACACTCCTGTTCTGTGCTGGTCCCTCCATAAGCTTGTGCAGCAGCAGTGTCTAATGCAACACAAATGACCCAAAGCACAGGATGCCACTTCCAGCCCAGCAGCTGCACAGGCCCTTTTCTCCTCCAGCAATAAAATTACTGCAGCTGACCTTGTATTAGCCTGGCTTTAAAAGAGAATAGCAATGAGAACTGTATCATATCAGGGTCCTCATTCTACTGCTGCAGGAATTAGCTGTTGAAGTCAATAAAATCCTACCACTTTGCTTAAAACTTGGTTTTCTATCACCTGTCTGCCAAAAAAATCACCCCCCCCAACACACACCATCCCCAAAGAAATATTGAAGGTACCTCATTCATGTAAGAGAGGAGTCCCTGGTTTCAGAATTAAAGACAGCTCAACCAATTTGATCACCTAAAACTTGAACAAAAAAAAAAAAAAATTGCAGAGTCCACAGATGACTAAGAGACAAACTTCAGTCCCACAGTGCTTAGGACTACATTATTAACAGTATTCTGTAGGTTACAAGCTGATTTGTCCATATTATTTCAAGGTGACTGCATTTTTATGTAGCATATGCCTAACACCATGGGTACGATTACTACCACCATGTAACGCCAGTTTTCATGGGTTATTAATTGATAAATGACAGCCACCTCCTTTTTAGCTGCTACATAAGTCCTTTATTAACACATTTAATTCAATAAAGAGTGGGATGGTACAAATCATATTGAAGGACAGACAATTTGTTCAGTATCATGCCCTGACTTCTGCAGTGCCCAGTAATGGGGCATGGCTCATTGCCTGCTCTCACAATGGGTCAGCTGCACTCTGGAGACAACAAATAGCAAAATCAACAGACACCATTCTTTTCCCAGAAATGCTTACAATTAAGAGGAGGAAAGGACAGAAATCTCACAGGCCTGTCCTGTAAGGTTACTCACTGTGGCTGCAATGTTATATAAGGCGAATGAATGCTATGAATATGACATCAGCCCCGGGAAAATAAAAATTTACCAAAAGCAGGATGACAACAGAGTAACAAAAATCACAGAAGAAGAAATAGAAACAAAAATTTCAGAAAAAAATTGAAACAACAAATTAAAATACGCAAACATTGGAGCCTGCTGAGTACGGACCGTGAGAATTTTAATGATGGACAAAAATAAGCACAAATGTTTGTCCAGTGAGATATTTAAGCATGAAGACATAACAGCATAAGAAGACATAAGAATCCAAAATGGATTGTCTTCTGTGTGAAGAGCAAAGAGCTCATGAAAATCTTCATTGTAGCTAATTTGGTAGATTTAAAAGTAAACAAATCCTGACAGATTTCTAATAAAAATAGTCCATTTACATCAATATCTCAGAATCTCCTGTTTACTTTTGTGAATCCAAATTAAATCTTTAAAAGGGAGTACCTAAAAATATTTGTTATGTTGACATTGTTGAGAAAAAGTTTCACAAGAGCTGCATAAAACTAATGCAAAATGAAGTTATAAAATTAATATAGCCATTTTAAAAGTGTGTTAGAGCTATAGCCCTGACATGCTAACTACAAGTCATGTCCTTCCCTGGAAAACTTTAAAAGAAAACAGCCCCTTGTTTGTCATTCTATACTTAAAGAATAATACAGAGCTTATCTAAATGCTCTTTATCATAAAATAAACTGAATTTTCTGACCTTCCAACAGGCTGCAAAAGGCACCTCTCTGAGATTTTGGTAGAATGCCAAAATGAAGGAGCTGCATTTTAAGATGTGTCTTTAGGCCGCTAAAAGGGCTCAAAGTATTTACTGCAGTGAAAATTATTGGCTAAATTCTTGCCTGAGTCATAATTACAGTCCTACTACAAAATAATGACACTATTACTTAGAAATTATGGTAACTTGGCTCCGATTTAGGAATATAGTCAGGCAACTATCTAACATCAGCCTTGAAGAGCTCTTTACTCATTATTACAATGTCAAATAAATAAATGGTAACCAAGGTAATTTTAATGAATTATACCTTTCCTGTTTTTGGTTTTTTTTCCTTTCCAGCATTTGTTTGCCAAAAACCATCAAAGTTCTGGAATTCCTGCTCAAAGCAGAAGTAGTACAGGTTAGCTGCAATTGTGTTTTCAATTCTGCATTCAATTTTGAATTCTTGTTTTACCTATATTTATTGAGATATGTCAGACTCTCTTCTCATATACTTCTTCAAGCTTGCAGGAAGCTTCAAAATTCACAGTTTTCCTGCTGAATTAGTCCACAGAATACAGATAAATTTAATGTGTGCTTGGTGGTGTAGCTCAGAAGTGAAGACTTTTGGGAGAACACAGCCTTCATGTAGCAGAAAAGTCTCCATTAAGATTTTGTCTTAAATACTTTTCCAGAATGATGAGACAGATGCTTTTACTAATGATGATTTTGTTTAGCTGTTCATGGTCTCTTCTCTGGAGCAATTTGTCTGAAGAAAGGCTCAGAAGAACAAGTCTCTTGCAGACTTTTATTAATCAAAGGCCTTTGGGCAAAGTCCTTTAGCTTGGACAGGACGGACCAGCACAAGCACTGACAGCAAACTGGGGAGGAGCTCTCTGGGGCAGGTCTGCTCTAAAGGTTCCTAACAGCTGCTTCCCACTGGGCCCTTTACAGGCTTCAGCCTCAGGAGCAGCTGGGAGAAAGCCACAGTCTGGATCTACATTCTTAGGGCAAATCTCCAAGGCTGTCTAATTACAGCTGAGATTTTTCTGCCCCTCTAGGACACAAGGAGCAGCCAAGCCATAAACAGTGAAAATAATTCTGTGCTTAAACAACAGTATCTAGTGTCATTTTAGACACTGAGTAAAGACATCTGCCCAGAGAGCATCCCAGATGGGACTTTAGAGGACCATTCTAAGAGACAGAGCCATTGCTATTACATGTCTAATTCCTTTAAACAGAAAACCGAAGTTGACAATGTTTCCAGATTTATTAGTTGAGGCCATGATCCTTAAAACCTCACACAATATTTATATTAATCACAGCAAAAATATTGCAAAGATAAGGACTTGCACTCCGGCTGATTTGAAAACAGCAAACTGTGTTAACAGTGTTTATGAAATTCACAATTGTCAGAAAGTCCACAAGACTTTCATTCATTTAACCTCATCTTAGAACATCTTGCCTCTCAGATATTTTTCTGTTAGACACACAACCTTATGAAGAGGTTTAGCAGAAAAAAGTGAGATATTACAACCTCTGCTATTTTTATTCAAATGCATTATCATTCTACCAACCAAAGAGATAATGACAAAAATCCTTTTATGTTTGTATTTAATTCTGTGATTTAAATTGGAAATATTGTGGATTATGACTCTTCATCTTTGTTTCAACCACATATATGTTCTTAAAGGCATAAAATTTTTACCATATAAATGCTAAACTATACCATACTAATGCTGTCAAATTTAAAAAAAACCCATATTACAGTTCAGTATCAAAACTAAATACAAAATATCTACACATCTCATATCACTTTTAATGTCCTATCCTTTGTTCCCAGAACATCAGTGGCTTTTTAAATGTCCATATCTGCAGTTTGTAAAAGTTCTGGTACACAGAGAAATAAGAACTTAAAGAAGGGTGATTGGAAGGTGTAAAAAATGGTACAAAAGGAACAACTACTTTCTGAAATCCTAGTAGAAATGGTAGATGAAGCATTTTAGAGTAACTCAAAATCTTATCATTTACCTGTCAAAAAAGACCCAGATCATTCCAGTCTCATAATAAAGCTATTCATCTACAGAGTTTGGGGATGACAGGTATGAATGATCTTGCCTGTACTTTTGGAGTTCGAAAGCAGTCAAGGAGGAGATTTTTCTTCTCCTTGCAAGCTGCATCTTCCTAAGTTTGTCTGCTTTACCATAGAGACTCAGGTTACTTGCAAGTGTCAGGTGAGTCCTCAACAAGGAGCAAGTACTTAAACACTTTCTAATCCAAACTCCCTCTCTAAAAATACGGGATTTGGAAAATCATAGCAAGACCTACATGCCTGCTCCAGAGCTTCTGCAAACTATGCCATGGCAACAATTTTCCTATTGCCAAGAGAACAAACTGGATATTTTGGGCTGAACTAAAATGTTATTCATCATGGAGGGGAGAAGAGTCCTCTGGGGAAAATTAGACGAGTGTACTATTGCAACCTTTCAGTATATTTAAGAATGAGATGAAGAAGATGGACTTTAGTTTTCCTGATATCTTTAGAATCTCAGTTTTCATTTCCATCTTTCTCTCATATCCTAATTTTATCTATTATAGTGTGGGAGAATTTTAAAGCCAGACTTGGGCTGCAAAATAAGTCCTAGGTCAGAAGTATTGACTACTTGGCATTCATTGCTGACAGTGTCAAACAGGTGAAGATGAAAACCTATCTTGAAAGCATAGTTACGAAGGTTATTTAAAATAAAATAAACCCTGAAATGTCAAACACAACTGTAAGAGTAGAGGTTGGACTACATTCAACATTTTATTGCAACTGGACTTCTTGAACCTGAGTCAAATGCTAGAAATAAATTCACTTTCAGCTGCAATTGAAGATTCTGTTTTGTTTCCAAATAACTGTGAAGCCAGATAAAAGCTGATCTGTCAATTTTGCAGCTAGTAGGGACTAAAAAATCATTTCCAATGAGCAGACAGGAGGCTGGATTTAGGTCTTCAGGAAAATTTTTTTAATAGGGATACTCCCTGACTGAAGGAATGCATCTATTCACGCACAATCATTTGTTTATGACACTTCCAGAAACATATCAAAATACATCTGGTTTACCTTTTACTGACTTCTGATGGATTATCAGAGGTACTTCTGCCCACTATGTGCATATCTACAAATATGCATACATATGTGTGTGTGTATATATATATATATATATATATATATATATATATATATATATATATATATATATATATATATATATATATATATATATATATATATATATATATATATATATATATATATATATATATATACACACACACATATGTATGTATATTTGTAGATATGCACATAGTGGGCAGAAGTACCTCACCTCTTGTTTTTCCAGGAATAAATAAGTTTATTACAACAGCAGAAGATAATTTTCAATTCCAACATCCATGAGTTTGGTGATACCAGTTTGTGTCTGAAAATTATAGGCTGAGAACCCATTTCACAACAGTGACACACTAATTCTTAACCACGATAGGCCATACATCATTGTCTAAGAGGTGATGCCCTTCTCAGGCTGATAGTGGATACAAGTTTTGGCAGCTTTTCAGTCACCTGTAGTTCAATACAAGAGTGAAACTCATAAACCACATACAAGCTACTTACACAGCACTGCCTTTTAATCTGTGCATAAAACACAAGCTTGCTGCTGAGTAATGGAAGAAGTGAAGGAAGAAAATACAACAAAGATCAGAAATGAGGACAGATCTAATTAATATAAGCAAAAGCATAGCATAGCATACAAGGCAAAATTGCTCTTTGGAGACCATAGATGGTGGTTTATTAGCAATTTCAGAAGCAAGTTTTTACACTTTAAGATATCAGCTCAATAGCCTCCAGAGTCAAGGTTTCTGCTTTCACTACTGAGCTGTTTGGCTGAGTATTACTGTTTCCAATTTGATCCTGCCTGAAACAGAAGCTTCCATGGTTGGTAGCACTGAAAACACAAAGTAAAACTTTGAAAAATTGTGTTAGTGGAAAATATTCACTCTCATACCACAACATTAGTTTGAGTCAGGCTTCCTTGAACACTCTAATTTAACCTCTTACATACTAGTATACTTTCTATTGTCCATTACTTATTCTTAAGGGGAATGTTCACAGGTTCACCAGCTTGCAGACTCCGAAGGAACTAACAGGATTAACATAAGTGTACCACATAAGGAGGATGTCTATTCCTGGGATATCTTGCACCCTGCATTTCCATGAATAATAGCTACCTCTGAATTAAATAGCTAATTGCTGGGAGCTGTGTAGTCATGCTGCTGGGCACTTAGATGGACTTAGAAACTCTAATGAGGCACAGAACACATTTATTCTAGCAAAGGCCCACTCTATGTTTGTCTTTGTTATCTTTTTTATACCATTGTCTTTGTTATCTTTTTTATACCATCACACTGCAGCACTATTATGTTTGTGCCATTATGAAATGGTATAAAGGTCAAGAGTTTGTTGATGATCAAATTTAGAGGTCAGTGTCAGACCTCACTTGCCTGACCTAGCAGTCAGTCTAATGAGGCTGCTTTATTTTCAGGGCAATTTCTTAAGAAATAGAAATGCAATCTAGCAAAACTGTCACAGAAGGATGCAATAAAGTGTTGATAGCAGCTCAAGATGATCCCTTAGTAAGATCTCTTAATCTATCCCTAGGTTTCCTAAACTCAGAGTATGTTGCACATAATTTTAGGTATTCATATATGAAATGAAATGAAATGATTTTGAATATAGCCCTCATTTCCATTAAAAAAAATCTCAGGAGAAGCAGATGCTTTGTTCACCTTTCAGCATTTCTAGAACAGGTTACTGGATCCCAGTTCAGGCTCTCTAAGCTTACTGGAAGCTAGGAAACCCAGTCTCCCCTGACCTGGGGACCAGAATAACTCTTCCACTCTTCAAAGTCAATATCCTCAAGAAGACAGAATTGTATCTTTGAGAAAAAGAGGAGCTAAGATCTCTACATAGGTTGTGAAACCTGTGGGACTCGTGACACACTAATGCAGGATTTTGCCTTTGAAAATCATCTGCTCCTGGCTTCAAATCCAAACTGAACTCTGCGGCTGCTACACCTGATTTCAGGGCTAAACCCTCCATCCAACTGCTGCCTCATATACAGCAAGCAAAGGTCACAGAGCAAATAAAATATTACACATCTAGCAGCTCTACTAATTTGGATCCTATTAACTTTTCTCCCCTCTACCCCCCAAAAGTCTTCCAACTCCTGCTTGCCTCTCACCTTGTAGGGAATTGTGCTGACACAGTAAAGGGGCAAATAGCAGCAATCATTTGCTCTCTTGCATTGATTGTGCCACAGAGAAGCACAAACAAAGCCTTCAAAGGGCCTGATCCCACCTCTCTCAAGAAAGCCAACACCATTCCTCACCAAGTACATAAACAACACATATCTAAAGGAAGGTCAAACATCTGCACACAGGAGGTACATAATCCTACCCAAAACCACCAATTCATCATCCATGGGCAGGTAATATAGATGTTTTACTATTAAGGATTTAATTCCTTAGTTCAGCTAGGATTTACATGAATTGTTCCAGGAAACCTGGGGAGGGAGGTAATTGTAAAGGCAACAGCAGAAGCTGTATGTGTTTAAACCAGTTCTGTAAATCTCTGCACAAAGATATACACCCTGAATACGAGGGGAAAGCAACTGTGACAAAGAGCATCTGGTCTTTGAGTAGCTGTAACACAATGAACTCTTTAAAGTGACAACCCAAGTATGGGTAAGGGCATTGTTTAGATCAAGTCCACATGCTACTGCTCTTACTAGATATGCTCTTTGGTAAACAAAAATTAAACTGAACCGTTTGGCAGGGTGGAAGTCTTGTGAAAATTTCTTGCTTGTATGCAATAATGAAAATTAATTTGAACATGGGAGAAGAAAACAACTCAGAAATTGATTTAATGGTCCTACAGAATGGCCCAAACCCTGAAAGCCTCCAAGATGTAAAATATTCAGCACTGGATCACTCAAAAAAATCACTTCCTTGGACTAGGGACCCAGTTTCATCTTCTAAGTCACAAATTTATCAGTAAGTTGCAAGAAAAAGGTGGCATTATAATGGTCTGAGTCTGGGAAAAAATTCTTTCTGTCATGTGCTGGCCAAGAGCACCCACATACAGAAAAAAGAAAATTGAATTTGGCCTGCATGATTAAGCAAATGCTGGTTTTATCTGTGATTAGGTAGGAAAGAAGGAAAGAGAAATATGCTTTGGTTCTGCTGTCAGAAGATGTGCTGTAGCCATGCTTCATAATTTATTTCTCTCAGTTTTTCTTGTAGCATAAGAACAACAGCAACAATAAAGAGAACAACCAAAAAAGACTCAGAAGACATGGCACTGGGGCAGGAGAATCAGGTGCCATACAGAATAAATAAAGACCAGTGAGGCAGACCACATCAATAATGCAGGTCAGCAAGAATGTCTAGGAGAAAGCCTGTGTAAGGCTTCTGCAATTAAGAAAAGAAAATCCTTTGACTTCATGGCATGTCTTCTGAGATTAATATCCCATGGCTACAATTAAAAATATTGTTTGGGTTTGTTGACCCTCTCTGCACAGATACCCCGAGCTTTTAAAGAATTTGTTTTTTAAGGTGAAAGGAACAGTTTATGATGTGAGTGTGTGAGAGTGTGCATGTGTCTTACACACTCACCCCCCCACATTTACACACTCACACACATTTACACACTCACTCACATACTGCCAGAGTTACACAGACACACATACATTCACACCCACTCACAACTCACACTCACGGTTAGTTATTTAGAAATTAAAGGTCTCTTGGCACAGACTTACCAAGAAAAGGCATCTGATGCTCACAGAATATGCATAATAATGCTGATCTGCTCATTTTAAAAACTTTTCTAGTCCCTTCATATTTCTGTATTCCATCAACCAAACTAACAGAATTAATATTATTTAAACTTAGAAAGGTGTACATTTGCAGAGGTCATGGATTTCCTTTTATTTATTTTATCAAAAATTTCCTCTTTTCCATTATTCTGAAAAAAGAAAAATATCAGATTGATTACTGCCTTCCATCATATAAATATGGGCAAAAGAGAAACATCTGTCCATTGGTCTGGAGGTGTCTGGCCTTCCATTGCTCACCTTCCCATGACATTTGAATGTACTGAAGCCATCACATTTTAGGGTTTTTTTGGCTCTTGGAAGACAGCATTTCATGACCCAATGATTTTTTAAAAGGAATTGAAAAAAGAAAGTCTGAATAGTTTGAGAATAAATTATGCCAACATGAAATGAGCTCTTATTCACCAATACTTACAAATAGCTTTAGCAAAGATAAAATAAAGTGTATTGTAATTAATATTTTAATTTGCTAAGAAAAGCTAAATAGTGATTAAACCCCCTTCCCCTCCCCTTTCCCCCTGACAATAATGAAGCTAGGCAGTTTCAAGAGAAGCAGAGCAGCCAGGAGTTTAATGTCGTTGATTAAGAACATGTTTCCATGGTGGCTATTATGTCCCTCTAAGAGACAAAAACAAAACCAAGCCTTATTTCCTTTTAGAACTACAGGGTTTCTTCTGCCTTTATAGGACAGACAACAAGAAAATGTTTAGGGATAATTAAAGGCAATTAGGCTCATCAAGGCTCATTTCTGGTCTAGCTCCACTTCTTTTCTCTACAATGTGTACTAATTGCTGCTTCAACATATCAAGTAGCATGGATGACTTTTTTTTTTGTACTTTCACAAACAAGACTGCTCGGTCATTACCAGCTTTGACAGTGTGAGTAAGAGACTCCTGATTAGGTTTTTGTTTGCTTTTTAAAAGATTTATACTACATGTCCTGTTGAATCTGATAACAGAGAATAATAAATTAACTCTTTGCAATTGTGTAGTACCTTCTGCTAGAGGATCTCGAAGTTCTTTGCAAACATTAATGAATTAATTCACTATACTCTTTCATTATGTTTAATAGGTATCATCATCATAATTTTGTGGACTACTGAGTACAGACAAAGATGTTGGGTAGCACATTCAGTGTCACAGTCAAAACATTACAGTGTTGGTCTCCTGTTCACACACAATTAGGTTGTTTGCCATAAACACGCCTCCCGTGTAACTTCTCTTACATCTGGCTTTGATTCACTGATAGTCAGATCATTTAAGTTATTCAAATGTCTAAATTTCAAAGAGGGCTTTCTAGAGGGAAATTAGTAAGAGGCAGAGGATATCTAGAACTATATACAGAAATATTAAAGTGCTTCTATATTTAATGTTGCAGAAGAGAATTTTGGGAAGTTCTGGTTTTGGAAGCAGAAAAGGTTTGTCAGCAGAACTCTACAATTATCAATTCCTGACAGCACAGTCATGACAGCTGCTATCCCACAGACCCCTTCACGTAAAACTGCAGTCCATTTACCTAGTTCAATAGCTCTCCAGTACTGAAAGCAGTTGGCTGACACACACGTTAATTTTTCCACCAGAAAATGTCTTCCTTTACTGGCTCTAAGTGCAGAACAGGAAAACAAGAAACTTTGTCTTAGAAGAATCACAGAATCATGGCATATTCTGGGTTGGAAGGGACTCCCAAGGATCATCACATGCATATGCTTTCAAGGATTTGAATATTTGTGAACATTAATCAACCATACCTCTTCCAGCACTGAGAGAAATTTTTCCCAACTGAACTTCAGTGTATTCTACAGGTATTGTGAAAGCAAGAAGAACACACTTGGATTTTCTTAATGAAAAGAATATGATTTAATAAAAGAATATAACACATTTTCAGATGGCCAGAGATTAACAACATAGCTTGCTCCATTTTAATAATGGAAATACTTCCCTCACTTCTCAAAAGCTGCTCCCATTCTCAGCCCATGCCCTTCCATACTAAAAATATCTTGGGGCAGCTAAAAGATTAGTCACATGGTGCACTATATTCTTTTGGTTCCATGTCATTTATAACTAGGAGACTGAGAAGAATTTTTCCAATTTATAAATCAACTCAAATTTAAAAAAAAAAAAACTTTCACAAAATATTTACACAGTCCTTTTTAGCAGACATGCTGAGTACCAGTCATAACATCTGATATACAAACTCCCTGAACAGAGGTGATAAATATATATATATATATTTTTATATATATATATATATATGTATATAATATATATCTGATATAAATCCCTCCTCAATCATATCCTGCATAACACCTTCTACATTGAGGATAATAAATTTACCCACTTTAAGCTGTCTTTGACTGAATAGGAGTTTAACATCCTCCTTCCTGCCAGTCCTCACACCTGTTGAACAAAGAAAACTTGGCTAGGCGAGTTTTCCTAGCTTCCCTTTCCTCTACTGCATTTGCAAATATTTGTTTGGTAGGGCTAGGGAGTATTTTGAGACTCAGAGGTTGCAGTCTCTTCCTCAGTCACTGTTTTAGACTTCATTTCCTGAGTATAAGCACATTCCTCATGGTTTGGATGGTCTTCCAGATAGGCAGCAGCCACTCTGGGCTCACACACACATGGTGCTTTGCAGCAGGTGGGGATGAGGCATCTTCAAGAGAGGTTTTAGACCATAGGTTACAACAGAGACACACTTAATGCAGAAGGGCAGAGCATTAAACAACTTTTGTTCTTTGCTAGCCATGGGGACCAGATCCAGTCCAACAGCACCTTCAACCAGTTACCATGGTCTTCCTACTGATTCCAAAACCAGAAATCATTTTGACATTTAGGAATTGAATCCATGCTGGTTTTAATCCAAGACTCCCTGAACATCACATGGTGAAAGGTGCTGTGGAATATCCCCCATGGAAAACCTCATGGTTTTCCCCCACAGGAGTGGTAGGCTGCAGGCAAACTTGCTCAGTGGATCAGAGTCAGTCTGACAGAGTTAGTGGAGATGCTGCTGATATCTGGCTAGTTCACCCATTACTTACCATTGGTTTTGAGGCATTTTCTAGTAGATGGTTTATGTTTTCTGGTGATGACGGCTAGAGATCTCCTTTCACTGTTTGAACAGCTACATAAGTGTCATTCCTATTTTCAAAAAAAATAATCATGTATCCCATGAATTTTCTTTTACCTAGAAATTTATTTAAGACTCAGTAATGTGAAATCTGCTACTGCACAGCGCAAGGACAGACAACTGTTGTGATGATGCATTTTATTTTTGGGCAAGAGCTGGAATGCTATTTTTTCTTTTTTGTCCATTCTTTGAGTTATTGAATATGAAAAGGTTAGGCCATTACTACTCCCTATGGCATCTTACTGAGATTTCAGGCATAAAGATACCACACTTGAATCATCAGTTCTGAAAAGGAGGTGCAAGTGGTGAGGTACTGCATAAGAGCCTGTCAAATTCAGCGATGTTGAAATGTCCTGTTACAATTTTCAGTCCTAATCAAAGAACTATTGATTTTAAACTACAGTCTCATGGATTATATTACGGGAAACCAGTTAGGTAGAAACCTCCTTCAATAATTAAACAGCTGAAAAAGCAGCTCACTACTTTGATTACCTGTGACTTTGCCTTCTGCTTCAGCTTTGATCTGGACAAGCAGGTAGAGAAAAGATTTACACAGGTCACATAACTTCAGTCACATAGAACTGGAAGTCTGTGCTGCAGATATCTATAAACATACATATATATACTTATGTTCATAGATATAAAAAGGCATATAAATTTATATATATATATATATATATATATATATATATATATCTCAGGCATTTACCTGATGTTCGCGCTCCAGGCTTTTAACTGCATCCAAGCCAAGTCTGGAGTGCTCTTTAGCTCATAATAAAAGCCACCTAGGGAAGAATTTTCCAGAGCCTCCCTCTAGGACTCTACTTATTTCCAACCTTCCTTTATCTACTGATACTTTTGATCAGGGACAGCAGATATTTTCAAAGGCCTCAGCTGAGATGATTCCATGGTTTTTCTTCTGAGAACATGAAGTTCATTAGTAGAATCCCTGTTCACATGTACTTCATTCAAGCTGATCTTTTCATCATTTGCTTAGAGCAAATATCAGCTACAATTTATTACAAAATAACATGCTCATGCTTCTAATATTAAACCTACTGGCTCCTAAATGCTTTCAGCTCTATTATATAAGATTCAAAACAGTTTTGTTTTTAATTCCCCAAAAGTGATTGCCTGGATGTATAGAGATGACATGTTTCCAGCTGGAACTGTCTACATATTGCAAAGAAAAAAGAAAAAAGGTGGGGTAATAAAATGTTGAACACCCAGAAATCTAAATAAATGAAGCACTGTTATAATACTAATTTCAATTATTTGCCCTGCCTCTCCTCCCCAGATAAAGGGAAAAGTAATTTGAGCACCCCAAACATGTCTTTATATCCGCACCCTTTCAGCCTGTGATCACTCACACCATCAGCTATGCTCTGAGCATTAACCCCATCTTCATTGTAAACATTTTATTCTATTACTTTGACATGGGCTCCCTATGAAAGTTTATGATGAGACATTTTCAAAACTTAACCCTTTGGAAAACATCACTTGAATCTAGAATTTTAAACATTTATCTCTTAGCCTTTCTCAAGCAGCCAAATCAGTTTTGCTTTTCGTAATCTATGTATTGGTCCTTCTGCAGGGAGGAGTCCCTGGCTGTCACATCTCCCCAGCACAGAGAGATCCCGCACAACTGGCACTGTCCATGTTTGGTATTATTCTTTTAAAAAAATAAAACACTTTACATCCAGTTTCTCAAAACCAAATCTTTATGTAAACATTACCTTAGTACTTATGATAAAATGGTTTTTTTATGTCTTTTCAAAAACATATGAAATGGACAAGTAACACATCGCCATGCTGTAATTAGCAGTAGAAATCCATATTTTATTTTAAATTAATAAGGATTTCAGAATAAAATCTGGTGCCTATCACAGAAATCCCCCCAGTGTGGGAAACAAAGCACATACTTATCTATCACTAGATGGAGGCAGTACAAAAAGGTCAAAAATTGTGATACCTGTTGAAAAGGAATACCCATTGCTTCAGATTTCTGCTTTTAGCTCTCACATAAGGTATTTTCCATTTTTTACCACACATTTCTTACATTACAAATGAATGTACTCCAGGGTCACAGAAGTGGGGTACTATACGAGCAGATACTCCTGCAATACAGGAGTGATTTACAGCATGTAATTTCAGTGAAACAAATTGGCACCTAACCTATAGTATCTATGTTTTTATCTGGTTGAAGGAGATAACATTGTTTGTGAAGCACATCACATTTGTTATCTTGCTCTATCTCAGAGTTCCCTTGAAATGACTTGCTGTTTTTTCACTTGTGAATAAGTGGAAGGAAGGGAAGAAACTTCTTTATTCTTTAACATAGACACAATTTTAACTTGACTTACCTACTGAAACAGCTCTGATTTATTATGTACCAAAAAAAAGTCCTTGAAGATATCCATAGCATTTAATTTTAAATTTGCCCTTAATTATGATTCATGATCCAGATTATGATCCATGATCATAGCGCTGACTGCTGAATTCACTCAAATGCTTTCAGTTGCAATTATTACTCAGCTGCATATAAGTAATTACTCATGAGTGGGAGAAATGGATGAAATAATTTCCTTTAATCTTGAAACTTTTCTCTTCAGAGGCCCTTTCAGCCTTCAGCTTCTAACTCAGCTCCATGCTGCACTTCTAGTCTGCCTCTCCTGTTCTTCCTTGTCATTTTTACTCTTGCTGTTGTTCTTATTCAGTAGACTGTCTTCAGGATACATTTAGGAACATTACAACTGCAACATGGAGAAGATTGTGAAAGTCGTTAAAACGTAAATCTGTTAGGCAAATATTTTTCACTATTTTAGTTTAAAACTAGTAAAGAAAAAAAAAAAAGCCCAGAAATGCCAAATTAAACACCACTAAAATAAAATTAACTGAAACCAGCTGGCGAAACTTATGAATTTAGATTTTCTTCCCACTTGCGTTGTGATTTTAATTTTTTTTTAAGATTGAGATCACCATCCCTGGAAAACAGAAATAGAATAAGAAAAGGTAAAAAGAAAGTTCTATCTTACTCTCTCTATTTCCGTTCTTTTTCTTGGCAGCCTTCTAGACATCTATTCCCTCTTGCATTGGCATATCTCCAACAGTTAGCAACAGTAACTTCTGTTAAAGACAGGTAGTTTTGCATCTACATAGAATCTTTAACATAAATTAAATGGGACCTATCAGCTAATCTAGAAAAGTAAGTTCAGAGACCACAGTTTTGCATTTCCAGCTTTTGGGAGTAGGAGTCCAATAAATAAGCCACAAATTTTAATAAAATACTTGCTCAGGTTACTCTGGGAGAATTCAGTTTTAGGGGACGTGTACAAACATATAAGATACAAACATATCTGTTATTACTCAGGGATATTATTTAAATTTTCTGCTATAAACAGAATATTTGCAATATACACAGGTACACAGAATTCTGAGCATATCATGCATAAATAAAGAAAAAAAATTTGGCCAATAATTTATTTCCTAATGAATTTTCCTAAAAACCAACAATCTTAGAAATGTCTGTAAGAATTCCCATTATAAATCAGACAAAAAAAATTCTTCTACAACTGTTTTGCGTTTTTTTTTTCCTCTCTTTCAAGAGAGAATAGCCACAGCTAATGTACTAGTTTTCTTGCTGCCTTTACTGTCAGGCTTTCCCAGGATGCTGTATTAAAATCATCAACAAATAGAAATGTCTTTAACCTGGATTTAAACCCACAGCCTGATCCAGCATTTAAGATCTTGGCCAGGAATTTGTTCCACAGTCACCATCCATAATAACTGAGAGGTCAGAGGCTACTTTGCTGCTCACAAGTGCAAATGCAACAGCAAATGTTCTGGAGTTCACTTGCTGCCAATTGTAAGGCCAAGGTTTGTTTTGCAATAGGGCATGGAAGATTAAAACAGCACAGGAAACTTGGCTAGAGAACAGGTCCAAGTGGACCTTGAAGGAAGTAATTACTTTGGACTACTGTACTCCCTCTTCCTCCCTCCACTCTTTCACTTCTTTATGTGCTTAATTGTAAATTACCCTCTACTCCTTCCCTCACTTAGTTTTGCCTTGTACCAGTGAAGCCACACAAAAGTGTTGGTACTAAATTCCTGCTGTAAAACTGGTGCCAATACTGGATGTCTACAAGCTCAGAGCACTTTGAGCACTGGAGCTAGTGACATTACAAAGCTTGTTAACGTAAAATCTTCTTTGTGTTACATTTTTTTGCAATACATTTTACAAAAATCTACCCCAGGGAGCCAAGGGGCAGTTGCTTCTTTATTACATTTTAGGAGAGACACATTATTAGCGTTCCAGTCTATATATTATGAAATTAAGTGGATACCCTTGGGGTTAATTCCTCGTTGTAATTGTAATGAAAAGAAACAATTTCTAACCCTCCATTTAGGATCTATAACTATTAAAATCCACTAGTCTTAGTGACTCCTGGGGTCAGTGAAGTACTTCAGTGTATATGAAAAAGGGCACTCCCACAGTGTCCAATATAAGTAATTTATAAAAATAACAGCCTCCAAGTGGGAAAAGTAACAAATGAGTTTCTATTGAGCCCCTCCCTGCTGTTTACTATTGCATGATGGATTCATCAACTACATAAAATTATATGCATATCAAAATCATGGAGCTGGGTTCCAAGATTAGAGCTTGTCAAGAGTAGAAAAGGTAGAGCAGGAATCACAGAATACAATGAATTCAAATGAATACAAGGCAAAATCATGCAATAAAGCCATAAAGAATCCCCCCAGGAAAAAGAAAAAAGGTAAAAAGCAACACTCCTTTTCAATGGCTTCTCTGTTTCAAAAGATACTGTTTGCTTCAATACATTTTAAATTATAATAAAACACATTTTAAATAATCAAAGATTAACTATCTATTTCAAAAACTTTTACTTTCTTTTGAAAATGACTAATTTCTTTAGTCTAGGAGATGCATAGTAACAACAATGCTATTGCCTGTTTTCAATGTCTTTACTGTTTATCTCGCTGTACTTTCTCTGAGAATTGCCCCTCAGCAGTGTTTTCCTGCTGGCTTTCGTACTGCCAACTTTCACGTCATCACATGTGTCAGGTTTCACCATCTCGCCTACACACCTGTACCCCTGCTCACTGTTTATAATGCCCAAAAAGAGAGAGAGACATTTTCATAAATGAGAAGAAATGGATTCAAAACCACAATAGCAAAAGGAATACTGTGCTCCAGGAACTTGCTATTAAATCATTTTTATGAACTGAGTAGATTTCAGCTTGAGAGCAAACCTTTAGCATGTAATTCAGTTTGTTAATAATGAAACAAAATGTATATCATCAGACAGTGTCTTCCAATTTAGTATTCTTACTAAGATCATTGTTTCTATTAAGCTGAAAATCATAAAAGTGCATTGTTGTCTAAGACAGCATAAGTTCCCATTTGGAATGCATGCATGCTGAAAGGACTTACTAATTTAATAGCAGGAGAGTTTTCTACTGCTTTGTTAGAACTGCCTTGTGAAAAAGGATACCCCTTTAAGATTTCAGGAGTGGTCTGTCTTTTGATACTTGTTTAGCTGCAGTAGACAAAGCTTTAATACTTTATCTCTCTGTTTTTATTCATCATAATATAAATTCCCTTAAAATAAAGGAAAAGGGTCTTACCAGACATGAAGGAAACAGGTAGCTGTTATTTTAAATCAACCATTCAATTGGCTAATTAAATATGATGTAAGTTGCTCTGTACAGATGAGTTTTGGCTGTCATGGTTATTTTTAAGAGAAAGAACTAATGTAGCATCATTTTATATGTTCGTGTCCAGCAAAAAATGGGGGGAGGAGGTTAGGTATTAATTGCAAATTCATGTTAATATGTCACCTGTTGCTACTGGCAAGCCATGCTCAATAATGTCCTTATTTTTCCAGTGTCTACAAACCATCTACAAGTGGGAATATTCACAGCTTGTGCATTCTCTGGTCACCACATCAGCCAGTGAAGCTGCCATCTCAGGCTGGTACCTTAGCGAGGCATAAAGTGCCTGCTTGATAGGACAAGGACTCTTGCCTGCTTTCAAACGATTATAGACCATTTAATACAGCCATAGCAATAGAAGATGAAAGTGGAAGGCTGATAAGGAACCACATACACTTTCATTTTTACCATTGGCACTGTATGACATGCTGAATATACAGGTCTTCAGCCACTGATGATTTTTAGAAGTTACATAAAATGAACAGGTGGCCTCCATCTCACTGGACAGGTGTTGGTATCACATCTAATGAAGCTAAACAGAACCACTGTCAATAGAAGGCTGTAAGTGTAATACTTTTCATGTCATTACATCCCTTTCAATAAATCAAGAGCTGTTCAGAAAATACATGAATATCCCTAGGAACTGCAGCACTTTCTAATATTGATTGTGCAGATGGTAGACAGGGCTGCACTTCTCAAGGCCAGTTGCTAATTATCCCATATCAAATATGGATAGGATGACTGCTGGGCAAATAACTGAGTAAAATGTTGAAACTGGGCACCTCAGAAAGAATTGGAAATCATTAAAAATTAATCAGGGGGCTCCGACTTTTGAACTTCTGCTTGTTTCTTCCTTATGCCTTCATGGAAATGGGTTTAGTAAAATTTATCTACAAGTCCCTGCAATTTAACTGCTGATCATGTACTGAAGGGAGCTTTCTTGAACTGGGACAGAGCAACACACTGATAAGTCTGGGATGCTTGGAAATCATTGTTCTAATTTGTGATAAGAAGCATATCCATTTTATTCTAGCATTAAAAGTAGTATCCATCATTTTGAAATTAAAATGCTACCAGTAAAGTCATGTAAGTGCTGAGAGTAAGTCCTTTTATATGTGAGAGAGCATGGGCACAGTGAAGAAGACAAAGATGATATAATATCCCTGAGATGCAGAGTTCGTGTATTTGTCGATTTACTTTGATAGTTGTAGAGATTTTATTTATACTGTGCATTTCATTTAGTGTTAAGAAGTTGAAAATAAACCTAAAACACAGCACAGATGCTAATACTACATTTCAACTTGAATAACTACACTATAACTACCTAAAAAATTATTGTAATTTCAATTCCATAATGTACCCTTTACTTTTTTCTTACTCATATCCCTTACTTTTGCAAATATAAGCATCACTGCATTTATGAAAGAATGTATTTTTGCCAGCTCTGAATGGCAAATACACATAAAATTATCAATACTGCTTGTTTAATACTGACCAGTAAACTGAAAAAAGGAGTCAAAACAGAGAGCAATACTAGATTACTCAAATATTGTAGAAACATGCTTATGTTTTAGCTATTATTTATGAAATAATGATCAAAAGTAGGAATTTGCTCCTTACAGAAAAAAAAAAAGCCGACAAACCAACCAAACAAAAAGAAAAAATTCTATTTTGATGGCTTTTGTTCATTTTTTTAAACTTGACATCTTAGTTACTGAGGTAATTTCTTTTGAATACTCTTTTAACATGAATAGCTGTATTTTTCAGACTGCATTTCATGAAAGAGGAAAAAAATCACATGGTAGAACCCTGTCTCAATGTTCCCTGTCAAACCATAAATACAAGAAAGACTGAAATGCTCTTGGTTTGTAATGGGAGTTAGTAAAACATTTGTGCATGTTGAAAAGACCAATAAAAGACCCAGCATCTGTTGATTCAGTGAAAATCAGCATAAAGTTTTTCTACCGACATGAAATGAATGTATTTGTTTCCTCATATAGAAGGACAAACCACACCCATATATTTTGCTTTTACATCCTAACTACAAAGTCATAGACAAAAAGCATAAATTAAGAGCAAATATCACTCCAGAACCTAAATTGATTCAGCATTCACCTGGGAGAATGGAATTCTGGCTTCCAGCTTCTGCTTTCAATTAATATTTGGATTATCTCCATCCTAAATACCTCCTAGCCATGTGGATTCAATCGACAAGCACAGGCATCAGCTGAAGGCAAGATTTCCACATTCCTGATGGTCCCTCAGCACTGCTGTGTGATCACAGAAAATCAGGCACTTGCTAAATGGGTGCAACCTAACCCAAAGGCCAGACTGGGCCTGCCAGAGTCTTGGACCGTTTTGGGAAAACAAAGGGGGAGAAAGGCCTGTCATTATAGACCAAAGCATGCAACAAAGCTTATTTAAATTCACAGCTGAACTACTGAATCCAGGCACCCAGCACAAAAATAACTTATCCATGGGTCCCTCAGATTAGCACCATGGTGCCTTGCTAGGGCTGAACACAAGCTACCAAAAACTGCAGCTGAATTTGACGTTGAAGAATTATCTCCCCTGCTTTCTGACCATTATTTTTCAAAATGTGCCTGCCCCAGCCAGGAGAATGCAGAGCAGGAAGAACCAACCATGCTCACCCTGGCACACCACACCACTCAAACATGCCTGCATGAGGGTTTTCAATGAGCAAAAGGAACAACTCTGCACCTCAAGGAGCCTTTGGGTCTTTTCTTTAAGCTCATACATTTTCCATGTGAATAACTTGTAACTTGCTTAATCCATGGAGGATTTTTCTAGAAAATAAATGAAGAAATAAATAACCAAACAAAGTAAATACAGTGTCATCTCCTTACTGGTAGGTAAAATATTCTTCAGTGTGGTAGATATTTGGAGCTATTTACAATCAAGCTGAAGAGCTGGTGTGCTAGACAAGTATTTCCTACTAGCAGCTTACTCAAGAAATTGCACAAGTCATTGCCTCTTTTCAGACATTTTGTTTAGAAAGTTAAATTATCTGAACTGCTTTGTTCTCCACATATGTTAAAAGCAGATTCATCAGTGAGTTAGAGAAAATAACCAAAAACAGTCTCCACAGACTCTTAAATAACAGTTCCTTCCCTTTTACTCTTGGCATTGCTACAAATGAAAAACAGAATATTGGAGGATTGCTATAGATCCGGGCTTTTCCATTTGCAAAAATATCTGAGTTTTTTAAAGAAGCATATCATAGTTCCAGGAGAAGATACTTTGCTAGTGAAGATTCATTTCAATAGCTGAATAAACCCTTGGATCTGACCAGGATTTGTTTTCATTTTTGCACTGTAGCTGTACAAGCAACTGAAGAAGCTGAAGAAGCAACTGAACAAAAGTGCTCTTTTTAAATCTGAAATTTAAAACAGTTAATTATGCTCTGAGGAACAGTCTGAAAAGAAAGAAAAAAAAGTAACTAAACCATAATGCAGATATATTTAGCCATATGTAAAAGTAGCATTCAATTGCAAATGATAAGAGGGATCATGAGAGTGTTACCAGCAGGTTCACACTCCATGTAGCCTTCTCTTAGTGACACTTAAAGCAGAACATGCATTAGATTTTCCTTCTGACCAAAGCCTCCTTCTAATACCTTAAACAAAAGTATTCAACACTCCCCTTCCGGGCCAGTTATGGATTGAATTGCTCATTAGCTCTGGAACCTTTCTTCAGGTTGTTAAAGTATTTACTCTTTCAGATTTCTAATAGCTTCAAATTAGATTACTAATGCCTGCAGTACTGAGTTATACCACTTTACTTACCAGAGCTGTTTTTTTTCCTAGCACATGCAGTATTTTGAGTGCTCAGTCAGAAGTTGTCAATAGCAGCAAATGCCTAGTTTAGAACTCAGAGTTCTTAAACAACTGAATAAGAAAAACACTCCCATTCAAAACCAGGAGAAAAATATTTTGTGGAATGACATATTGGTCAGTACATTTCCACTTGAAACCAAAGTTTTTGGTACAAAACAAAGTTTCAATAAATGGAAGTGCAACACAGCATTAATTTGGGAAAGCACAGCAGCAATGTCTGAAACTATTTAAAAAAAAAAAAGTAAAATACTCCCTCAAACTGGGTCAAGAACAACTGACTGCTCGTAGAGCCCCAAACACTTTTGGACACTCTTCTCCAGGCTGCTGGAGAAAACACTGCTGCACTTCATGTTTACCTGCACTGCCTGCTCAGATATCTCCTGCTGGGTGATCTGAAAGGTCACCTCTGCATGGGGTCAGCCTGGTCTCAGCAATTCTGTAGGTATTGGGAGGAATTTGTTTGGTGCTTGATAGATGTCTCCTGGAACATTCACAAAGATGCAGCCCTTGCTTCAGCTGCAAAATAAGTCCAGGTGTTCATCCAATGCTTTGGTGGTGGAGAAAGGGAGATCTCAGATAGCTCCTGAGCCTGAAGTCTTCTGCCAGCTCCTCACAATCTCTCACCATGCTGTCAAATCTTCTTCAGAATAGCAGAGTTCAGTCTAATGAAGATACATTTCAGCAACTACTTAAAGCCTCTTCACTCTTGTTCATGTCCTTAGTGCAATCTCTGGGTCATGCATGGCCAAGTGGAAGCGCAGCTTCCCCTCATTACCAGACAAATTCAAATGGATGATCACACTGGCTCAATGCTTGATAGGTGCTTGGTTTGCTCTGTCTCTTCTTACATTATGTTCTTCAATATAAAAAAAAAAAAATCAATATATGGCTACATTTTCAGCTGTCATGTATACTCTGCAAACTACATCAAATAACCATTGAAATTAAACTTAGCCACACTTTCCTTTAAAGTGGATTTAGATTGTCATAATTTTGGATACACTAACAATTTTATACTCATCTTTTATATATATTTATCACTTCTTTTTGTGCATGTACATATCCTTCAAAAGTTCCTACTTGGAGGTTTCTCATCTTGTGACTCTTTTCCCAAAAAACGTAACTCCAGGGATATTTGTATTAAGATGGAGGGTAATGAGTAAAAAAGTATAATGCAGTTGGAAGAACACACATTTAATTATTCAGTAGTATATTAGTTTGAAAATTTAGTTAATAAACAATGGAAAGACAAAATAGATATTGTTCAGATCTCAATATTTAATTCCAAATTCTTATTTTGGCCATGTGCCCATCCTCTACCAAAGTTACTTAGAGAAAAATTAAGATAATTTAGGATAATTTGAATATTTTAAGAGGGGCTTATAGTTTTCAGGATAAGATCATAGCTATCCACAATAAAATATACTGATTATTCTGATTATTTATTGCTTTCTCAGAAACCGAGGGTAAATATTGATGTGCAGTATCAATACCAAGATTTTTCAGAGAAGTAGTACAGCATCTTTACCTTTCCCCATGTGGATGACAATGAAATGCCAGAAAGATTGGCACAAAGCTGATTTTTTACTGTACTAAATAAAGTCAGCTTACATTTCCTACAGCAAGAGGATGACAAGGACAAAAGAAGAGTTTAATATTTTACAAGTTCCAAAGACTCTGAATCCTAGTTGGAGGTAGCTTGATTTTTGTTGTCCCATCCCTTTTCATAGATTTTTTGATAGCTCAGAAAAGAAAGAAGTCTCCAAATACGGACCAGCACATCTGTAGCCCAGATAAGGAAAGTGATATACAGTCCCATGAAAAATGCTATCTCAGGGAACCATACCAGATATTTTGATGACTACTAAAGAATTTCCATGTGCAGAGCAAACACTACCAGAAAAAAGGAATATATTATAAAATCAAAAATATTTCAGGGACATGAGGAAAAAAGGGAATAGAAAGAAATGCAATAATTGTCTTTGAAACTGTGCTGATAGTGATTCTTTCTATGTTAGTAATTTTTTAGCCAGGTTGTCTGCTAGTTTTTATTGAAATCGTTTGCATTGGACCCTAAAAACAGTTGAGTTAAAATGCATCACAAGTGTTTTCCTCCACTGGAATTATGATATTCTGTGGGTGAAATTGAAGAACTAAGGGTGAACTTTCAAGAACTAATAGAAATGCTTTTCTTTTAGAAAACCCCTCCTTCACTTCATTTTTTCTTTCCCGACATTGGCAATTGTCAGTAATGCCCCTTATTTTTCAAGTTTTACAATGTAAAATTAAAAGGGAAATAGTTTCAGATGAACAAATTTTCCATCACATAAATAGTTAATTCAAAATTTGGTGGCAGTCTCTTTACTGACGCACTACACATAATTCCCGTTTAAAAAAGCCTTAACACCAGAGTTTCAGTAGAAGAAGCAGTGCTTACTTTAGTATTTTTTTCCTTAATCCAAGATAAATCTCTATAATTAGAATTGACTGCTTTTTAAAAGAACAGAAATGGCAAGTGGCTCTATCTTAAATTAAAAGATCTATTACCTTTGGTCTTCTAATTCTTCTCAGCAATGTGTTTTCTCTAGAGGCACTTTCTCATCCTTATGAAAACTAACTTACTGTAGGTGTAGAGGGAAAAACACATTGTTGGATTTATGTACTAAGTGTCTGGATAGGGAAGATATATACAAGTTTAGAGAAATGGGAAATAATTGCCAAGTATTTCATGTATGAACATATTATTAAAAAATATCTGTAGCATAAGATATGCATCAAATACGACATTTTTATTGAAGGCTAAATTTTCATTCCCTCATAGAAACGGGATGTAAGGAAGTAAAAAGTAAAGACTCATCATTTCTGCATTCAAGAGTTGAATGCCTAAAAAGCATAGAGGCACTTCTGGTAAACCAGTGCTTTGTACAGCCATACCACAGAAACCCTCATGGCTAGCACTAAAAAGTGGTATAGACTGCCAGGATATCATGGCACATATATTCAGTTAACTTCATTCTTTTTGCTGCCAGGATTTTCTTTGTTTCCCATGTCCTATAAGCCTATCTTCTTTAGCTTCACACTGTCAGTGCCCCTTTTCTGTCCTGCTCTCTGTATGACTATGGCTTCAAATCTGGACCTCAGTGATCCTGATTTTGTATGCTTCTCGCTCATCTATTTCCTGGACAGGAAAGCAGCTAGACGATTTGAGATTTTCCAAGACCTGTTGTACCCTGGAATTAGGGAACACTGGCAGCATGTACAATAAGAACAATGCTGGAAGCTACCGGTTGGCTGAAGCTTTGATTGCAAAGTCATTTATTTAACAGTAACCAATACCATTTGTCTAACTACTCACAGCATTCAGTGGGTGGTATGTACCCCATATTAAAAAGACCTGGATTCACACCAGTTCAGTTTTCTTTTACCCTAAACAAACAAACAAACAAACAAATAAAAAGTACTCTCCTCGAAACAAAACCCCAACACATTATGAAATGAAACATTGCTCAAATGCAAAAATAATTATTTCACTGGTCTCTCTTCCAAAAGCTTAGTTTTATTCATTCTGAAAATTTTTTCACCTGGGTATTGTAATAGGTTCTATATTTCAATAACTTCTGCTTTTCAGACCTGTATGTCTATATTGCCCTTTAAAATTGCATCATATGACCACACATTGGCATCTGCTGGAGGGATTTTAGGAGTCATCAACAGTCCAGATAGCTTATGGTTGCTGAACACAAGGTATTTTGACTCTCCTGGCTAATTCCATTTATTTCAGCAGAGCTGTGCCAACACTAAATCTGAGCCCTCTATCTAAATTTAATCTGTTCATTACCTCTGAAGACTATTGCAAATAAATAGGAAATCAAGTAGCTAGAAGGACAGAAAAGAGGGATATGGTGCATAATAGGTAACCTTACAGAAGAAAATCAAAGCACTGATTCCTTTCCTTCCAAAAGCAGACAATAACAGTTCAAACTAATCACATTTCAAATTTTCTTTTCTGCATTTGATACTCTGGAGACTTTTTTCTGCTCATTCTAAATCAGCCCCTTGGTAACTGACTTCACTGATAACTGGATCAACCTGCAGGTAAGAGCTGGATTGGGATCTGTCGAGCATAAAGCTCTCTGCTTTGCACAGCAGTGAAAGCTGCTCCCACACTTACACAGGGTAAGCAATTGCTAGGAAAGGCTCCAGATGTCCTGACAATGTCTTTTACCTTGAACTGGTAAAACAAGCTCAATTTTACCCAGATCTTGGCTTCCTCACTTCTGCTACATTTAGAGTGACACTTATGAAATAGATATCTTTCCCTAGGGAATGAAGCTAAGAACAATTCAGTTTACAAACTCTAGGCTTAAGAGATCCTTTTTGATAATGCTTCCAGTAAGGACTGACTGGGATATCTCTATACCTGGAGTACACAATTCACCTGTACACTCCTGTGGACTCCTGCCACCTGTCTGATATTTTCTAGTCATTGCCAAATAGAATTCTATGTATTTATAAAATTTCAATAGACATTGCTATTTAAAAAACTTTCCAAAGGCACAGTTGAATGTGCCTCTGGGTCAAAGGAGAATCTTATCTCACCATGGTTTCTAAATCTGTGAGATTTTCTGAGGAATGGATTGTTGAAATCTGATTGCTGAGGCTGTGCAACAAGAATGAAAGATAAAGATTGAAGATGTTTAAAGTTCAGATATATCATTACTACCTTTCTCAGCACATTGACATAGGGATTAAATACAGTTTCTCAGAAAAATGAAAAAAAAATTTCAATAGGCTCTAGTCAGAATTAAGTAATGTAAGGATTGTTATCCCCGTACATAAAATAGGAATATTCTGTAATGAAACAGAATAGTCCTTGAAGTAGGACATTTAATAATAATAATAATAATAATCATCATCATCATCATCCTAAAAGTCCCTGGTTTTGATCAGACTGGATTTTTTTTTTCTGTTCATTTATCCCTTTAAACTCTTCAGGTCAGCATGTATTGAATTTTGGTGTCCTGGTGCTGCTGCCTCTGTCTTCAAACTGTCCTTCAGAAACTGTATTTGTTTTCCTCTCTCCTCATACTAAATATCTATAGTGCCATATGAAGCTCTTCCACCTTACAACAGTAATGGCATTCAATCTCCCAGTGTGGGGCACAAACTCCTGCTTCACTTGGTCATCTTGGCCAAACCCTTCAGGCTTTGGGAGATCACACACATGACTGACCTGTGGCTAGTGACCAAGGCAGGGTCTCAGCTCACTGGAAGAAAACCATAACTCTTGTCAGCCACAACCAGAAATGTCATGAACAGCCCAGAGGAGAGGGGCAGGCAGAAGAACAAAAGCAAAGTGCCCCAGGTTTATACAGCAATTTTTTTGAGCTACTATGACTTTTATTCATTAGGTTATTAGATAATCTAGTATGGGTTTTTGATCCTTTGAATAGTTCTCATTTTCTGCCTAATTATTACTAATGAAGTTAATTCCCTGCCTCTCCCATGGCTGTTTTTAGCAGTTGAATACTCAATAAGAAAGGGTGTGGGGAACAATTGAGGACGAAAGCAGTGAGTTATAAAAAGGGAAGGGTATTTTACTCTAAAATACATTTGCATTTCTAAAGATTAGCATAAATCATGTGTGCTTACCTGGCACTCACTTTTTAAAATTTAATTAATGCTAGAAAGACACTTTGAGACATAGCGCTCTAAAGGTGCTTGGAAGAAAAAAATTGTCCCCCAAGTGTCTGATGTGAAGAGCCCCTAGGTGACACTCAGAGTAATGCACTTTTTGAGCACTTAAATTTACTAGTGTCTTTCAGTGCTTCATTAACATAATTTGACACAATTATAGATATAAACACTTTATAAGCACTTAGTACTAGGAGTATCAAAAAACTGTTGATCTCCATCAGTTTATACTGAAAACAAAAAGCTCCAGCACAGCACTCCAATAAACACTTAGAATTGTTCCATGCTTATCAATAACATTCAAAATGTGCCAAAAAAGAAAAAAGAGTCTTTCTCACATGATCCCTGGATAAATTCTTTAAAGATATTAAACACCCATGTAGCAGGCTATCTAAAACAATTAAAATTGCATGAAATGAACTATTAGATTTACTCAATCCTGCTGCTCCCTGACTAGCTGCAATGACAAGGTAAGTCAACAGTGTTTTCGGGAAAAGGAAAACCAAGAATGGTGCCATTCAGAATAACAATCATCACCTTATCTATCACACTGACATGTTAAAGCTCCTGGAAAAAGATGAGGAATACTCAGGCTGGTATGTAGTGCAGGCCCAAGTCAGAGTAAGTAAGGTGAAACTGAGTGCAGGTGTGACATACAGCACCCCACCTACAGAGTTTTTGCTGTTTGTGCTCCTAACTTTGTTGAAAAAAATATTTTGGAAAGAAAAAGCCCACATGAAATGTGCTGTTTGCTTTCTTGATGCAGTTAGTGAGACCTCCACATGCCTTACACACTTCAGAGTGCTTCTTTAGAAGAAAAATGTTGGTCTCCCAGAAGGTACTCCTGAGGACAGGCTCTGACAGGCAGAGTTTGGGTGGCAGTGAGCCCATGCCAGCTGCCTGTGCACGCACTCCATTTCTCATCTGAGCCACACATCCAGGCTTTGTGCTGAAAGTTCCTTCTCTTCAATGGGGAAAAGAACAACAGCACAAAGCTGAGTTCTGCTCACAGGAAACTTCAATATCACCTCTCCCTCTCTTTTGATCCATGGATTTTCTTTTAATGGAAACCATTTTCAATTATTAACTTTTTAATTAATAACTTCTGTGCAGTCCACAAATTCAGATCAGGGTGAGGACTAAGTAAACACATAGTAAAAGGATCTGTTTCTTAAGATTGATTTGAAATAAAATTAAAGAAAGAAAAAACACAGGGTTTTTTTTTCTCTTTTCCTTTCTCTTGATATTTGCAATTTAGCATGCATTTACTCAAGTCAGAGGCTGTGTTTTCCAAAGCAAATTAAGTACATAAACTCTGAAACATATTATCATCTCTTTTTATGTATGGTAGGTCAGCTAAATTTATGAATATTTCACCTGACAGTCACATTAATCATCTTAACATTTCATGATATTTTTGCCTGTAAAGTGGAATGACAATTGATTATACTAAAGACCAGTCATCACATTAAGAAGATTCCATTTATATAAACTAAAAAAACCCAAAAGACTGTGCAAAAGGTAACATTTTTCAGGTGACAATTTTCAAAGTCTTCACTTACTTTCACTAGGGTTAGCACCTAACTGCTGTTGAAAATAACTTATTAGCAATGGTCTCTATTTACCTTGTTAAGTGCTGGGAGTAGGTTCTTGTAGGATCAATTTATTTTGGTTGAGGGTATGTCTGATTTGCCTTGAAATTATCTCTGTCATGTGCAATTGCTGAAACATTGCTTGCTGAAATCAGGCTAGAAAATTTCTTATTTCACTTTTGGAATGAGACTGGGAGTTGTATAACTGAGGAACCTAAAAAAAAAAGAGCAAAAATATTGCTGTGAAAAAAGGCACAAAAAGAATAAAAGAAAATTTGAGACAATAAGAATTTAGGATTATCTGAAAAATCAAACCAATTTTTAGGCATCTACCATTAGAGACTTCCTTCCTTTCTCTGTCTAAAATTTTTCATCTACCAATTTAAGACACTGTTGCAGCAAAGCACCTAAACATTGCTTAGATCCTCTTGAAGTCAGAGGGATTTAAGTTCATGAATAAAATTCTGTGCATACTGAAGTACTTGGCTGGGCTGGGTTGCACTGTTGAATTTGGCCATGGCCAATTTTAAAAAGATTACTCCAAGACTGAAACTTTTATCTGTAATTTCCTTGACAAAAGAAGATGTATTCTGCTTTCCTTTCTCTAATACATTTGAGATAAATAGGAGAACAGAAACAGCCAAAATTGGTTATTTTATGGGGGAGAGAAAGATAGTCTCCAAGAGAAACAATGCAAGCTGATTTTTACTTCCTTTGGATAAATATATATTTCAAGTTCTAAACCCATCTTTTATAACACCAAATCTTCACAGTTAAGAGTTCTGTCTCTCTCAAGTTGCACATTATGTCTCTCAAAGTTTTGGGTGTTGCTGTGAAAAACACTCACTGTTAAAGACATTTAAGAAAACCCAAACAACACACCCTTTCTCTCCTGAATTCAACTGCAGTTGAGGAAAAGTATAAAACTATGACTGAAAAAGCTTTATCCTCACCACCATCTAACCACAGAGGCATTTCTTTGTTTGACTTAGTCCAATTCCTCTAGGATCTAGGAGTCTGTTTCAGAGCATGTTCAAAACTATTCCAGTTTTAGCAGTTAATTTAGTTTGTCTTAAGCTTGATAGGAATCCAAAAATTATGCAGAGAATATCTTAAATCCTGAAGGGTGCAACCCAGGGGGTGGAAGAAAAATATACATAATATATGCATGCAATTTAGTTTCAATGAAAATACAGCTAAATATTCTTTCATAATGAATGCAAGAAAAAGATAGTTCAATAGCCTAGATGGGAGAGTGGTCACTACAAATAGAAAACATATTAAATTCCTTTTCATCCTGAGAGTGTTGACAGCAAAAACCCCCCACACTTAACCTTGAGGTTTCTTCTCCACGTGTGCATTTGAAAAACAAACTACTTTCTCATCTTGAAAGAAGAGTTCTAGGTGTGTAACATGGGGAGCTTTGGGGCTGCAGATCCCAAGCAGGTAGAGTTCAACCTTAAAATCCTACTCCAGAAAACTTACCTCTAGACAGAGGAGTGATTTAAAGCAGATTTCTGGAAACATATCTTGTCATCTGGCCTTACATGCCTCTACTAACCACACACATAACTTAGGTTATATCTCCACTATGTTTCCTGGTGAGGTAATGTAGAAGAGACTAGATGACCAAGGATTATACACCAAAAATTTCATTCCTGAGCAAAATCCCTTTTGAATCGTTATTGTTTATTTCTAACTTAAGTATTAGACCTGAGAATTAGCCCTCCTCATGAAACAAGTGGTTTCAGTTTATCAGTTGTTGTGACTGTAATTTTATATTACAAAGCAATGAAAGAAACGGGTTGGTTATTTTCTTGCTTAAAGAAGAACAATGTAAAGTTCAATTGTTACACCATACTAGTCTATCTACCTTATTCCACTAGCAAAAAAAAATTTATTTTCCAAACAAAACCCGATGGTGGAACTGTTGATTTAGATGACACCTATCTGCCTGTTACTCCTGGGCTCCCACTATTTTGCAAAACACTGGCACTGTGGGACTATTCCAAACATGTGACATACAGGAGTCACTTAAACATAGACCTTTCCATAGAATAGTCTGGGTTGGAAGAGACCTTAAATACCTCCTTCCAACTATCCTGCCATGGACAGGGACACCTTCCACTAGACCAGGTTCTCAGAGCTCCATCTGACCTGGCCTTGGACTTATTCAGGGATGAGGCATCCACAACTTCTCTGGACAACCTGTGCCAGTGCCTCACTACCCTCACACTAAAAAATTTTTTCCTGATATCTGATCTAAACCTGCTCTCAGTTTGAATCCATTCCTCCTAGGAATATACTTATATATATATACTTATGTAGAGCAGAATGCCAGATTTCTTAACAAAAGCAGTCCAGGAATAATCATCTTCACCCTTTTCCTCGTTTTCAAACCTTGAATTAATTCAGTATGCATTATAAATAATTTTCCTCCCCAGACAATAAGCATTTGGGATCTTCTGTCATTCCATGGCCCTCTACTCACAGAAGGTCTCATTTTTCTCATCACAGCTTTAGTCATAAAATAACTTTTTACCTAGAAAAAACACATTAGTTAAATACACAAATACCATTACATGGGGGCGAGGGGGTATGTAAATAACAATATACTAAGACAATCATCACAGTTAAAACTGCAGAGGCATAAAGACACTGATGGAATGATTATTCAAGTGCTGAACTATGTACATATACACACCCTTCTGATGGGAATGATATAAATATTGCTTACTGGGTTGGCTCAGCATCCGGTGATTGCGCTTGTCTCAATCAATGAACGGGTTATAGTTCAGCATGGATGTGACAACAGAACACAGTGTTACAGAGGAAAATGTAAAGCAACCTTAATAGCAACACAATCAGAACCACTTAAAGCATCATACAGTCATTACATTTTTGGAGGCAAACACATTTGTACAGCGTCTATCTTAATATTTTGCATGTGATTAGCTTAGGTCTATCACTCTGTGGAAGCATGCCAATAACATACTGATGAAGTGGTATCAGCATAAATGAAGCTTGGGGGTTTTTTGTTGTTTGTATCTTTGTTTTTTTCTTTATATTGTCAAGGAAACTAAGAAGCATCAAGTAAATTGTGCTAAACTGGGCCTGCAGTATCAGCTATTTTGCTGGATACTTAGGAAAATACGACAAAGCTGAGTCTCATATACCTTCTCTGTGCAACTGCTTTTAATACACAATTACTTTCTTGAGTTCTCTGTGCAGAAAGAACACATCCAATGTCCATTGTTTTTTTTTTCTAAGTATACTTATATTGTTTTTTTCACTGTATGCAGTTTTTCTTGTCATTAGGAAGTTCTGAAGACAGTCTTGACAAGTGTAATTTATTTCAATATAATTTATAATTTATTATTTATTTATTTCAATATAATTTATTTCAATAGGCTGAATTGTGTTTGAATCTTCAGTTAATTCCACAGCCTGCTTAAATATCTATGCAAGTAAGTTGTTCCACTTGCAAAACATCTCTTGCTTGGGTACTGACTGGCCACCACGGACAAATGGCTGCTTATGCCTGCTAGGGAAAAGATATAAAATTCCTGCCTGCCCTTTCCTTAAACCCATCATGCACTATTTAAAATCTGATGCTTTTTTTGTTCTTTGTCAAGAAGGAACACAAATTTGCAAGAAAATAAGCTTAAAAATGCTCTGCTGTGCAGATTTTGTTTCTCCCTTCTCCCTCTCATATCAATTGACTTGTTTCTTGTTTATGCTCTCCCTCCCCACGGCCCTGCTGCTCATAATGCATGGAGCTGCAGGCACTCCGAGCAGAGCGGCTAAAGCCGACCTGAGGGAAGCAGATTTGTGGGAAGCACCACAGAGCTCAGCTCAGAAGCATGGAGATGTGTGTCACTTGGAGCTGCTGCAGGTCTCATAGAAGCACAAGGGTTGGCTTGAACTCTGGAGCGGATTTCTGATAGAAATGGATGGAAAAAAACTCAGCTATTCAGGCAAGTGCCATGAGTTCATATGATGTGGGGGAGTGTGCCATGCTCTATCGGGCTGGTAGGTGAGAGGTGGAGACCTTCTAGGAGAACTTACAGAAAAATAAAAGGCTTTATAAAAAAGCGGAGATAATTTTTGTTTTCTTAAAATGTTTGAAAATTTATTAAATTATCAAATTTATTCATGTTTAATCTGTAAACTTGCAATAAATTTCTTCAGTTAAAAAGACTTCTCCCATAGCTACTGTATGAGGAGGAGTATGCAGTAAGTAGTGTCATTGGGTAATTAGAATATTGCAGTAGGGGGAAGCACAGAACTAAAAGTTAAGCAGCATTAAAGGCATGAAAATCCCAAAGGCTGAAAATATGAAAATTATGAAAATAACAAGGGCTGTCTAGATGGGTGAGGTTTTAAGAAACTATATCAAGAACATTGTCTATAGTAATTTTGAATACTAATGAAGCACCAGTGTGTAGCTCTGCATATCCAAACATGAAGTGCAGTTTAGATTTTTGAAGCTGAATAAATAATTATTATGCTACAAACAAGATTCTGATGTTTTTAACATCTACATGATTGATTCATGCATACAGGATCAATATATAGGTCATTGCTTTCTTTGTTTTTAACAGTTTGTTCCTCCATTATGAAAAATTGGATCAGCAATGGTTGCTGATCCAACCATTGCTCATTGCACTGGAATTTAGCTTTTGTGCCTTGTATTAGATCATATTTTCAATATTGAAAAATTACCCAGTGACTGCATTTCTGATGACAAGCCTGCTGCTGCTCTTTCACATATTGTTTCAAATAAGAGTAACAATGGTCAGTTGTCTAAATGAATACTTTCTCAATACTCATGGGGTCACATTTGAATGCAAGGCAAGTGATACAAAACATTATAAATAGAAAAAAAAATGGCAATTATATTTCTAATAAAGACTTTAAATCCTTGTCTCCTGTATTTGAGGCAATGTAGATGAAGGCCTTAGGAGTGGACAATTGCCTCTGTAGAAGCGTATTTCCAATGACTGTCTCCCAGAAAGGTTTTCCATTGAGCTTTTAAGAGTGTTTGGCTACCTATTTACATACAAGGAGAAAGATACAGCATATAAGGGTCATGGCACGTACAATGCCTCCACAATAGCTTTGATTCAAGGCACACCTGAATAAAAATATCAACAAAAAAGGATAAGTCTACTCAGTGGCAAGATATCTAAATCTCTAATAATGTAAGAAAGACAATAATAATTCTTGGCACTATTTTTTTATCTAAATAATGGAAAAATATTCCTTGTCTACTCTGTGGCACTTATCTGAAGAATAAAGGATACTGTGCTCATATGGGAGTCATCAGAAGCTCTATATTAATAAATGCAAGATTAGTAAAGAACAAGGAGAATTCCACTCAGAGAGTGCTTTTCTCAGAGAATATTTTATTATGAATATGAAGAGATCTCATTATTTTAAAACTGTTCCTTTATCTTCAAGCAAAACAACTCTAAAGCAGTTTATAAACCTTAAAATATTAAAATGTGAAAGTCTCCAAAAGGACAACTTTACCAACTATTTCCTGAAGAAAATATATTCCTTGTAAAACTTGAAAAAGTTTAGGGTAGTTTACTAGAATAACCAGGGAATTTACTAGAATAACCAGGGATACAGAGCACTGTAATTGACTGCTTTATCTGGACTAAAAAAAAATTAAAACATCAATGCAAATGAACTGAAGAAAAAAAAACTTTACAACACCAAGATAATTCTTTTTTTTTTGTATATAAATTAATATCCTAAACAGTGGAGAAGCTCCTCCATCTAAGAAAAAATTCAAATGCATTAACTCCTTTGAAATACACCTCACATACATTTAGATAATGAAAAATTTAACCAGTTATTTTATCCAAAATAAGAACAGAATTATTTTATCTGAAAGATAAAAGGATATAGTTCCATACTAAGTGACATGGACAACTAACTGCTGTAGTGAATGAAGACAAAAACAAATCCTTTGGGTTTATAGGTGAGACATCATGAAAAAAAAAAAAAAAAAAAAAAAGGAAAAATTCCATGAAGGATAGAGACAAATTTTGAGCTTGAGGTTTACAGTCATTTCAGATCAATTTTGTACCTTCCTGGGTCCTTCCCTTCAGCTCTTGGAAATAAGGTTAGAACAGTGCACATACAGATGAGAAAAGACATGCTAATTGTGAACCTGCCAGGTACTAAAGAGTTAGTATGGATCAAAGCATAACAAAAATCTCAAGCCCTTTACTCACTCCATATTAATGTATCTCCCGCAGGGTAAATTATGATCCATCACTGCACTTTTCTAGTTAGTTCATGGAATACACTATTAAAGGCCAGCAAAAGTCAACCCAAAGAATGCTCCATCTTAGAAAATGTTCAGTAAAACTTCCAAGGATCTTGAGTCAGGGCTAGTTCAATGGAGTGAGAATTAATTTTTCAAATCAGTGTAATTACTGATTATGCTGCTAATGTAGTAGCATTATATGGCTTAGTTTGCTTCCATCAATTTGGATAAAAATTTCCTGTTTCATAAGAAGCTTCCTTTCCGTAATCCCTTTTAGAGATATTTGTCAGAAGACGTGTACACTGTCCACTGTCATGCATTCCAAAGAGGTTCACTAGCTTGTGGGATAGGTGGGGATACCTGTGGGTAAGGAGGAATTCAGTCTAGCCTAGGAACAAACCACCAAAACCAAGACTACCAGAGGATTCAAATTGCAATTGCATCCAGTGCATTAATTTCTTGGTAGGAAAGAGGTTTCAGATGCAGATCTATTTATAGAAGAATAATGACTATTTTTCCAAATGACCATATTAATTTATGACCTCCTGTAAATACTGCTGAAATGAACTGGGCAAAAACTGTTAAAAATCATATACAGTGAAAAGTAGGGCTCATCTCTTTCTCCCATTCAAAAGTTCTTCCTTCTCTAAGCTTTGACCTTAGTCCCACCACAAAGGAAATTAATTCACATATTCAAATTATTGACATTTACTTTACAAGGAAAACAATCAGAATTATAAAATTGGGTCATGAGTATATTTTTATCATATGTTACAAAGCTCTGGGTGTCTTGTGATCACAGTTACACAATAACTCTGGTACACAAAAAACAAAGTCTTGTTATATTATGAAATCATCAACACACCTTAAACAATTGAATTAGACTTCATATACTTCATAGGTATAATAATTAATATGTGCAAAAAAGAGGAACAAAAGATCAAAACAACTTAATTAAATGCCAAACTTTACAAGCATATCCTCACCTCTGATACACAGACTTAAAAGCATGTAGGCAAGACTCACAGTAGGAACCATTCTTTGGTTTAATTAATTACTAGAATAGTTAAATAGCATTGACTGAAGAAAATATAGGATCACTTAATGGAAATGCAGAAGTTCGTAACAACCTCCAAGGTGCAAAATAAGAAATTATTTGATCTTGAACTAATAGCTGTTTAAAACATTCTTTTAAACTTCCAAGATTAATTCAAAAATATTATATTTTTAAAGAAAAAGATTATTTTTTGAGTAATTTAAGAAAAAATAACTACATTTTTCTCAAAGTGACTACAAAATTCTCAAAAAGCACAAAACAGATTAATTTTAAAACTGGAAAATTATCTCAGACGTGAGCTGTGCAAATTAGAGCGCTGTGGCAAGTTCTAATTCACCCAGTCAGCTCCTTACACATTAGAAAATGCAAGGTTACTTTTTCTTGGCACACTTATGGGATAATATTTTCAAAATGTTTTCATTTGGAAATATTTTTAAAAATATCAGGCACAAATATACATTTCTTTAAAATATTAATAGGGTTTTGTAGAGCTGTGAATAAATTGCTTAAATGTGTGAAAGACTAATGAAATTATTTTAGGCCAGCCAGGTACAGAAGAACATAGCCAAGACTCCTGCTGAATTCCTATCAATGGACCTCCACATGCCAAACCTTGGCTCCTTCAATGAGGACACATGCAGATACACAGACATCTACCACATCTATTGACTAAACCCAAGATCAACTGGAATTCCAAGTCACAAAAAATGGCACCATTCCAAGCTCTTCATTAGTTGTCACATACCCTTATCACTTAGAAGAATTTTCATGTGAAAACCAAGAAATTGTAATCCTACTATATATTTGACTTACATATAATTGAAAAAAAATCCCAAAACACCAACCAAAAACAAAACATAACAAAAAAACCCCAAAAAACAAACAAACCAAGCAACAAAACCAAACTAAAGAAAAACAATCAAAAAAACCAAACCTACTTTAAATTCAGGTAAAGTTCAGAAATATAACTGTAAAGGATCTTGTAGCCCCAAATTTAGAGAAAACAGAAATGTCTTTTCATTGTATTAGAGTATATGAAGAAAATCTGAGATAACTACCCTCAGGACATGCAGTTAATTAAGAACTGAACTGGAACAAAACTCACGGCTTTCAAATCGGAAGCTAATGTGTTGCCAGCTGGAATGCATGGAACCCCCATGGTAAGACTGAAAATACATGTTTATAAACTGTCTTCCTCCATGTTTTCTGTGCTCTGGAGACACCCAGAACAGTAAAAGATATATAGTAATAAAACACAGCCCGCAACAAAAGAGAAGGCTTTTTAAATAATTATCTTTTTTTCCTCCCCAAAAATGAAAGAACTATTTCCCATGAAGGGAACATGAAAAACTGCACTAATTTGGACAAAGATAGTCAGCAAAACTCTTCCCCTCCAAAAGCATCTCACCAAATAAATTGTTTGCTTCTGCAGTCCACCATTTTTTTTTTCAATTTCTTAACCAAATTTGACAGGAGGATTTAGTTTTTCCAGTTACCTTTAAAAACTCAGTCACAAAATTAACAATCAGCTTTAGAAATACTTAAGAGAACTTGGTGGTTGCTATTCATTTGCACATAGAGATTCAAGCAAAGATATTAGGTGTGGTTTAGATCAATTTCAAACAGACATATAACTGATTGAAGAAAAGCTCTACCTCATAAACTTAATATAATAATAACAATAATATTCAGAGAAATCTGTCAATAAAGCCCATTTTGTGTCTGAAGAACTACAGCATCTTTGCACATGTGCTAGCAGGGTGCATGCTCATAAGATGAGATGTAATCAACACACCATGTTACATTCAGGAAGGAATGCCTTCCTTAATCCCTGAAAAAGGTCCTTCACTGTGCCAGGAAAGAAAAAGAGATCAAGGAAACCTAGAAGTGCTACTTGTACTTTCTGAAATGCGATGCTAATTCCACATTTACACACTTTCACTTTAGACTACTTAAACTAGGAATCTGCTAAAGAAAAAAAAGAAAGCTGCATGATAGAGCCATGAAAAACAACCCAAACAACCATTGTTTCTGTAATTCAGTTTCAGCATCATTGGTAGATCAGAGATACTACTGGCAAAAGATCTTCTAAGAGATTCAATTAAATAATTTTTATTATCAACAAATAGGATTTTGAGAATGATACTAGAAGTTATAACACTAACAAATCACTCCAAAAGCATATTATACTGTCTATTGTGCTATCCAGAAAGAATAGAAATTTTCATGAACAAAATTCAATTTATGTCTAATTTCATGCCTACAATCTTCATTATTGTGTCTCTTCCAAATACTCTTTATAAATAGAGGTCTAACAAGTAAAATCCACTGATGTTTATCCCATTATTTAAATTAAACACCTTCAATTCCATTAGGTCAAGTCACTTGCATTTCTGCATTTACTAACTCTTAGCTAATCCAAAACACCAGTAAGGATTTACCAATCCTAAAATTAAATACCTCTGTCTATTTCTAAAACATTGCCGTTATCTGTTATAGAATAAATTAGGAATAATAGGATCCTTGTTTCTCTAGACTATAACTATTTTAGTAATTTAGAGATAAAAGCAATTAGATTCTTTCTGCATCTCATTTTATTTGGTATTATATTGAATATTCTTATTCTTTATTGGATAGCTCCTCTACAGGATTCTAATATTAGCATGTCTTTTGTACCTTTTAACTATGTGAAATGTTTCCAGTAAGGGTAATAATAAGACCTCTTAGACATCTTTTCCATTTACTAGTCAGCTAACATGGTAAGACTAATATTTAATGTTATTAATAATCCTCAAGTCAGGAGTTCAGAATTAAATAAGGAATACAAAAGATTGCTAAATTTAAAGCACTGTTTAATTTTGGTAGAGGTATGCAAATCAAGAACTAGTGCAATGCCTGGGAGAAAACTGTTTAAACATGCTTGAATTTCTCCTTAGTTCTGTTTAACCCTCAGGGTTTTTTTCCTGATAAACATTTTCCCTAATGCCTGCTGTGCAAAGAACAACAAGAAAATCACCAAAGCTACCCACACCGTATCAGGGGCTTTTCCTCAGTCATTATCTTACAGCTGCCACATGTAGCACAAAAGGTATGATTTCTGCCACTCCCAACAGGGATCCATGGCAAGGGATCCAGCAAAGTGTCTCACAGGGAGAAAACATCATCGAGGAGCTGCATCCATACCTATCGAAATTCAGTCTCCAGCCTCCAATGCTAGAAGAAAAACATTCCCAGTGCAGCTAATGCATGTGATTCCTTTTCCTGTTCTTGAGTAAAACTGGGGCAACAGAGCCACTTTGGCTAGTTTGCTGATGAGCCCATTGACTCCTCTACTAATGACAGCTGTCAAGGGGAAAACAAAGACCCTAATGTAAGCTGATAAGGGGAGTCTAAGGGGAAATGAAATGTATGGCATATGCTAAAACATTATAGCACAATAAGATATGTTACAGGTTTTTTTAAATACATTGAAAGTGTTCCTTCCCTGACAAAACTTAAATCTTCAGTATGTCAGGGCAGATATTGTTGGATTTTACATCCATAAAAACAATACTCGTGAGCCAGAAGACTGCCTCAGGAACACTTGGTGATTAAGTAATTTTTTTTTAATATATTATTGGTCTTTTTAGCCTGAAAGAATGTTTAGGTCTAACATTAGTTAAAATATAACTACATTTTAAACCAGATTTCTTTTTTCTCTCTTTTGTTTTTGTTGTTGTATATACATTTATATAAAAAACAGAAACATGGCTTAAAGAACAACTCATTAATCTCTGCATTACCCTCAGTTCTTGAAAATCCTCATTTTCTAGGAAAAATACTGTCATGTTCTACAGTTACATAAATAAATATACAGTATGATGCATAGAGACTACAGGATAGAGGGTGATTGTAAGTACTAGTTTATAACAATATCATATGCACCTATAGTTGTTGTGGGCACTTTTTTTCAGCTCAGAATATAAAGTTTGTATCAGTTGTTAGATGGCAAAACGTGCAACAACATATGCAATTAGCAAATGTGACATAGATCTATCCAGTATTTGCTGAAGATAAAGGAAGAGGTGTAAAAAGTCATATATACTTGAAAACTAAAGACTAAGTAAACACAACTCAGAGTTCTGTGGGACTAGATTATATTCGTGACATTTTATCCAATTGTTTCTGTCTCCCCTGTTATTTTTTTTAGAGATCTGAAAGTATAAAACTTCAAAAGTCTTATGGGGACAAAGCTCATGGGGTGAGAGAGAGAAAAATAGTCTAGATAAAAGGTCAGAAGTTGTGGAAAAGGACATAAAGTAGAACCCAATCATAAGTACCATGTGTGATAGATTCTTAGGAATATTTCCATTTAAATTATCACTGACACAAATTTTTGAAAATAAGTGCAGATATGTGCACATGTGCATAGAAACAGACAAGCCAATAAATCAGTGTGAGATTAAACACCAGTGCGACAAGACAGTGAACAAAATACTGAACACATGCACACACTGTACATGCCAAAAACGTTGCAGTTCTTTTTACTGTAATTTTTTGAGATTCAAATTAATTTTTTTTTTTTTTTTGGTAGTAGTAGAAATCCAAAGCTTATTTTAGCTTATTTTTAAAAACTGCTTTATGTAATACTAGCCAATATAGAGTTCTGGGGTACATTTTATAACATCAATATTTCAACTAAAATAAAACAACTTATATGCATATGAAAAAATAGGAATATGTGTATTGAATTCTATAATTGTCTTTCTATTTGAGTATGCCTCCTACAAATAATTTTGCTTGGAAAAGGCAAATAGCATCTACACGCATTTTTTCCTTGAAATGGAATCTGGGAATTGCCTATGGTTTTCGTTTCAGGCTTTTCTAAATTGATCTATATATCTATGTAAAGAATACCTTTTTTTGTGTACAATGATTGTTTTTATATTTTTGCATTAAAAACTCAGTCTATATACGCTGCATTGTGAACACACATTAGAAAATTTAATTAAACTATTAAACCTGTAACCTATCAATCTTGAACTAAAAGTTGTCAAATGCCAGGGAAGCCATTCCAAAAGTAGCACTCATACCACCATTAAGAAAATGTACCTGAAGGGAGTTATAGAGCACAGTTCCATAGCCACATGAAATAATATTTTTCTAAGTCTAAAACATAATCAAAACTAGCCCATTAAAATCATATATACTTATTAAGAGAAAGAAATACCTATGAACCTAAAAGAGGGCAAATAATTGAATTTCATTAGTTGCACTGTGTAAGGCCTTAATCAAACAATGATTTATGCACGTGTTTATGCACGTGTTTATGCACACAAACTACCTCATGGATAAATCTCACACATGTAGTTCAAGACAAATTAGCTGTTGTAGGATCAGGTCCTAAATAAGTGCATGCTCAGATGATTGGGAAGCTGTTCCTGAGACTGATACTCAGCCAACCTCAGTGTTGGCTATTTAATTGAATAATCCAACCGAATGCATTTGAATTGGATTATTTGTGGAGTTAATGCAACACAACATGAGAAAAATGGCAGCATTGCACCATTAGAGATGACAATTGTTGGTTGATCAACCTGAAGTTATCATGCTGCAACGTTAATGAGAAGCCTGAACAAAACCTCAGGGGAAAGAGGCAAAGAAATGCTTGCTTAATTAAATAATATGGTTAAATATTTAGTCATTACTACCATCAATCTATTTTCATGGATTGTTCAGGAGAATTAACCAAGCCAAAATTGGAGGTATCATAATGTCTTAAAAACCTATAAACATGTAAGACAAAATTACTTAAGTGTGTAAAGTTGGCATACAGAACAGAATTAATCCCATTTACTGAACTTTGTTGCTGCTTAGCTTCAGTCTTGCAGGGGCCAAGGCGATTACCTAGCTCATTTCACAAACTAATTCTATGAAATGCTAACAACCATCCCTAAGTCACCATTTGCTTTTACAAATACATCTATCCTGCCGTGCCATTGCCAGCTGATGACTGATGAGAAGCATCAAAACAAAGTAATTAAGAGAAATATAAGAAAGATGGTGCATCTTAATGACAGGCCGTATTAATCGTGCCCTGTGAATGCCCACTACAGCTCAATGGTCACTGCAGGAAAGAATTATTAGTGGCAACTTATTCTGATTTTGTGAGCCAAATTGTACTTGGACTCCTAGAGTCCATTTAAACATATATATGAACTGTGAGAGTAATTTTAGAGTTGAAAAGGCATAAGGCCCCTGTCACAAAGTGGTGGCTGGAATAGAATGTGTGCCTACAGTGATGTAGTGTGGAGAGACTTACAGGTCCCTATTCCATGTCAGCTAAACAGGAGGAGGGACTTTTGAGCTGGGAAGTCCATGTGGGGCAATTTGAATACCAGGATCCTTTTACTGCTCCTGTTTATTATTTGCTTCATCATATTAATTTTGTGTTTTTCTGCTAAAACAGGTGCAATCAGGCAGGAAGTGCCTCACACAACACACCAGCGATCAGCCACATGCCACACGCAGTGCAGTGCACACATAACCCACAGGCTGTTTTCAAAATACTGACTGAAAACAAACACACGGAAAGAAATCAAACCCCATTTGCAGGAAATGCTCATGGAAAACACGCACACTGTCTTCCAGGATACATGGGGTGACAGGGAAGGATGTTTGATTAGCTGTTCAGAGTGCTGCTGATGACTCTGGGAATTATATGATACTCCCCTGTTGGGGAGAATGACAAGATACAGGCTATGCAGGGATGAATCAATCTAGCTCACCTCTTTTTGACAGAAGGTGTGTTTAATTTAATAGAATTACATCCTTGTAGGGTTCACCGTGAATGGATAAAAAGGTGATGGCCAACACTGGCAATGTGTGCTCAGTCTAATCCAATATTTCCATTTCCTGATGTTTGGAAGTGGTGTTCTCAAACCTGAAATTAATTTAGTTTCTATTCATGAAATGTTTCATATGAAATTCACGGCTGTTTCTATGTGTCAGTGAGAAGATGGAGACTTCAGTCAGTTCAAGAGGCAAGTTTCTGTTTAAGCCATCTGAGACAAACTAGCCTTCATTAAGTAAAAGAATGATGGAAGGCAACCTAGAACTTTGGTGTGGAAGTCTTGAGATGAGGAACCAATGCAAAAATCTATTTTGTGAATGAGAATAAAAAAATAAAAAAAAGGAAAAGGAACTTAAAAACGTAAGTTGTTCCCAAAAGAAATAGCATTTTAAGGTAATAGCCACAATGAAAAAGAAAATCCCATATGGAATGAATAACTTTTCTAACACGTCTTTTTTAATTTGGAATAAGATTTGTGATAAAAATGTTAATGCTGGGGATTTAAGTGACAGAATATTATTCTAACTCATTCCTTTAAAGTCTCAAAAAAAAACCCTCACAAAAGCTCCTTTGTTAGGCCTAGTTTAGGCCACCTTAAAGCTCCTTTCAATCAAAGTACAGCTTCTCATTAAGGGAAAAATGATTATTAACATCCTCATTTTGCTTCCTCATGTGAATTATTTGCATTCAAAAATGTGCACGGCATTAGTTTCAGGGTAAATGCAAATATGACAGCAGGATTTCTCACCAAGCTCCTTTTTATTATTAGCTCTTTTTATGCCCTCCATTTATTATTCCCTCATCATTTTTTCACAATGTATTAAAATGTTACATTTCTAAAATAATAATATTTTCCTTCATTTGGTAATTGTCTCAGTCCAGTCTACAAAAGTCTCCACCACAGTGCCTACAGTCTATAATTTGGAATAGTTTATAATAATTGTTCATCACTTCTTAGGGGACCCTTGGGCATTAGCTATCACAGTTACAGAATCCCTACTCTCCCACTGAGTATGTGATTATTTTAGGTGAAGTTCATGTAGCAGGGGGATAGGGCAGGGGCACGGCAAAGCTTATATTGTGACTGTCCCTGATAGACTCTCAGCTGGTGGTCTGAAGATAAATTGAGATGTTATTCAGTTTTTAAGCTTCATCTGTCCTATGTCTGCCAGAAATGAGGCCAGCTCCAAAACATATTTTGAGATTATTTTAAATACAACACCAAAAGAAAACAAATAAACGATTACTCTGGCTCATCTTCCTGACATTTTAAGAGAAATGGTCCTGGATGCTGAAGATTAGTCAAAACATAGTGTGTTCAGTTAGAACAAAATCAAGTTACCAGTGGCATACTCTCTGCCAGGGTTGTATTTGATAAACTGATTACAATTACTTCTTTTTTCCCTGGTCATATTAAAGAAATGAAAATAGATCTGACTAATAAAAGCAAACTAATAAAATCATTTGATCATCCTGATTCACTGCACTTCATCGTGCCAAGCTTCCCTGTTGACTCTCAAATTGTTATTGTCAAATTCTCAGGCATTTATTACACTCAGGCTGACTCACGCGTCCCTTTTTTCTGTGACTGTGTTGATGTCCATCATCCCACCACCAGTACCACTTAATTGCAGCCAACTCTGATACTCCCCCCATTAATGCTGTTTCAGAGTACCAAATTCTGCAGTAAAATCATTTACTGCGATCTGTATTGACATGAACACAGCATCTAATTCAGAGATGTATCTGAATACATTTAAAAAGAGTTCATGGATGATATAACTTTTAATTTTCTTCCAGAGGAGGCCCTAAGATTTGCCATAATATCATTTACCACTGTATCATTGAAACATTGTTACTGAGTTTGACCTATGATGTTGAAAATTACTGAGAGGAGTAGAACCAATAAGGCAGTTACTGGCAGGATATATGCTAAAAGCAGATCATATCCTATTTATATCTTTCCTGTGCCTTATTCCATCTCACTTACACAAAGGTATGTGCCCATTTTGTACTCATGAGTGTCAGTGTGAGTAATCTATGCAATTGTGAGTTCAAGTAGCATAACTTACTGCCTTGGAATTTGTTCCTTTTCTTGAAGTGGTTTCTGAGTTATAGTGGATTCGTTTTCTGCAATGTTCTGTGGGTGAGACTTAGGTTACCTTAGGGATCATAATGAAATGCACCAAGAAGAGCTAGAAGTGAAGAAAAAAGCAGAAACACATCATCCTCATCATTTGGTTGTGACCCACTTAGCCAAATTAAAAGCAGCATAATTCAACTCCAAAAATTGATCTACCCATGTGAAATCAAGACAGACATGAATCATGGGGGAGGAATATGGAGGGTGGATGTGGCAGTGAATTCAAGAGACTGCAGGATAAAATCCTTGCTCACCAATGTCTTATCAAGCCTTCTAAGTATTACAACGGGCATTTCTAGCACTACATTTGTAGCAGCCATCAGTGAATTTCACATTGAAATAATCTTTTGAACCTAAGAAATTCTAACAAGTGTGCTTATATCCTCTTTTTAATCTTTCTTCTCTATTTTCCTACTCTGATATGACGATATGCAACAATTATTATTATATGTTTTTAAAGACATATTTGGCTCGGCTACATTTTTCTCATTCTTTAACCATAGATAATTAAATCGGTAACTTATTCCCTGTTCTTTCCAGAGGTCCTTCAGAGCACCAAGCCTTTCATCTGGGCAAGTAGTACAGCTTATTAAAATAAATTCATTTTAATGCCATCTAATTCTGCAATGATCAGTTAATTACGGACTCCTGTTTATTTTCCAGTCCAAGATGAAGAAATAAAATCATCACCTGACAATCAGAGGAGTGTATTTCTATGATTGAAACCATAGTGTAGTACTCAGACACACCCTGAGAATCTCATTATTTCAGGAATGTAAGGACAGGGCCACAGATTGAAATGCAAGGCTGTATTGGCTTTATTAATTTTTGCCAGTCAGCTCTGCTTCCACTTCCTTCACCATTTGAAGGTGTTCTGAAAAATGGACAATAAATGGACTGTATATGGACAAATAATGGACTGTATCTACACTACAGATAGGTCAAAACCCCAAAATCTGAACTCCTAGTAAAATGATACCATTTTTAAGAACTGGTTGAAGGGCCAGTTAGCATTTGCCATAGAAACCCTATTTGGAGGGAATACCATAGACTTGATATTTTCTCTTAAAGGTAAAAACCACAGAAATTAAGCAGCTCTTCCAAAATACTTTCAGAGTTTTCTTACTTGGAAAGTGGTGGGTTTCCCTCTTTGAACCTGACCTTTCTGTTAGATGCAACTATTCTCCCTAGTGGAGAGAGCAAAGAGCTGTCTCAGAATTACATTTCAGAAGGGGCTGCATGTCAGAATGGTTTCTCTAAGAAATTATAGTCTGTCCTCTGTTTCTGTTCCCAAAGCTGAACACCTCACATTTTTGTTCAGGAATCAAGAAAACTTTTCCGCTAACTGTGCCAATAGCTGCATTATAAATCTCTCTTCCTTCTTCTCTCAGAATTTGCATTTATCTGTTCCGAAGTCCTCAGAATGGGGCAAGAACCTCTTGACCTGTGGTACAACTGAATCATGAGCTGAGCCACAACCACCCTGTCCTGGGTGAAAGAAGTCAGGATACGCCGTGGCAGGGTCTGCCACAAGGACAAGATACAGACTGCAGTCTACAGAACATATATATCACATACAGGCTGTTATTCTTTAGACCTATGAGACCAAATCCTGACCTACACATCTATTGGCTTCCAGCAACATAAATACGTTTTTCCCCAGACCAAATTTATAGAAGTAGGAAATTGCACATCTCCAGGCAGAAGAAGCAGCATGGACCCTGACTCAGCTTTGCTGAGGTCATAATCTTTACAGAGCCAGCAGAAGAGACTGGCCATTAATTTTCTCCAGAATGATTTCACTTTTCTCGTTATGTCCAAAGCATTGTTCCAGTCTAGTAGGCTGTGGCTGTAGGCTGGGGAGAATGCATTTCGGTGAGACAGCACTCATAAAAAAGTGCAGCAAACTTCAGTGTGAAGGTTATCCTTGTTGCTAATGATAGCCCAAAATGAATTCTCAGCCCAGACAATGAGGACGCTGACAGTGCTATGCTTGTGACTGTAGGGCCTCTTACAAACTCCACCATGAGGCACAGCCACCAATGCCCACCACACTGAGGTTGTAATTTAACCACAGTGGGTAACAAACTACCAGAGAGCCTCTGGCTCGCTCCATGTCCCTTGCCCTGGTGGGATGGGGAGGAGAGTCTTGGGGAGAGAAACAAACAGTTTAATAATTTAAATTTAGTAATAATATAAACAAATGATAATAAAAGTAAGAACAACAATAATAGTGAAAAGGAGGTAGAGGGGAAGGAAACCCAAGAGAAACAAGTGATGCACAATACAGTTGCGCAGCACCTGGTAACCCACCTCTCTCCCAGCTGGCGGCTTCTGGCCAAAGCCTTCCAGTTTATACACTGAGCATGACATTTTATATTATGGAATATCTCTTTGGCCAGTTTGGGTCAGCTGTTCAGGCTGTGCTCCCCTGCAGGTTTCTTGTTTACCTGGTCAATGGCAGAGCATGGGAAAATGCAAAATCCCTGATTCAGAATAAACATGCCTTAGTGACAACTAAAATATGAGTGCATTATCAGCATTGTTCTCATACTAAATCAAAAACACAGCATTGCACCACAAACTAAGAAGTAAATTAACTCTATTGCAGCCAAAATTGGAACTATTTAGAGGCCTTAACACTCCAACCAGGCATTTCAGAAAAAAACCCCAAACAAATAACCTAACAATTATTTCAATTTATTTAGCTATTTTTATTTACTTATTTCACTATTTGATTTTCTCTTTAAAATTTTTTTAAAAGATCATGTTCCAATGCCTTTCTAGTACATCGAGAATGACACCTATTCATACAGAAATAAGCAGCTTCAAAATATTTTCTAAGGGAAGAATATCTCCTTCATCCACTATGAGATTATCTGTATTCAATTTCACTTGATTTTGTCTCACTTTTATCATGTATGCCATTCCACCTGCCAGAGAATTTGAAATGTCTATCAGAATATGGCAATATATATAGGAACAATAGGTCTGGATCTTTTATTAGTAGTTTTTACTGAGGATACATTCTCACACATCTGCAGGCTGAGAAGAAAATGATAACTCTTATAAGACACACATTTTTCAATTCAATAAGATATGATTGGCATAGCATGATTTAAAAGAGATATTGAAGCAGGTATCTCCTGATAGGTAACTATCAGTGCTTCAGCTAAGCACAGCTCAGCCAGGACAGAGAGATGAAGGTCAGGATGTTGATCCATTTAAGCCCATTCTTTTAGGAAAATGTTCACTGATGAGACAAAGTTCATTACTTTTGGAAGGGTTAGGGGAGCATTTCATGTCAGGATGGAAAAAAGAGAGAGGAAATCAGTGAAATACAGAGCTGAAATGAGACCTCTGAAAAGAGAACAAGGAAGCACTTTTTCCACGAGTACTTAATAACAAAAGCAAATAATAAAAGTAAAACCAAATGCATTCAAAATACTGAACAAGACAACACTACTTAAATACTCACCATTTACAAATTGGCATTTTTCTTCTTATTTTAAGGATGTGAAACATTCTGGGAAATAATCTATATGGATCAGTGCAGGTGTTTTTTGAGAGGAGAGATATAAGGCAAGTTGCATACTATGTGGAACTCCACTGAGCTGAACCAAATTTATCAGGCTATTGTTGCCTGTAAGCCAAAATATGACAAAAAATAATACAATACAGTCCATTTCTGTTTGCATAGATGAAATTAAAAATTTTCACAGTTTCTGCATCTTCCTGGGCAAATTGAACCCTGAAGCTTTGTCTTGACAGTCTCTTACAAAAAAAGCATTTATTTTGGCTTTCATATTAATGCTTTTATAAGATGAAACTTTTACTTAGTCATATTTATATCAATTTAGGTAACAAGCTTAGTGACTCAGCTTTCTAGCGGGCTATCACCTGCTTTCTTTCCTTGAAAAAAATGGGAGCAATTCTTTGTGCTTATGAGAACAATAGGGACAACAATGCACTAAAGACAAAAAAAAATATTAAATTATCCACACAAAACTTACAGAGAAGATATAACTGAAGTAAATGTACCCATTTACTGACCTGCATCTTAGATTACTTACTTGAGTGAACGACACAGCAAAAGACAATCTGAAAGACCCACTTGGCTATTAAACCATTGAAAATGATGAGCGCAATTGTTGAGGAATTCTGTTCATATTGATCATTTGCTACAACTGTCAGTGCAGTAGAAGCTTAGCAAGCATAGAGATGAATTTAATGACAACATTTATTTTTATAAAGACACAGATTTGCTTAAGTCTTTGCAGCATGATCCCTTAATTTGAGATTTAGAAGTGTCTATTGCACTGGAAAAATACAGTTTAAAATGTACAAAAATTCCACAGTCTTAACTGGAAAAAATGGTGTCAGGGACAGGGCATTTTTTTCTAGTTTTTACACAAAAATGTTGAAGCCAGAATTTAATAGTGTAAATTGGCAGCTGTACAAATGTTATTTGACATTAAAACAAATCCAGATTTCTAGTACATGGGGATGATAGACAATACAGACATGCAACATATTAGTTTTCAGAACAACAATTTGACTTAGAGAAGTGGAAGCACTATACATTAAGGGGAGAATAACGTGAGAAATTTGAATGAGAGTTCCGGGTCTTTTCAATGCTGTTATCCTGATGCTGCTGCTGAGGAACCTTTCTTTATCAGTTATACTATTTGTATGTGGATGAATTCTTCCAGCAAACATCTTTTGCACTGGGCAAAATGAGATCTTAGAACCATTACAATGTAGGTAGAAGGGTACTCTTTAGAAATGACAACAAATTCAGCAGAACAGTTGCTCTAGCACTTATCAAAACTTTTCAAAATGTTAATTCTTCTCAGGTCCCTAATTACTGAACCACACTTTTTGTATCCTGACAGATAAACCTGTTTAAAATTCTTGAAGGGGCTGAGGAGAAATGACGTATCCAGCCCTGAGCACCTTCTGCCACATCTCTGACAACAGTCAGCTCAAGGCACTCTGACCCCACAGATGATTATCTGTGCATTGACAATGCCGTCCACAAAAAATGCCAGAAAATTAGCACTTCTGAACGCCTGTTTTGCATCCTTCAACTACACTATTAGAATTCTTTTGTCAAGAGAAGCATGCTACATCATTGTATTCATAATAAATGCTTTTTGATTTGTATGACTTTGTGTTTGTAATAGACCCAAACAAAGATCTCATTTGTTCTGCTGGCAAAAGCTAATCTGTACAAGGATTTTTTTTTATTATTATTTTCTGCAGAAACTGCCTTTCTGAGCCTAGAGATTGGGTTAGCTAAAAGCTTCACATTCATTATCTTTAAGGTACCATGTTAATGAAAGCATTTTAATCATTGACATTGCTTTGTGAATTATTATTACACAAACCCCTGCTGTTGAGTAAGACAAAATTAACCCAGTGTAAGGGGCATTAAAAAAATCACAGCTAATTAGTAAGCTAACAGGAACAAAGAGAATAACGAAGATGTTGAGAGGAAGACAAGTAAAATCTGTAGCTTCCATTCCAGCATTGATCTTTCTGTATGAAAGTCTTTTTCCTTTCTCATTTTTCCATTAGTCTGGAGCATTTTTATATTTTGTAATTAGTTTTCTAAGCCACAATGTCTCACTTCTCTCAAGCTATAGAAATCCAAAGGCTCATAATAGAAAATGGAAGATATTTAAAAATGTTTTAAATTATTTCCCTAGCGATCTATATCAGAAACATAAAATAATTCTCTGGATTATTCTGGGAAATTATTTCCTTATTCTCTGTTGTTCTCCATGAATTGCAGAATACTTTAACTAATCTAGCCAGGTTCCTTTGGAATATTCCCTTCATTTTAATGGATTGATACTATTGTCCAGGTTGTAATTCCATATGGAGCAGATAAATGAAGCCATAGGTTTAAATCACTGCATGGCTTCCCTTCCACGCTACTCATGCTGGTTTCCAATGGGCATCACATCATTGTGCTGATGTAAGAGCCAAGGATGAGACAATCAAATCACAGAGAAGTATTCATGCTGGGTGCCATTTGCTTATAATTGCTCTTTGTAAGTTATAGTTTCAGATAAAGCTCCCAAAATGGAATGAAGACAAAATAATAATTAAGTCTGTTTCTCTTTTTGAGCCTGACAAAGGCTTTAAAATTTTTTTAACGTGTTTGCCCTTCTGTTCATTATTCCACACATCCCCCCCTTCTCTCTTTTGTTCATCAGCCTTTTCAGCCTGATAATTAAGACTCAAAATATTTGCTGCAGTTGTTTTTTTTTTTTTCTGAGACATCAATTGGTTTGTGTTGTAAATGTGGAACAACAATCATCTAGTCCTCTTGTGTGCCAGTAATTTAGTATTTCAATAATCTCCAATTGTTGAAAGGTTTAAAACAAATCAACATTTCTAGCAATTTCCTTTTCTTTGTGGGGAAAAAAAAAGTGTGAACATAACAGTTACAGCCTATAGTCTTCTATTTTCCTTTTTTCCCCTCTTTATTTTGTGATCTTTACGAGGGAATTAAAATGCAGGGCAATTGCATGGCATAAAACAGAAGACTCACTTCAATAAAAACATAACATTCTTGCACAGGGACAGTTTTTACAACCAGTATCATTGCTTCAGCTCTGCTAGTGCTGAATAATTTCATTAACTCTTTCTTAAAAGTTCAGTGAAATAAATTAAAGGTAATATCTAATATATTATGCAATGGGCAGTACGTTTTCATATGTAGAATTTTCCATGGAAGGATATTGTAATGTTTTCAAAATATTGGCTAACCAAGACAAAAAGCTGTAAGTCAAAATTTTGGTAGATCTGTGACACATACAATGGATCCAGGAAGGGCAATGCCAAAACTGGGAACTAGATGTTAAGCACCCCAGAACACATTTTAGAATTATGAAACTTATTCTATTTCTATAATCCTGGGGCAGTGTTCCTCTCTCCACATTACCAAATATTTAGGGAAATGCCTGAGTCACTGTTTTGGGGAGATCTGTGGGTATTAATCAAGCCAATTGTCTAAAATGGATTTAGCTATCCAGTTCATGTAGCACTGAAACTGTTTGCCATCACTGGCCCAGTCAGATAAATCAGGATTAACTCTCAGAACAGAACCAACTTCACAATCCTCAGTGCCAGTATATATTTTTTCTTCATTCAACCTTGATACTCCAGAAACAAAATACAGTTTTCCCTGCATTACAAGTTTTCCTGTAACACAGCTTTCAGAGCACAGAAAAGCAACACGAGGCTGTTCCTAAAATTATATAAAAATCCACAAATGATTCTGCTGAAAAACTAGGATGGACTTTCAAGTTGCAGACAAGAGAGACTGTAGAGTTCTCTGGCTCCTCTATAAATTGGAAGCAATTCATTCGACCAGTTGAGAAATGACTGGCAGTCACAGAAGACAGAATTCCATCTCCCATGCTGTGGCCCTTCCCCATGTGCAGCATCTGGCTCCTTATTCCTGGAAATGAGGAACCTTCTGGTGACTGCAGGATAACAAAGCTGCTCAGTAACACAAACTCTGCCTCCAGAGTTACTACTCCTAAAATGCCATCCACTCTCCAGAGAGATTCTCTTCTTCCTCTTTACAAAGAGCTTCTCTCCTTACAAAATAGTGTTATACAGATGTGGACAGAAGTCCTTGGATAATCACAATTCACAAGCTTCTTTCCAAATTTTAGACAATTATGGCAAAGATTTCCTATTCCTTTTTTTCCTAGCCACCAAAATGGTTCCTTTTCCCTCCTTGCACTAGATCAGCTTAATGCTGACATGCAGCAAATCCTGCAAAGTGGAAAACTACCCACAGCTCCAGCTGCAATAACCCCTACTTCCAGGGATCCATGTGCTGTGTTTGACTAAGTATGAACTGAAAATAAAGAAACTCATGAAAGGAAATGAACAGAATGTTTTTTCAGATGTCCACTCTGTTGTCTATAGAATGTCATGTTTTTACTTATGGTAGATGCTATGTATTTATGAAAATTAGATACACACAAATCTATCTATCTTTATGGGTCTGGCTTCACATATAAGTGTGGATGTGCATTTGCCTGTAAGAATTGCACAGGAAAACTGATTACAAAAATAAGACTGTCAACCCTGGCCCATTTGTGTTTTTCAGTTTCACTAGCTACATGAGTATTTACTCAGATTTCATACAGATGTCTGTAGAAACTGTATGCAAGAAATGAATGCATGATATATAATAGCAATTTGTTACCTATAGCAGAGTGATTTCTTCTCAATAAATGTTATTAAAGCTAGCCAATACCCTATTTGAATAACTACTTCATGTTGTTCTAAATGTTTCTAGCTCTGTTTTTTCACAAAATCTATGTATATGGTTCTATATGAGCATGTGTTTAAGTTTGTTGTTAGGTAGAGCTGAAATTCCACTTCTTTTTTTAAGATGAGCTCTTACTATTTTAATGTTAAAAAAAGAGAAAGAATTTCACACAATTCTTTATATCTTATACAAATGATTTACAAAGTTTTTGAATTTTCATCTTTCTTCTGCTTCTCTACAAAGCAGTTATCAGACCCCATTGTGAACACCTTGGAAAAACACAGCCTGGCTGACAAATTAATAGTGTTTGGTGGTAATATTACTAATTCAACATTTGAAAAGGCTGCTCACTGGGGAAAAATGACATGTTCTCTAAGTCACAGGAGAAACTAGGGAGATAGTTAATGGGTGTTGGCTGTGCTGCGCATATTGTACACGACACTTCACATTGCAGCTGACTGACTGCCAATAGATGTGGAAGAAATTGTCAACAAGATTTATTGTTAGTTTCACATCTATACAGTTAGAGACAAAAGGCTGAAAGAGTTTTGTGAAGTTCAGTCCTGGTTTCTACCGAACAATAGCAACACACACTGATTAACATTAATGCTCTCACTGAAATAATTTTGCAGCTTTGGAGGTCTTAAAAGTTATTTTCTTGCAAGAGCAAAATCCCCACAATCCTCAGCAATTTTTTTTTTCCTGAGATCAATACTAGACTGACTTCAGTTCTAGCTCACAAAATAGCAATTTTTCATTTTACAACTGGTTTTGGAAACCTCAGGCTTTCTTAACAAAAGTAGGGCACACAAAGTAATTAAAAAGTAACTGCTAAGGAGGAGCAGATGTTTCTTACTCAAAATTACAGGCTGTAAAGAGCGAGGGGAGCTGGTCTGGGGAGAGGGTTTGGAGAGGGGGCAGTGGGTCATCTATGCACACCTTAGAGTTAACTCTCCAGTTTGAAAGACCACAATAAACTTGTTATATAAATGTATGAATTCTGGAGGCATGAATTTCAATGAATGCTTTTTTCAGTTTCTGTTCCTGCAGTTTGTGCTTCTAGAGGATGTTTTTAACCTAGCTTCACTAAGGTAAAATGGTATGATTTACATATATTTTATATCCATATACATTCTAACTTCAAAAGGATAGATTTATTTACCAAATGCTACAGAATTTAAACAGAAATCAAGGCTCAATATCTCAGGGATTTTTGTGTCTAGCCAGAGCAAACAGTTTGTGTCCCTTGCATGATAAAAGTATTTTGAAGGTTCTTAGGATTATCTTGCTTGAATCTCTAGTGTGTTTATTTCTTTGCCTCAGGTAGAAATCAACTGAGGTGCGTTTAATTACATTTTTGTTGTAGAAGACACCTCTAGCTCTGGAATCTTCTTGACTAATAGCTTGAGACTATGATACGTGGGACAGACTGAGAGGAAATAACCAGCTGGATTATTTCAAACAAAAATTTCTGCAAAAACACTCTTACATGGAGGGGAGAATGCAGGTACAATTAGAGGATTTAACCAGTGCTACTGCATGTTGCTACATCCTATATCTTGGAAAGCAAATGGGAAAGGTATTTAGGCACGTGCAAATACATGCCAGCCAAACAGCTGATAAAAGTCTCTGTGTTCATTATTTCTCCACCAAAGTGGGCACAGGCTATTGTAAAATCATAAAATAAAAAATGTTATCTATTGTCGTCCGATTTCAGGTGACATTTCCCAGCGCAGATGCAGCTATTCAGAGAATCATCTTGGTAGTGAAGGACATCTGGATAACAGACAGCACAAGAGCATCAGAATATGTAGAAAATAGGATGGTAAAATTTAATGGCAGTTCTGGGTTGGAATGACTCTAAAGTGTCCTAACAGGTACTAGAAAAACTGACATTTCAGATAAGCAACCAGCTTATCTAACCATTATTTACGGGGCAATCTTTTTTTTTTTTTTTTTTTTTTTTAAGGAAGGGAGTTGAAATTGTAATGCCAATTTAAAAAAACAAAACAAAACAAAACAAAAAACAAAACCAGTAAGATTCACTACTAAGCAGAATATCAAAACAGTTTGAAACAGTCTTCTGATAATTAGGCAAACACTATTACAAGGTACAATATGGGAAAGAGTCTGTAGAGGTCCTTGTGCAAGGAATTAAATGCTACTTTGTTGTTGAGTGTTCCCAAAAAAATAAGTTTGACATTGTATTGCCTTTGCATGGCCTTGTTTTGATGGCAGGGGAGGGAGCGAGGGGAGTGGGGGAAAGCATTTTATCTCTTTATCTCTCCCTCTGTTTTAGGATTTTTCCCATTTTCCAAAATATCTACGATTTTTTGTTATTCTTCATAAACTACCATAGTCAAATTTAGAAAAAAATATTATAATAATGTATTTGAAAATAATATTAAAAATATCATTTATGTATGGGAAATACTACTGCTCTTTTTACATATTGTAAGAGCTGCAAGACTTAAACACATGTGCATGCACACACACACACAAGAACTGCCTCTCCAGCTCTGCCTACCCTGGCTGTCCACATGGTCACTAACAAACAGGACACCCACAGGAAAATTTATTCCCTTATGGCCAACTAGTTTCCGGAATTAGCAGAAATGTAAATCCTGTGAGGTGCTGAGAAATCATTGATGACTGTTGTGTATCTGCCTGAGCCAGAACAAGAGCACTCACAGAGCTTTAAGAGAATCAAAAGGTATTACAAGGATAAAGCACAGAGTATTAACAAGGGTATTTTCTGAGGAAATGAGGCCAGCGGATGAGGTACATGCTGCACTGAGTAGTGTCCAAGACAGACCCCCTCTGAATCCTTCATTCTAGCACTTCTGTGTTATGCACATGAAATAAATGAAAAGTGGCTACAGAAAGATAGGCTAAGAGGAGTAGTTCAAACCTAGTGATTTCAGATGGCAGAAATTTCTGTCAATTCCCTTCTTCTGCAGAGAATCAAATCCAAACCTTCATCAAATTTGTCTGAACAGTCCTGCAGACTGACAGCAGGGCTGAAGCAATACCTTTTTTGGTCCTCTCCCTGGGTAAAGACACAGAGTACTACTTCAGTCATAAGCAAAGCTTTCTCTGCCAAGGCTTAAAATCCTGTCTTCTTTCAGGGCTCACATTACTTATATCCCCAACATTTAAGTGTTTTTGTTCAAATGGGATAAAGGTTAATTTCAAAAGAAAAGACCTAAGGAGTCAAATCCTATCTCCTTGAACATTACTGTGAGCTAAAGGGTAAAAATGTAACTATCTGAAAAATAAGTTAATTTGTTGGACCATTAAAGATAATTTGTATGAGTAAAGATACAATTGGCCAATTTACAAATAGGTCAGGTAAGGCAACAAATGATTTAGGAGACAAAAACTACTAGATGTTTAAACAACAAAAATATTTACCATGGCTGTTTTCAGAGATAGCATTTCAGCTCTCTCTCATCGTGACTACTTGCTAAAAGCAGTAACGGAAGAGCTATTTTAATTACAAGGAGTCAGTGTAGCACACACCACTATTTGGCGGTTGGGCGGCGTTACTGCTGAGTAACGCAGAAAGTTTCCAGAGATAACATCTTCATTAGTGAGACTATGATGTCCTACACTGACTTGCTTATAGGTCCACCAGGCTGAAAAACAAATGCCACAGATTAACCCTTCAAACATGGCGAACAATTTTGGTGCATGTGTCCTGAAGAGAAAGAAGAATTATGACTGATGCAGACAGCCATGTGGTAGCCCATTTCCCTTTCTCCCATACACCTCTGAGGCACTCATCTGTTTGACATGAGCCCCTTCTGCTCACCCACTGCTCACCTTCCCTTTTTATGTGTCAGTAAAAGCCTAGTACAGACAAATTAAAGTAGTTCAGAGCGTATCCCTGGGTTTCACCAACTCCTCAGTTACCAGCCATAGGACAGATTAAAATTTCACAGATGTTAGGAGCAGAGATTTTATGGCAAAGCAGTAGTGCCACTACAGATAAGGTTAAGATGGCACTTCCATTATAAACACCTATTCACAGTGGCTTATAACTTCAGGCTAAAAATTTATCTCAGGCTGAAACCGGGCATATTTGAGCTCAGCTTGGTAATGGTTTTCCCTGTCTCTTCATACCATTTTGATTAGGTGTTTGTGATATGAAAATGCAAACAAATATATGTCTCTGGTAGTTTCAAATGGCAATGAAACGTGTTTCTTTCATGAAAAGCCTGGAGGCCAAGGTGTTCCTACCATGCTAACAGCCATTTTATTATCCATTATTTCCCTCCTAAATATATTTTTTAAAGTGGAAATTTACACCATTTTTTCCAAAAACCATTCAGGGCAGCTAAGGGATGTGGTCCCCACCACTTGGCTCTGAAGGATGTGCTGTGTCCCCCTGAGGTGCTCCAGCACCATGCAGGTCAGGCCAGTCATTGCTTAGGTCTTGGATAAAAGCCTCTTTTGGAAAAACAGAATTTTTTGGAGTTCAGCATATTAACCAAAACTTCCATAGCTTGGAATGAGGAAAAAACAAGTACCATTGCATAGCACACAAACTCATTTTTTTAATGAGGTATTTATTCTAATTGTCTCATTTATATTGAATTATACCTCGTTATTAAAATACTGCATTTTTGTTCTGATCTTTAATGAAGGATGTAATGAAATCCCTAAATACAGCAATGTCTTTTTTTGTTCCTGTGGCCTATTCCTCCTATGAAGTTTAGAATTTTTGCCAAATATTATAATTTTTCATCAATCATCCAAAGCAATAAAGTACAAAGTCGTGCTTGCATGTCTGTCTATCTGCCTGGCCCCATGCACAGTAGTATCTACTTCAACAGGTATTTAAAAGAACAAATTACTGTAATAAACCTGTTGAACAAGACAAATTTTTATTGCTTTTTGTTTGTATTTCTTATGCATCAAGATATGTGCTGAATTATTCTATCACAAGCAATGCACAGCCATGAAAGCACAGTTTTAATGAGCTGAGAGGATGCTACATCTATCAAAGCATATTTTTCAAGAGTCAGACTCACAGTGGGCAGAGTACAAAAAGACAAAGAAATGAGAACAGGAAGAGAAGAGAAAAAAAGGTATACCAACAATTGGAGAGGGAATATAAAAATGATTGGACCTAGTTATTCTTGATATTTTTCAAGATTTATTTCTAATTTCCCTTGTGAATTTAATTTTTTCCCAGCATAGCCTGTGCACACTGTAACTCCTTCACAGTTCTGGAACATGTGTGGTATGTATAATCTTCAGGGTATCAGGCTGCAGTGAGCCTGCTGTGCTGGGAACAGACACATGATGGCTTTATGTGAAGGAAATCTCCTTGAAGGCTGTGGGGCACCATCGTGGTATTTATTTCAGACGGGAGACATTCAGATGAGGCAGATATAGACAGCAGTGTGATGCACATGGAAGGAGATTACATATTTCTTACTCTGGTCACTCCATGTGGAAAAGTGGAAAGAAGCTAAAGGCAAATCCAAGTAAAAAGGGATTTTTTTGTTGTTGTTTTTTGAAAAAGAGACCAGAAAGAGGACAGGATAAAAATTATAACTATAATGTCAGAACAAGAAATACAGGAAAGTTTTAGATGTAACAGACTTGCCAGGAAGCCGCCCACTGAAATAGGAAAGCAATGATTTGGGTGCCCGCATCCCCACTACCCTGTGAGTCCATCAGGAGTGATGGCAGCACCTGGAGAGCCCCGTGGTGCTCTGCCCCCTCTCCCAGGACTCCAGCAGGCACCAGGGCAGCACGGGCTCAGCAGGAGCTGATTTACTCAGCTCCTCAGCAAAGCAAATTGGCTGTGCTGAGCTTGGTGCTGCCTCGCTTAGGCTGTTACCAGTGTTTGAATTTACATCTGCCTCGGGTTTCTCTGCATTACACTGCAGGCATTTTTGCTGGGTAAACTTACAGAAAGATTGTAGAAAGACAGTTTTTAGATAAATTATACACCTATGGAACTCCTTCTAAAAAATATTGTGTTAGTAATATAGTGCAGTAAGACTCCTCCCAAAATACTGGATACATAGACAGTAGGAACATCCTCAGTTACATTACAGACAATGAAATAATTCTAAAGGTTGTAAGGGAGAGATATTATTATGCTTCGGGGCATAAACTTCAATTTAAAGTTCCCTATAAACTACTGGTACAGGTAAGATTTAGATTATAATCCTGTATGGTATATTTTATATTTCTAATTAGATATACTGATTAAAAGCACCTTTCCTGTGTTTGTTCTAGAAGAATATTTTCAGTATATATTAGCCATCTGCATAAACACTACTTAACAACCTGAGCCAAATGTGGTGAAGAATAACTTTTTAAGTCAGCACATATATACCAGCAAAACAAAAACAATGAAACAATGTAAATCAGAATCCCCAAACTTAGGAACGTTTAGCATTTAGTTTCAAATTCCAACTCAGAAATGCAGGCATCTCTAATGTTACTTTACTAATTTATCTGTTATAGCTATGTCAGATGACTGTATGGCTACAAAAATATTCCTTGAAGAGATGGATGTTATTTCTTCTTTGTAGGAAGGATTGGTCATGGTTCAGCAAGACTGCAAAAATAATCTTATTTTAGGTGTGGGCTGGTGATAATTGCTAGTGATTGAATGCCAATGAGTGAGAGAGAGGAAAAAACCCATATAATGACAGATGATGGTACAGGAAAGTGCTGCTTATACTCACACTGTATCCCTTCATCAGACATTATAAATTAAGGGTAAATTAAATTAGGTTAAATATACGGTTATTTAACAACACTGAACCAAATATTTCTTTGCTGGATAGCAAATAAGGCTTGTATTTAACCAAAGATTAGTGCATCCAAATCTAATACCAAAGCAGTTTGTTTTTATAGGACGATCTAAACTGCGCTTTATGTTGACATTTCTATTGCCTACTTAATGAAAGCATATCAAATATGCATGGCAAATAAATAGTGTGTTCCACATAAACCTTCCCTGCATACCCCCTATCTTTTATTCTTTGAAATATATTTATTCTAATAAAAATGCATATCACTACAATGTAACTAAATCTTATTTTCATTATTTCCAGACGAGAAACACAAATCTAGATGGTTGTAACTACGGCTGTACCACTGTTTTAAAACAGAGCCCTGAGCTGTACCTCTGCCTCCCTCTAAAGAGTCAGTCTGCTGAGAAAGTACCCTCGTGACAGATCAGATTAAGACTCTCTGGAACTCCTTAATCTGCTGTCCATGTAGACAGTGCTGTTGCATTGCCTATGATGCACCAACAGAAATCAGACCTGGCAGCACATCCTGGCTACGTTCTTCAGCCTGCACGGCTGAGCTGCTCTCTGTGTCCACCTAGAGCAGGGGAACACCTCCTTTGATAGTGCCTGGTTGGTTCTAGGAATGAGAGGAGTATTTCCAATACAGCATTCAATTTGTCTGTTTGAACATATACTGTGAATTATACTATCAAATGAACAAATTAAGACATATGTCTATTGTGCATGTCTTCTGTATACTTGCAAATAAGTCCAAAGATACAAGAAATATTGCAATTTTCATTTAAGTGATGTAATTAAATATGTTTCTTATTTGGGTGCCCTACTCAGATTAAGCACAGAGAAGAAAACTCTTCTTTATATGCAAATATATGAACATAAAGGCATTCATTATTAATTTTAAATTTCTTTTATAACTCACAAAGTCATTACAAATAATATTGCAAAGTTGTTTTTTTCTTTTAAAGACAACACAAACATATTTTTTTGGTATCTTCAAGTGCAGAAACTACAAACCCCAGATTCCTTAGCTCAATGCATTCTGACACGAATGTATATTCCTGCACACATTCAGGTTCTGTTATTTTATAAAGGAGCTTTAATGCTAGTCCACCTGGTAATTCACTTTGGGATGTCTTTATGTACCACTGACAGTAATACGGCTCATTTTGCGTGATTAACTTAACCCCCAGTATTACAAGTGCCTTGCTACATTAGCATATCTTTCAAGGAATAGTTGCAATGTGAGAAAATTGCCTGTAGGATTATTTGCAACCAGGAACCTGTGAAATGTAAAATAAAATTGAAGAGTATAAAGTAAAACATCAAAGATACCTAAAATATTAATAGCCACTGCTCCAAAAGTAATTTAGAAGACTTGAATGAGGGAGTGAAAATTACTAATTTAAAAACAGATAGCCTTAGCAAAACAAAGAAGTTTAGAATAAACAATAGATAATATGAATTCTATGTATACACAATATGAAAAGAATGCAAGTGATACTAACAACTCTAGTAAGTGAAGAAGGCTGGGACAGAAATGCCTGACCAAGCAAACAACTAGATCTATACAAATGACACAACAAAGTTGCATTACATTGCATTTAGGCTACCGAAGAGAAAGAAAAACAAGTGCTCTTTAATCCATCTAGTTTTGTTATACTTTCATTCTAACTGAATGCAGACTGAATTTGTGGGCAGAAGGATTTTCTTTTTAATTGAAGAATTTGGAGCTGACAACCATTGTCACGCTGCTCCAAATCATGTTTTCACCTGCTCTCTGTGGGCCAAACCACCCTGCAAGTTTCAGTTGGGTTTCTGTGGGAGATTACAAGCTTTAAAGCTAACATTTTGAAACCTGTTTCCCTTTGGATACATGCTTTTTCTTTTAAAACATTTCAGAACAAAGAAATAAACTCAGATGAATCATAAAGTCACAGAGAGTAGGAAGCAAAAGTCTCTAGTCCTGAATCAGGCCCTGATTCTGCATGACAAATGGTAGAGCTTTGGGTTGGATTCATGTTTAATATTCCTACCAAACTGCTGTCCCAGAGATGTTCTGATGTACTTACACCTCTGCTGCTTGGAGCCCCAACTGCAGACTGCCCACAGGCCCATGGGGCTGCTGCTCTGCCCAGCCTCAATTCCCTCTGTGTTGGGGCTGCCCCGGGCACAAGATGTCTGAATGAAATTCAGGGCACTTCCAAAACCTCTCCAACACCTGTGGAACACCTGCAGGTGAGAGCGACAGGACTGCTCTGTCCTGGTCTGCTCCTGGCTCTGAGGGGTGACTCCAGATCCAAGCCTCGGTCAGAGGCTGGGATTCACTGAAATCCACCCACACTTGGCTTCTGAACCTCTTTAACCTGTTGGTGCCAGGGCTGCTCTGTGGAATGTCAGAAGTCCCCCATCATAAGGCAGTAGTGCATGTTCTACGGAAAACAACACAGTTCTGGTTAAACGGGAGTCGATTTCGTGAATAAAGAGGTCTTCTTAAATCTCTAAGGCCTGTGATCCTGCTGTTTCCATAGACACAGTCTATATAGTACAAGATGGTAAAAACTGAAGTTGTTTGGGAAGTTCCAGTGCTTTAAAATGTCAAGAATTCCACCAGCTGTGTCTAAAACAAGAGGAGTGTTTTGTATTAAATACTCCAGACTAAACTCTGTAAATTTTGATACCATTTTTTTTTATCCTGTGATTAATATATCACAAGACATTACTAATAATCATGCTCACTTATACCATGATACAGTGTGAATAAAAGGATTAACAAACCCAGAGTTGATACTGCTCTTCTGGTTTATGAGTAAGGGAAGGACGCCCTTTCAAACTGACCTATCCATCCAAGCAGCAGATGGAAAAAAACCACCAGCAGCTATTTTCAGATGACTTACTCTAAACACCAACAGGAATACAACAGCTCTAAAAGAAAGGTGCTTTTTTTTCTTCTTTAAGCTATTACATATAGTAAGGTAATAAGGTAAAGGCACCTAACAGTGAATGATTCACTTTCTTATAATAATATCTGGAGCCTCTCCTCATTGTGACCTGCTTTCGAGGTAGCAGAAATCACCTTTGAAATGACTTAACTGAATAATAATGACTATTCTATGGATAACCTACAGCAAGACTGCTGTATCTTCTTCTGTTTAATTCCTTCTTCCACAAAGGGAATCTTTCTAAGGAGCACTAAATTTCATTATATTGACAAACATGTGATCCCATCTATCCTGTATGGTTTCTTTGGACAACTGGCTAGCAGGGATCATTCAGAGCAGCAGGAAGAATCTAAATCAATGTGTGCTGGGGGGATTAGACCCATATTTCACCACTGTTGCAATGAAGGCATTTTTACTCCAGTTACAGAAATCATTAGGAAATTGCAGTGCTTCTGTACTGGGTTTTAAGAACAAAGTCATTCTTCACTGTAAAATAAAGCTTGGCTGAGCCAAATTTAATAGGTCTTACTTAATGGTTTCCCAAAATTCTCTTCTATCTGCCTGCTTCTGTGTATCATGAGCTATCTGGCCAAAAGTGTTTCACCCAGTGAGAGCAAATGAGTGACCTTTGTTGTGAAATCTGTCATAACTATACTGTTCAAACAGACATTCTAGGAAAAGAGCAGAAAAAAAAAATTCAGAGACAATACTGTTCTTAAATGAGGACTAGATGACCATTGTCTGTTTGTTATTAATTTCACTATTGATTTCTGAAATCAGGTACTTTACGTATCCTACAGATGCTGGATTCTTTACTCAATGAATGTGAACACCAGGATTTCCATAACAGAAGTCAGTGCTGATTTTTTTGAGAAGTGTCTCATCTGCTATGAAATGGAAAGGAGCTGTTAAGCCAATTTTTTTTTCCTTTTTCTTTTCAGCTTTACACTTAGTATCAGAAATTTGGAGAGAGAATTATGCTTTTTTCAGCTGTGAAATACTGTGTTTTGGCAGTCTCCCTTCTGTGGATCCATGATCCTGAGGCTGGTTGCCACAGATGTCATGAGCAGGCACACAGAGGACTTTCAGCAGCTGACTATTTGGGAAATGCATTAGTATACTGATTCCTTCACATCTTCATTGGGAGTGGTGTATTTTGTGAAGCTACCTGGGCTAGAATGCTCTCACCTGAGCTGGTAGCTTGACCGGCACTCACATACCCACTAAACAGGGAGAAAGACAAGTGTCAGCTTTGAAAACATATTCAATACTTATACCAGTACATTTATTTTTAACCAGCTGGGGTAGCTAGCAAAAAAAAGGGCTTACAATTTGGAATGGTTTTGTTTTCTTTTATTTTCTGAGTATTTCCATTCTATCCAGGACCATACAATTCTGTGACTGTAAGAAATATTTCTTGCTGAAGTCCGTGACACTTCTATCAGAATTTGTAGTCACTTGACTTTTGTGTGTGTGTTGATAACAGAACTATTTATTACAGAGGCCTAAAGTGTCTCTTTGAAAAGTTACTAAACATAATATTTCGCTTTGTACAAAAATATCCTGTAAAAAGATTCTTTTCATGAATACCAAGATTTTGCTTCAATTTATATATCTGTTTGCAATTTCTAAAGACACTTTTAGATAAATCTCATTTCTATGAGGATTTGATAAGACAAATCTGTGGAAATAATAAACAGATTCTGTTTATAAAGGACTTGCTAACTAGCACTCAAAAAAGGCTTTTATGTGTGAGGTCTTTTTCTTTGAATTGATCTTCACTGGGATAAAACTATTATTTATTATCATAGAATCCCATTCAGTCCATAAGTATGCAGAGACTTGATTTTGTCTGAATCCAGATAAAAAAGAAAAATACAATGTTTCTTGGAACAGTAGGTGATGGCACTACGTGACTAGTGACCCTTCTATGAAAAAAAAAACCTACAAAACCCCAAAAGTTTCTGTTTCCACCCTTTCAGGGTTCTTGGGGAGATCTCGTAATGTCACATCTACAATGTCAGACTGATTTCCTATCTGGTAGCATTCACACCTAGTGAATAGTGTGTTCACTAACTAGTTTATCAAGAAAGGAGGATCTGACCTACTTTTCTCAGATTTCCCATTGTCCTTAGTAAGGATTTTAGAATTTATGTACTGAGACATGCTGAAAACTTCAGATCTTCAGAATTACAGGAAGCCCAAACTCCCAAAAATAACAGCTAATGTGATTGAATGGGTAAATTGATGACCTTCACATGCAAATATTGAAATACTTAATGAGAAGAGACTCCAGGAGTACCAGGCAAGTTTCCAGTGCCTAGTTCATTATGTTCAGAGAAAAAAAAAGTACAGGATATTTTATTCTGAAATGTCCCTAAAGTGAGCCAATATGATACTACAACTGGCCAGTTTTACTCTGCTGCCCATTCCCACTCAACTCAACCATCAAAACTATAATTTGTGCATTTGAGAAGATGATTTATCTAATCTGATTCACACAAAATTAAGGAATATGAAACATCAGTCCTGCTTTTCCATTGCACGCAGAACTTCATTTTGTAGAGCCTCCTGTAACTCATTTAAAAGAACAATAAATTCTTTCCTCTGCTCAAAGACCTGGAACAGGATAATGTGAGGCAGTGAGAAAGAAGAACCATCCCAGATTGCAGGTTCCTTTCCCACAGTAGGCAGCTGTGAGTAACTATGCAACATTCAAGCATGAAGTCTCCAGCATCAAAGGTTACTGATGAAATCTTCCTGCACCATACATTTGCTGCCATCTGATCTGGCTGTCTGGGACAGACTCAGGAAATAGAGCAAAAAACACATGGCCCAAATATTTTCAGAGCTGTTATCTCTAAAATATTACAAAGGCATTGTAGTTCAGTGATATAAAGAAGAATAATAATTAAAAAAAGCTTGATTTTAAAAGCCCTTTTTTTACCACCACAATTTGTGGAAGAAAATAGACAATATAAAACACTTTACCATTATTTTAATAGATACATCATGTTTCCCAGCATCAGAATTACAAAGGTATAATTTTTTGTGTCTATAACCTCTATCCTCATTTGCAGTGAAAATCTTACACTTTTTTAAAGCTGTTTCACTTGGAATACTCACCTACCTTGCTATTTTGCTTTTATTTATTGTTATTACATACTTTATTCTATTTCTTCTATGAAAATAAATGGCAAAAGACTAACTCATTATACGGGATCTCATAAAACTCACATTTCTTAGGAAAAAATGGTTTCTGCTAAGATTGCTACTGACAAGCACTTTTTTAATTGCTAGAAATGTATACAGAAAGAATACAGTGGATCTTAGCACTGACATTGCTGCTGAGGCTACAGTAATCTTTGTATCGGAAGTCAGTGCCATAATGTTATTCTCTAGAGGGTATGGCTTGAATAGGGCAGTCCCATTGTTTCATCTGAAGTCTTAGCAGATTAATACTTTCATCAGGGCATCAATTTGTCCCACTTTTCTTTCTGCTGCTCTTTGTGAGTGACACAGCCAAAGGAATGCACCTCTTTAAACTGTCATTCAGTTTAACTCCTCCTCTGCAATTATACTCGCATGCATAATACATCATAACAAATTGGATTTTGCAAAGAAGCAACAACAGAAATTACATTTGCTTGTGGCATAAGATAGAAACTGTTCTAATAGAGAAGGGGGGGTGTTAGCAAGAGATAAAAAAATCTAATGACTTAAAACCACTTACAGAAAACAGTTGCCTTCTATTTTTCCATGGTTTCTTCTTCTCATTTAGCATAAAGACCAATTGAAAAAGGGGAATGAAAGAAAAAAAAAGAAATATGAAAACAAATTAAAGAGCTTTTCCGTTATCAAGAGCTCTAAAAAATTTTACAATGTGTGGGGGGTTTTAGCAGAAAAAATTGCTTTTGGCTTTAGATGTAAAATATAACTGCCTTACTTCAAGGAACACTTTTTTTTTTTTTGAGTAAAAATTATAACAGAGACAACACCAGGTGAAAACTCACATAGGACAAAGATCTTCACCAGATCTCCTGGCTGGAATAAGGAACTTACATTTTCCTTTGATGAGCAAAATCCCTCCCTTATACACCAAGCTCTGTGATGGTTTTCCAAGTCTAAGTCTAGAAGACTCAGTGGCTGATTATTCCTCCTCTATGCATCTATTTGGAGTTACTGAAGAGAAGAGGCAACCCAGAATACCCTTAAAGTAGCTGACTGGAGCCAAAATCACATCCCCAGTGTGCATGGGACTTCAAGACAGCAACCAGATGAGTTGTCTGCTCCAGATCCCTCAAAAAAAAGCAAAATATGCATTTGGCAGAACATCAGCAAAGAGTCTTTTGGTTTATAAAAGAATTTAGATGAAAGGGAGGAATGTTTCCAGTAGAACACTGAAATCATTCTAATGTTTTAACTCTGAGATTGTTTGTCTTCAAGATATCCTTCAAAACTTAAACCATGTTTTTTCCAGGCAATTTTTTTTCTAACTTCAACTAATTTCAATTCTGTGGTAGGAACTCCATTTGAAAAATAAAGAGGGATGGATGAGAGATCAGCTTTGCTGGGACTATATCTTTAATGTTTAAAATAATGTATGTTTGGCTAAATATTTAGAAAAGAAAATTTTGTGGGTAAAATCTGAACATTTAATGTGGGATTTCCTCAAACTTCAATAACATAAAAACATACATGTATGCAAGACAGATAAAAGGAAAGGTCAGGAAATAAATAATTGAAAATACAAAAGCCAAAGCACAACCCCCAAAACTGCTAAATAGTGTCATCTTAATGAAATTCAAAGCTTTTTTTAGCATAGACTGTATAATGATAGATATTCCCTGGAATGTTTCACTTAGTTTGAGGATGGCAGCAGCGACACAGGTGGCATGCTGAAGCTGTAAGTGATCTAGATATAAGGGGCAACTGTGATAATTCATATGAGGTAGGAGTTTAGACAGTTTCATTTCAAAATACGTGAGGAAGATGGAGCATATCTGTACAGATAAGGGATTTATTCTTATTCCCTCTAAAACTGTGTCCTATTAACTTTTACCTTAATGATGGATGATAGCTCCCTTGCAAGACCTCACAACAAGGAAGCATTATACTGTGAATTATGTGGAGAGCAGAAATTAGCAGCAAGATGACAATTTCTGGACTGGTCTTTAAATAACCAGGTACCTTCTTTCTTATAATTAAGCCAAGAACTTCCTTCTCAATTAGACTGGCAGAAAATCCTGTTCAATGACACTGGCAGGTGGCTATGTAGTTATTTCCAACAGTGTTAGTGTTTGTCACAGGGATAGAAATGAATTAGAACTGGGAAATTGGGGAGCCTTGTGTGAACAGGCAAGTTTGGCTGCCAGTTATTTAGGCTGTGTTGGCAGGCTGCTATCTGAGATACAACCACAGCCAAAACTGAGAAAAGTCCTATCTTTTCAGCACATTCTGTGTTCGTCTACTCTTCTTATTAGGATGAGACATTTGGTTGCTTACACAATTATTATCATATTAGTGGCCATTTTTAAGTGCCCTCCAGCTACTCTTTTCCCTACGCTAAAACTGCACAAACAAGCCACTGGAATTTCAGTGTGAGTAAAATAAATAACGGTGCCAAATGATTAAAGAGCAGGCTCTAAGCACGTTTCTGTATTTAGTATCTTCCTGTCACAACCCTTTGTTACAGTAAAACTACATTTGCTATATTAATCTTTGGCTTGCACATTTATTTTTATAGTAATTATATGACTATATTGTTACACAGGTAATTGAGGGACTTGTCAATTAAACTCTCATTTCTATTCAAGCGTGATGAGTCTGCTCTTAGTACCTTATGCACATGCAGAGAAGAAGTCTGCCTCTTGTAAACTACACTTTGCTTGATATATGCAGGTTTTTACAGTTTATCAGATATTATGCTGAAAACTTCCATTCTCTTAATTTTTATTTTTTTTTACAACGCAGCACTGCATAAGAAGGTACTCTGTATTCATTTTTCAGACCATATTTTAAAGTTTAAAAATAATAATGAACTCCCACTGGATTATGTCCAAAGATCATAATCAGGTCTGTACCTGGATGACATTTTTTTAATCATTTTTCCCTTCTGTTGAAGTTAGACAGCATATTTCATGGCACTAGTCCTTCTTAACAAAAAGACATTAATTTCTAAGGCTAGGGCAAGTAGAATACTTGCATGTTAACAGGTAGTGCTGTCCACTACATAATAGGGAATTTCCCACAGGAAATGTGCTGACACTGATCTACCTTTTTATGATTTTCATACTAATCAATGTGTGCAACAGCATGACAGGTAATACAATTTAAAACAATATTTTTTAGATTTTTGGCATTCCTTTGCATTATATGTGAGTACAAACAGTACAGTATTATGTAGTACAGAAAATAAAAGCATAGGTCCTTTGTCTAAACTGAACAGGAAGTTGACTAGCAACAACAGGTGGTGGAAAAATAAATTGCATTTAGAAAATTCCATCACTTAATAATTTAGGGTGTAATTAATAATACAGGAAAATTGATTAATTCTTTTTATGAGTTTTAGCCTACTGTGTCCTTCTAAATACACGGAGAATCTACAATCGAAATCAAAGTCTAACAGTTCACCTCATGAATTCTAAGACTTGCACATCAAACTTTATAAAATAGTGCACACATTGATATGGAGTAGTGGATACACCGGTTTGGCTTGAAAATTAAAGGCTGGAAAAGAAAGGGTGTATTGGCTTTGCCCCTTAATTCACATGTTACGTTATCCTACACAGAGTTTAACTGCCCACAGACTGCAAAAATGGTCCAACTGTTTCCTCATAACATACAACATATGATATATATATTTATTGGTCTCTGCAATGGTGGAAAAGTTAGTCTCAGAGGACTGGGAGGTCCAGTAACTTCCTTAATTTTAAAGTATTTAATGAACCTTCTTAACGAAGCTAGAAATCTTGTGAGACCAGGCTTTTAGAAAATGCCCAGTCCTGTCTATTTCTATGCAGATGAGATGTACCAAGACAGCAGCTTATATAATCAGATCAGTGGTTGATTCACATTTTTTTTTCACTCATAGGACACCCTTGAAATTTGTCAATACAAGGTGCTGTTATTTAGAAGTTATTGATTATAGCAAAGATTTGTTTTGAAATGAGAACTCAGTAATGGTAAGGACTTGAATCACACCTATTACCTTGTTACTCTCAAAGGTGACATTCATGGAAAGGCCTTCCCAAATCCCAAGGGCTGCTCTGCCCAGAGCTGCTGAACAATAATGTGTTTTCAGTCGTGGCATCCTGCAGACATCACATCCTGCATTGCAACGCCTGGATTCAGCATGGATCTCCCCTACCTTAAGAAAAATAGAAAAAATTGCAACCGTTGGACATTCCTGACTGAAGCAATTGATGCATCATTGTAACAAGAATTATCATAGTCTAGCTATGGAGAATGAAAGCAATGGTAGCAGGGCTGATGAGCCAAAGAACCGTGTTGCGTGCCAGGAGTGCCAGAGTTGTGGGTGGATGGCTAAAGGACAGAAACACCTCTGATTTCTGATATAACAGTTCATGCCTGTCAGCAATACAAACTGGTCTCTTCCTTCTTCAAAGACGCCATTATTTTCCAGGTGTCAATGATTAGAAATTCCTAAATATCCAATTAAATTCATCTAGTGATAATCAAGATATACTTTAAAAGGCTCAAAGATAAGATGGAAAAAACTTAATTGTAAATGTATTAAAGGATTGATACTATTCTAGACCTGAAAGAGCCATTAGTGAACCAGACCATGCCACTGAAATTGCTTAGAGACTGAAATGGATCTGTAGCTGTAAATAGATGCAGGACATTCACCCTTATTGTGCAAACGAATTCAACAAGTTTCTCCAAAAACCTCTTGGTATCTTTTGAAAGAGGTGACCGAAAGTACAAGGCTTTTAATTCTTCTCAAAAAGAAATAATGATGTTTTTTGCTTAATTCATTTGTGGCATCCCACACTACTCCATTCTCTCCAGTCATTTACTATATTTCTCTCAATAATCAAGGGGAATTTGTAGATCATCTAGAGTTGTATGCTATTAAAACATAGATGATATTCAGCTCTTTCTATGTTTTACCACAACTCAAGTATACAAAGTGCTTAGATAAAATAAATTCATTTATAAGAACATCAGGCTGCATTTGAATTTAAAAAAGAGCATTGAGGGTCAGGGGGAGGAATTACAAAGGATATGAAGGAAGGTGAATTCTTCTTTGATTGAAAATATGCCCCAAATCAACCAATTTTATATATAGCCTGAGAGTATATGGATTCCTTGATGCAACTAAGTTACACAGGGCTATCCATAAGCAGCAGTTTCTATATCACTGATTGCTACAAGGTTCCATCCCATTTTGGCAGATGAAGCCCAGTTTTTGGTTATTTACATGTGTCACCTCTCAGCTGGATTACAGCCATGTAGTTCCTGGGCATGAAGCCATCACACCTTAGGAAACTCCAATTAGTACAACATGCTGTAATACATGAGCTGCCCTGAGCAAATCTATCCTCTCTTACAGTGACTTCTTTCTGACTCCTAAGGCAAGGGAAAATCTCAGTTACCACTTTCAAGACAAACAATAGCCTGGGGCCAAGATTTTTAGAAGACTAAATTTTGGTATCAACAACCTTAAAATACATCTTTACTCTTTCAGAACCATAAGGCTCAGAAAGGGAGTTACAACTCGTCTACATAGAAGACAGAACACCCCCAATGATGAAAGACAAAAGTAAATGCAATGTGCACTTCTGTGATCATACAATATTTATGAAATACTTATTGTTATCAGAGCAGAGAAGAAAAGAAAATAGAAGAGAAGAGAAGAGATAAAAGAAAAATAATCAACACAAACAATAATGCTATCAAAATCATAGCTTCCACTACACATGTTTTTGCCCCTAGGGAGAATATTTTGGGAATAAAATAAGGACAAAAAGCAATAAATATTAAACAGATGTTTCCTAATAATCTGCTGGAAGGCACTCTCATGAGATTAATGAGTGCAGCACAATGTCTGTGTAGAGCTGAGAGCATGGAGTACCTGACCATGAAGTCATGTTCCAGTCATTTAGTTCTTTCTTTTCCTGCACATATCAAATCTATGGTTTAAAAGAGACATTATTTTTTTAATGAGTATGTTCCTCACAAAAGAGAAGGTGCCAGTGCAGTGACAAAAGCTTCATTACTACCTACTGAGCACTCACTATCATCTTTCTGAGAGGAGCCCAGCTCTTTACGGCGGACAAATTTCTGTCTTGAAACCGACACCGCTGCTGGCAATCTCAGAGCACAGGCCATGGGACACTGGCACCTTCATTTTCTCTCCTCTGGTGATTTTCCCTCCCAGTGGGATGAACAAATCTGTGCTGGTGCTGGAACAGAGGCTGCCAGGTTGCTGCCTGTGCCACCTGCACTGCACCTGATGCTGTGCCCAGGCCAGGGCTGCTGTTTCCAGGGCACCTTTCTAAAGCACTAAATTGACTCCAAAAGACAAAGATTCCTACTGCAACTGCCACACATGAGGAAATGATGCCAATTCTATCAGTGATGAGTGTTCTGCTTGCCATGTTGAAATTGTTTGTCCTGTTGTGCATATCCATAAACTAAGCAGCTGGTTTTTTTACCAATTAAACACAGCCCTTACAATTTATAATAGGTCATTCAGAAGTGTGTCTAATCTGTCTATCCTCACTAAACAAAAGTCTAGATTCAGGCTTACAAACAAGAAGTCAGTTGTAGCACATTAATTGGAAAAAAAAAAAAGCAGAATAAAAAGCAGGAAAAAAAAAAAAAAAAAAGCTGTGGAGTTGTATTCTTAAAGGTTTAACACTAGGAAAATCCCCAGGCCAATACAAGAAAAAAAAGGACAAGTGTGTCCACACTCCAAACTTGGTGGCAAAACCCCCTCTCTGCTATTTCAGGAGATAAGAGCAGCTTATGTGTAATTAAAAATAACCATGCATTTGCACTTGCTAAACTGACCTCCAGACCCCAAGATTTTTTTCAGTGGAGGCAATACAAACTGCTTTGTTAATTTGTCATCTCAGTATTCGGCTGGTATGCAGAGTCCTGCAGACAGGTGAAGCTTGTGTCACAGGTCATTAATCAGATATCCTCCCCCTCACATACAAGAAAGCATGGCAATTGATCAGTGATCCTTACATCTTTTCGAAGTCACTGAACAGCAAGAATTCAATTTTTCTTAGCAACTGAGAAGTTGAATTTCCTTACAAACAAATGCCTCTTCTGCCACTGCATTATATAACTCAAAAGGAAACACTGGAATTCCACTGTGTGTGTAGAGTAATGTATCCTTTGGAAATATTTATTTCTTTCCTCCATTCCACTCCCCTGCTTCTGTGGTGATGAAAAAACACATCTAACCTTTATAACCTTGACACTTGCCTGCAGTAATAATCTTTTCTTATCCATATGAAATGTGATTTTCTGTGACTCTTAAATATGTCATCAGCAACATCTTAGAGCAAATATTTCAAGAGACAAGGACAAAAGCAAAAGATGTCAGCAAGAACAACCTCTCCAAACCGAATCCTCCAGTCCATGTGAGCCAGGCTCACTAAAGACTTAAGAAGAAAATGAAGAGTTGAGGATAAAGTAGAGGATAGACTTGGGTTGCTAAATTCAATCTCATACTAGGGAGAAAGTCACTTAAGAGCAAAAAAGCAAGTTAGCCTCAGCTGTACCTCTTTACCACACTGGCAGTTTTGGAGGGTGAGACTGCAGTTATAGGACAAGGAACATTTCCAGTACTCATTTCTCCTTTTGCAGTCAAGCTGAACTGGCAAAACTTACTCAATATCTGTATTATTTAATATCCTGTTTGGTTTGGAAACCACTCATTGCATTGTTATGCAGCGCTCTCCAGGGCACTGTCTGCTCCCTTCTTTGTAGGTTTGGAGTGGCTCTTGAGACCACAGCAATACAGGCAGGATACAATGAAAAACATAAGGAAGACTGGACAGGTCTCAGATTTCATACATGGTCTTGGTGTAGTTATTCTTAATGGATGAATTCTGACTCATAGGATTTCATGCATCTCTATGAGTATCAGATTTATTAAAAAATGCAAAGAGCTGCCATAAATTGAAAAGGAACTAGGGAAAAAAATCATTCTCTAAAATTCAAAAAGTCAGTTTGGTGATATTTTCACCCAAGTTTGGTATTTTCGCTGGCTTTACAGATGTAACGCTTCTAATCTGCCAAAAACTTTGTCTCCTGCTGAGGAGAAATGGGACTTTTTCTAAAGAAAATAAAAGAAACAAAAAGAAAATAAAAAACTAAGACATTTTCTTAGAGACATTTTAGTGAAACTGTTGGTAGTCCTAGAGTTGGTGACAATTGTGTCTGAGAGACTAAATCAATGCTGGTAAAGTGTTAGATTGTTACATGACATTTTTTTCTTAGGTGAAAATATTAAACTATCTTTTAAGAGACTTTGAGATATTAGGAAAAAAAAAGAGTGAAGGAAGGATTCTGATCAGAGCAGGATCAGAATAGAGGACAAAGACAAGCGAATAAAGGTCTTCTCCACAAATCTATTCTGCAAATCATCACTGTCTGTTTAGACTGCAAGGATGTCAAATGGGGATAGCTTCCTGCTGGAGCTGCTTCAGGGCCCTGGTAGGTCTGGGCACCACACCAACAGCCACTTACTCTCGCCACTCATCCTCTTCCACTCTGATAATCACAGCAGCAGGTTGATTATTGGGTTGTAAAATACAAGGGATTTAGTGCTGACTGCAGCACTGGGTGCCTCGTCAAATTCCTCACTGTAGATCATTTTCATAAAATTTGTCAAGGGTCTTGTCTGAACTGTATTTTCACATAGTTAATCCTCTGTCTGTACAGCAATCTGGCCCTGAGCTGCCTGCACTGCAGAACACGCCTGGGTTGACCTCCCTGCACTCCCTGCACATTCATCAGGATGCAACTGGCCCAGCCACCCACTTAGCAGGTCCTGACAAACACTGCCACAGGCACATGTGGACTGACCACAAAGAAAAGTAAAGACAGTGAGGAAATGAAAAAGTCAAAAGAGGTAATATGAGATTACTGCTGACAGACTTCTCTGAAGTACACTGCAATGTGTAGGAACAGTCTGAGAAAGGAGTAAGACATATCTCTGACTTCAGGCCCTGAACTTTGGCAGAGTTCACAGGAAAGTTCACTAGGAGCCAAGCTTAGCAGTTTATGATAAGGATGAGTTAATAAAATGGAGAATGGATTTAACCAGTGCCCAGCAGTAGTAGCAGAGCAAGTTCTGACTACAAGAAAATGGAGCATTAAAACACAAGTTATCTGCTTGACCTTAATACCAGAGAGAGAAATAGCTCAATTTTCCCAATGTGTTTTCTGGTCCATTTAAGTTCATTTGTTCTATTTCTGTTTTCCTTTCTTTCTTTTTAATTATGGGTAATGAAACTCTTGTCACCTTAGATCCCACTTGTGACCATATTCCAGGTATTTAAGCCCTGCAATTAAAAAACAGGCTCTTTTTTTGTTCTTCCTCCAATGCCTCACTATTTACATTGTTGAAAATTACCACAAATATCTGCCTAGAAATAGAGAAGAAGTAGGGGTAGAACCAGGGAAAGATAGCATAAAAATGCATTGTGTTTCATCTTGACAGACAACAATACTCTCCTTAGGTCATGTTTCCATACTGAAAATTAAATACAGTGGAAAACAATGGAAGCATTTTGTAAAGGAAATAAAGATTATATTATTCAAGAAAGAAAGGAAGTGGTACAAAAATAACTCAGCAGGAGAAAAGAAACAAAATGTCAAGAACTTCAACATTTATTTTTGGAAGCTCAATTAATTTGTTTTTAATTAATTAATAACTAGTAACTCCTTCCTAACAACAGTGTTTTCTTCCATACTCCCCTTCAAACACAGGCCATTTCCATTATGCATGCATTTCCCTAAGTATTTTTAACAGATAGTATTCCTAGTAAGATGACTGATATGTTAAAAAAAAAAAAAAAGAGCTTGCTGTGCAGTTGAACTGAGAAACAGGATTTTGTTCACTCTCACTAATGGATCAACTGACAGTCAAAAATAGGTGTCATTTTGTCTGAAGGAAGCCACTTAGTTAGCAAAATTCAGTGACATTTTCAGGTGAATTTCACTATCGTTAATTGAAGTCTGTTATTTACAAAAGAACATAAAAACCTATTAGGTTTCTTGGCTCAAAAGCTGGGAGAAATGTATTAGCACAAACATGATTGAAAAGGTATGAGAAAGGTGTAAATACAGACATTTAAACACAGACTATTTTTATTTCTGTAACAATATTAAGATGCCTGATGACCCAAATTTGAGAGCATTGCATCATATAGTGTTTTACAGAGCAACATGGCCAACTTTCTAACACTTCTTTCTTTACACACTACTTCACATAAACTGTGAAGTACTACTGGTTGATGCAAGCTCTTGTCAAGTGATATTTCTTAAGGTATGTTAAAATTCTTGCCTGTGTTCATTCACATCATTGCCTGGTGTTCACAGGAAAAAGCTGCTGAAGACACCTTCATGCTCACATTTATTCATTTTGCCTGACTGTAAAAAATGTCTGTTAGTAGAATTTTTGCACTGAAAATTATTACTTAGTCACCAACGATCCACTTTACCATATTTCTAATATTTTGCTACATATTCACCAGCCCATTCTCATTTCTGAACTACAGGCTTATAACTAGTGATAAAAATAAGATTATATTCAATTTGTAATAAGGTGCATGTGAAATAATTGTAGTAACTTATAGAGGTGACACTCCAAACTTAAAGCATAATTACATTCAGACTCCAGTACTTAAGTTTTTGCCTCTCAAGGCTGTTTCTAAGTATCCAAGAGGTGCACAGAGGAGAAAATAAGAGAAAAAACAAGATTCCTGTTTCTCACTTTCTTGAATTCAGAGTATTTTGGTATGGCAGTGTTGTACTGACAAAATACTGTAAGGAATAAAATCTTTATATGCACTTTCTATTTAAAATGCAGTATTCCTTTTTTCTTCAGATAGCAGCTACTGAAAAAAAAACAACAAAAAACCCATGTTGTAATACTGAATGGTGAACAATCACTATCACCCAAGGCATTCCCTATGTAACGTAGCAGGAGCAGTGTTTAAACGCATCCTGAATGTCTGACGCGCTGTACGAGCAGCGTCTGGCATCACTGTGCTGTCCTAGGGCCAGAGACTCTGAACTGCTGCCTGAACCTGCAAGCTACAATTTTTGAAGATCAGGATTGAAATACAGCAGCAACGGGGAAAAATAAAGATGCTGTTATCCTAGGAATTCATTACTGAGTTATTCAGTTGCATCCTTTTCACCAACACTAAAAATTCCTTAAAAATGCACACAATCCACAAGAACAAAAAGGTGTGCGGGCCTTGGTTGCTGTTTGGGGTTAAACCTTGACAACTCCCAAGACTGGGAAGCCTGAAGGCTTGCAGCTTCTGGTACCTGGCTCCTTCTCCATCTGCAGCTTTGTATTTTCAAAGTAGGTTCAGTTCCCTGGTAGCAGGCTAAGGGAGCAAGTCTCTGTTTGAGCAACACCACCAACAGGATGCAGCAAGTGACAGCGGTGGGAGACGTGCTGCTGCAGGGAAGGGCACACCCATCTGCCATCAAACTCACACTGCAGGCAGGTTTGCTGCCTACTGGGAGGAACTGAGCAGAGACCCAAGAGGCAGGGACCCAAGAGGCTGTGCCATCTCCTTCCTTGGAGGTTTCCAAGGACCAGCTGAACAGCCTGAGCAGCTTTGTCTGACCTCCAGCAGGCCATGCTTTAAGCTTGCAGGTGGACAAGAGGCCTCATGAAGTCCCTTCCAACCTGAATTATTCTGAAATTTCATCAGGCAAGGAGAACATATTGTTCAAATTACAGGCAAAGCGTGCGATAGCATCTTCCCTCAGTTACAGCAGCATTAGATCATGCGAAAGAAAATGGACTAAATTTATGCCAGCTATCAAGCGTAACTAGCTGAGAACAGAAACTGGTACAAAAGAGGGGAGATGGAAAGCAGTTTCTTCTCAAAGCATATCAGTAAAATATGTCTGCTTTGTTGCTTCAGGCCAGGAGAGTTCAGGTACTGCAAGAGATTTTATGCTCTAAAATACAGCTGGGGTTACACATCAGCAACAAAATTCAGTAAAAAATCTCCTTACACTAATAAAATCTCCTAACATTAATAAAGTCAGAATGAAAAGCAAGACCAGCTCTTGTAATTGTAGCAGTGCATTGCAGCTGTGATACACAAAAGCAGAGGCAGAGATAGCAGCAAATGCAGTAGCAGTTCTGCAGTTCTCCATCCAGCAGCAGCAACCACAGATGTTATCTCTCACCTTTTACATCCAGCTTAACATATTCTCATTTCATTTTGTTCCATTCATAAAACCCTTGGTTTACTCAAATAATTTACCTCTGAACATCACCTCAAGAAAGGAGTATGGAAACCACCCAAAGACTTTCTAGACTCAGTTTTGAAACAGTAGCAGCATGCTCTTTGGAATAAACACCTACAGGAAGAGCATGGGGTGGACTTTGATGAATGACCAGGCCCACAAATCCCAGGCAGACTGAGGCAATTGCCAGCACGTGGTGTCAGGGTCAGACCACTGCTTTCGATTCCCACCTGCCCTTTTTGTAACCTGCCACTAAGTGCTAGGAGGGTCTAAAACATTTCCAAAGGGAGAGGTAGTATTTAAATGCCCTTTCCCCTTTGCTCTGCACTGGCATAAAGAAGCTGTGTTATGTCATATAGAAGCAGTATCAATGATTTAAATGACCCGCTTTTGAGCACGAAACCACTTGATCTATCTCTGCCTTCCTGACGTGAAATCCGCATGCCTGGCCCAGTTTCTCTTCTGGTGACTGAACAGTATTTTAGACAAACTGCTTCAATGGCCAGACTGTTAAACAGGCAGAGTAAACATTTACTCATTTTTGTTAGGAAGCTGCTTTCCCTTCCCATGGAAAGACACTGCATGCTGGCTGTCTGTAAAACTTATTGCAGCAGGGCACCCAAAGAAGATAACTGTAGCCCATATTTTTTAAATACTACTAACATAGAGCCCTGTCCATACATAAATATTTATGACAAAACAGCTGGTATTAGTTGAAAATGTTTAACTTATAAGAGCTCAATTTTATAATCAAGGCTAACAAGTCCCATGAGCACAGACTGGAATGTAAACACCCATTTTGGTGATTCCGACTGAAGAATGCTCTACCACAAATTTTCAAATGAGAAGAAGGAGGAAGGAAAAAAGAGTATGGGATATGATGAGAAAAAGCACCACTAGTTTACTTATGTTGTTCAACCATTACTATAATTAATGAAACAACAGTAATTTTTATTTAGAGTTTATAACAGTTTTGCCAGTTATGGCCATGATGGTGGTGGTTCCTTCCTTGGTAAAGAACATTAGCATCACATGTTTTCATTATAGTACCTGTGCCTACTAAAAATGCATTTAAATTTAATGTATGAAACATTAAGGCTTTCTAAGACAGGACAAGATCTCATATGATAGATATTTATCTACTTAAGTATCTGTTTATTGATTTAATGTGTGTGTTTACACAAAATGCACAAATGGTATACAAAAAGTATATAGTAGCAGATGTTTTAAACAGATTAAATGTTATTTTTATACATTTCTGAAGGTCTGTGCCTCATATTAATAAAATGAATTGTCAGAATTTTCCATTGTTCCACTTCAAAGCATGCAATTATATTACCTTAATTGGAAGCACTGATGTGTTTTTACGGAGGATGTTTATTTGTATTCTGACTACTGAGGAGATACTGAGATATAAATATGGGACCATTTGCTACATTTAGATTTCTACTTCTATGATTTTTTGTTGTCTGAACTTCATCTTTGCAAACTATCATACGGAGTATATTTCCAATGCAGGAACTATGATTTTAAGATAATATAATCTAAAATACTTTTTTCTTATTGAAATCTCTTCTTGAATCTCTCTAGTCACAGAACTCGTTAACTGCAAAGTGTTAATGTCAGTGAGAAGCATCACAAGTTTTGACTTGTGAATTGCAGCAGAATCCAACAGGTTAGGAATTCATATACTGAAGCTTTGGCATACACTAATCCAAAAGCAAAGCTTATGTGTTATTTGTTATCAGAACAGTCAACATGGATATCCAGAAATTTTTATAGCTTCTGCATTAGTGAAAATATAGTGTATCTGAGAGGTTCTGAACTGTGGGGATGAGAATGTAATCCTTTCAGTTTTCCCTTAGACACCATTTACCAAGTAAAAATATATTACTTTGCCTTGAGCTTTGTTTACTGTGATAAAGTTTTGCTTATCTCAATACAGAGAGAAGTCTGCTCATGGTTTGACAGTACATGAACACCTGTGGTCAGTGTTGGTGAGAATTTTGTCTATTCATTAGGGAAACAGCCTTTCATGTCACTTAGCAGAACATGCCATCTAGTAGGTGTTTTTCCTCAGATAATTTGCTATTAACGGAAAAATTTGCATTCAAAAAATCTAATTCAAAATTACTTATCAGATCATAAAATTCTAGATTTATCATCTAATTAAGGTTTAACTTCACAGAAGGCTATGTTTTTGGGTTTTGCTTTGACTCATCTAATGTGCAATAAATGTATTACTAAGGGTTTAGACTTGCTTAGTTTTTGGTCTCCTGGTGATTTACACTTGAATTTGCTTAACAGCACCAATGAGACTGTCTCAGTAATGCAATTCCCAACACTAATCTAAAGAGTGCTCATGAAGTTCCTAGCTGTAACCTTATACAGTCACATCGGTTCACCTCAGAATTGTCTAATGTGACCTTTTGAATTTAGCTGGGTTTTTTGGTATTCACACAGTGTTCAGTCCAATGAGAAAAACATTTAGGATTTTTCACAATGTACACCCAGAGATGAAATGTCATTTCTCTGGGGGATGATCAGAACATGTTTAGTGTTACGCTTGCATTAGCTGACACATGAGTGCTGATTAGATGAAAAGGTCTGCAGCCATCCTAAGCTGACAGTGTACAACAGCAGCACAGGTACTAATCATGCTCCCCCTTTAGTCCTGAGCACAGAAATATGTGAAGAATACAATGAGAGCAAACTATCCAAATTCTGAAAAATAATAAAATCCCAGGGAGGTCTCTGAGAGCCCCATAGCCCAAAAATCAGTATCCATATTCTCAGTACTGCCCAGAAGTTTTGGCGGGTTATTTTTCAGAGGGAACATGAATGGAGTCAAAACACTGTGAGTCAGTAGTCTGGACATTGCAGTGAAACTTCCCTACATGACCCCAAAATCTATCCTCCAGGTGTGTTCAGAAGATTATGGCAAATCCTGTGACTTTTACAACCCTTGTTGCACTGTCTCATAGCTTTTTACTTTCAGAGGAGACAAAAACATTCACAAGAAAGAGCAGAGACGCTTTAATTTTTCACAAAACGTGAAAGGTAAGAAAACACTCCTTTTAATTTGGTTATTTTGGAGTGAAGTGCCGTTAAAGCCACCACATTAGAATACTATTACTGAAAAAATAAGTTTTGCTGATATGCAGATATATCAGAGGCCTTTCCATTAACAGAGATCTAGTCATTTGGAATGAGCATATGTCTACCAAGGAATTGGATGGTTTTGTCCTTGCAATTAGTACTGACACTACAAGTGGAATTAATTTAACAAAATGTTCGCGTGCTCCCTTTGCCCCTCCCTGAGCTCCTCAGTGTTGTCACACAAGTACTGCATGAGGAAGAGGGCAGGATGGCATTTCTGTCACAGAACAACCTGGTACACACACATTTGGCTGCCTCAAGATGCCACTAAACTGCTGCAACTAAACTGGGAGAGGGGTTGTCACTGAAAGAAAAGAATAGAAATGGTTTTGTAAATCAGACCAGCTAATATTTGTCAGAACAACTTTCTTCACCCTTTGTCAAAGCTTTTATGAATGAAAAAATATAACTTACACAGGGAATAGGCAGCTCGAGGGTCCATGTGACAATGTACAAATATATGTAAAGGTGGGTAGAAATGTGGCAGCCAGGTAAACAGGAGACATCCCTCTCCTAGGATGGTCCAGGCCAGCTGCACTGTACTGCTGCTCTCTCTGCCTGGGGCAGAAACAAAGGCACTTCTCTTCTCCTCAAAATCTATATGCTTAATAAACAAAAATACTTACTTGTCAAAGCATCTTGAACATGCTCTATCTAAAGCATCTGTGACCTGGATGAGACACTACAGCTGCCTAGCCTTTGTTAGAATTTTTAGTGCTATAATTTCCCTTTAGCATGAAAGTTCCTCCCTTGGAAGAGCTTGTTCTCATTCTTTGTGCATCACTGATGGCTTCAGCTCACTGGAGAACTGATCCAATCCACTGGAATCAGCTTTCAATGATGCAAAATGCAATCAAATCAAGGAACTGCCCTAGGATATCAGCTAAAGAATAGATTATAAAAAAAGGTTTCAAATTTTAATTTCAGTTCAGCAAAGATTTTTTATAAGCATTTCTGTAGGTGCCCCTGCAGAAAACAGTTGATGTAAAATGATTACTACCAATCTTGACAACTTCCTACAAAAAAAAAAAAAAAAAAAAAAAAAGAACTCACAATCAGACAAACCCCATAATGTTCTTTCACCATCTGTAAAAAGTGAAAACATCAGTACACTCTATGGATCTAACTCTGCTATGCCTTGAATATTCCAGGAAGCCAAGTCATAACTCTCATCTTTAAAAGCAGAGAATTTGCCATTAAATATATACAATGTACTGTTTTAGGTAAGCACAAGAAAATAATTTTCTTTTCTTTTTTAAAAGATTCTTTAATGTATACTAAGTAAGACATGAAAATGTGTGGCTGTGTGAGATTGCAACACCACCCATTTTAATTCTAACCCAAAATACTAAGCATTGCTCCACTTTAAATGAAACAAATAAAATAAAAAAACCACCCAGCATTCCCCACGGAACAATGATGTGAGCAAAGGTCTCTGCAAGTTCCCTTAACAATGGAACAAATCTTTATATTGCAAGCCATAAGGATGATTGAAGGGTTTCTCAGTTAAATGTGAAAAAATATATGGGGGGAAATATTTTAGACAATGCTATACTAAATTAGGAGTTTCATGCCTGGAAAGAAAATCCAAGGAAATCTATCTATGGGATAGATTTTCACTTTATTACAGTAGAACTAATTATACATTCCTTAAAAACAATGACTTTTATAAAATGAGATTCCTTCTGCTGCATTTTTCTCTTAATGAATTTACCTAATGCTAATTTTAATGTCCTATACATAAAAATTAAAAATAAAATATATGGTGCATGACTCCTTTTGCTTAAATTATTTGATTGTACTCACAGAATCAGAGCCAAAGTATATTTTGACTATACAAATTAACTAAATACAATCTCAAATTCTTGAACATCTCCATAAAACTATACCTCATAGTACCCATATAATAGCTAACTTAGTATTTCAATCAGGTTATTTGTCTGTTGATTTAAGTAGCAATTCTTATTATTGAAGAATTCATCAAAGAAAGAGATATTCAGGAATTTCCTTTTTAGGTGTTTTGCAACTAAAGTATTCTGGATTTTTTTTTTTATAATATGCTACAATTAAATAAAATTTTATACATTAAGATTCTAATTTTCATAAGGGAGATATTTAAATTGTGGATTTATTAGCCAATATTGTTCTATTTTTAAAATTACTGTCAAACTACATATGTCTGGTAACTCCCTTTGAAGTAAATGAGTAACATTTATTTTCAATAAAGCTTTCATTTTAACTAGGCACATTAGATATCATTAGGACAAATTCATTATAAATTATACTTCAGATTTCACGGAGAGTTATTTACCCAGCCCTTTTTTATATTTGAAAGTTAACTAAGATAATATTAGTTTTAGTAAATGCCCTGCAGTTACCCAGATTTTAATATGAAATTATTTTCTTTGTTTTCTATTATACTCACAAGGTACAAATACAAAACCTAGGTTTATTTCACAACTATTAAATTAAGTTCCATATTTATTTTCATTGTGATGATATATGTAAATGTAATTTAAGATGATGCATTACAAAATACTATTTTGAATGTAACTAATTACTTTAAAAGTTACATGAATTCTAAATTATTGCCCAATTATAAGTGAGTCTAATGCTGGTTTATATGATCCATCTTTAAAAAGTGATTTCTGCTTAATGCGCCACTTTCAGCTTCACGTGTTCTTGTTGCAGTGCCTACATTTGGTACTTGGGGTAAATTCGTGGGACAGCTCACGACTTCTGCTGTCCCTCTGCAGGGCTCTGGGGACCGAGAGGAGCCACTGTCACTACCCTGCCGTGGCACGGAGGGTGCTCCTGGTGCTCCAGCACCCAGCTGCGCTGTTCCCCCGGCCAGCACAAGGCTGATTTGTACACCAGAGACGCTGGGCAAAGCCCGAGCAAAGAGAAGCAGAGAGGAAGGAACCGCATCCTCTCCGCAGCCCCAGCATCACCCGGGCAGGCAGGAGCCACCTCCCGCAGGGCACAGGCGGGCTTTGCTGCCCTCGCCGCAGCCCCCCGGTCCCGGGGAGAGGCACAGCCTCCCGGCAGGGAGAAGGGCGGCAGGGATCCAGAGCCGCACGTGTCTCAAGCTAAGTCAGGGAAGGTATAGGTTGGAAAAGATTTTTCACTGAAAGAATAAGAAAGTACTGGAATGCTCTTCCCAGAGAGGTGGTAGAATCACCATCTTTTTTAAAAAAGGCTGGACATGGCACTTGGTGCCGTAGTCTAGGTGCTAGGGCATAGGCTGGACTCGATGATCTCAGAGGTCTCTTCCAACCTCATTATTCTGTGATTCTGTGATTCTATGTCTCTGCAGGGCAGAGCAGAGGGCTGCCAGCCCCGGCTCCACACCCTCCCTTCACCTTCTCTTTCCCTGCACCATAGGAATGTTTGCTGCCCATGCAGGAAACACTGGAGGAAGGGGGCAAGAGAGCATGGAAGGAGAAATCGCAGCCTCTGCATGGGCCACAATGGGGTTCGAGTGGCTTGGCCACAATTTGGGTCCAAGGAGCTCAGCCCCCATGTATAAAACAAGGAGGTGTAACTGAGAAGAAATTACCTGGATTTTTCTGTCAGAAAGATTTATGACTTTTTGGCCATAGAAATGCCAGGGAAGAATAATATCACTGAAGCAGGAATGACAGAATAGATGTGCAACCTGACCCTTATAATTAAATAAAGGAGGCAAATGGCAAATCTAATGAGGGAAGAAGTATGTATATGATCACTTTACCTGCTATCTTTAAATATTAAATGTTTGTTTTCTCTGATTACATTTAGATATTTTTCCTTTCCTGCCCACTCCAAATTAGAAATGAAAGAGGGACCAGTGTTCAGTTAAGAAAGGTAGCCAGAACTCCAGCTGTGCCTGCAGCTAGAAAAGCAGTAGACAAAAGAATTTTTGTGCTCTTAAGAACAGCAAAACAGCAAGAAGGACAAAATGACCTTTTCCCTTTGCCTGTTTTTTTCAGTCTTTGTTTCAAGTGGGCAAATCTCTTCAAAATGAATGTTCTCAAACAGTCACCAAACTCAGAAGATTTTTTTCTGTCCTCTGTAAACAGAAGAAAATATTTGGAAAAGCTCAATATGAAATGGTCGTCTGATTTTCAAAAGCTGTCAGCAGCCACAGTTTCTGAGGTCTGCATGTGTTTAGCTATTCAGACCTCACTCAGCTTTGTTAGCATAGTCATTACATTAAAAAAATTCATGAATTAATACATTTAAAGGGTTAAATTCTAGAAATAAGGTGGGAAGACATAACCAAAGCTTTGTTGATTAACATTTTTTCTTCTGTTTCCATTAATACTGCAGAATTTCTTATCCATCCTTAACTTGGCCAATTTGAATAAATCTTCCCACAAAGAATTAAGAATAACTGGTATATGACTGGACAGAAAATTAAAAAACAATGAGCAAGTTTCTATGTGAAACAGAAGACAGAACTTCCTATTGTTATGTCACTCACCCTCACCCATGCTTTTTAGCCCTAGAAATTTTTCACTGTAAGAAGCTCATGTTATGAATTTTGGCTGCAAACTTCTTTTGGGACTTCTACACTTCTGCTTCTGCTGGGACTTGCCAGATGAAACAGAATACAGAAAGCAGCCCTGAAATTACCTCCATGACAATGTAACATGTAGATTGATATCCACAACTGCAATGCAAAGTCTGGATGGTGTTACTTTCGTAAGTCCCAACAGAGCCTCTAAATACCATGCAAAAAATAGTTTTTATTTTCTCTTAGCCTAGTGCGATGGAAATAACTCTGTTTAAGTTCATCTTCTACACAAGCTCAAAAATTTTATTACTTCTCACAAGAAATGACAAGGTATTCAAACAACTCTTGATCACAATGTTTCACTTTTCCTTGCATCACTCTTATTTGGTACGAATAACCTTTCTATTAGCACTTTTGAAAAAACCAGGGTATTCTGTAACAGACTCTTATCCAAAGGCAGAGGATTCTCCTCTTAGTGCCCTGAGTAATCTCTGGAAAAACCCACAACTGATAGCTGACTCATTCACATATTGCTACCAACTCAGGTGCTCACTGCACGTCATCATGTGTGGGAATCAAAATTATCTCTGCTGAGAAAGTATTGGTGTGAGCCTAAGTCTATATACTATTTTCATTAAATCACTTTCATTGCTGTTTCACCACATCTGCTCGGGTGACTGTGGCCCACTTTCAACATTGCTGCTTCATATGACCTGGAATGGTGACAGTGGAAGCTCATCCTCCTAAAAAAGCTCTTTTATTGTTATAAAAATTCCCTCTGCTTATGAATTATTTAGTGTCTCAGACTTTTTAATGTTGATCTTTTTTTCTAAAGGAGATTTAAGAGGTACCCAAATGAAATAATTCAAAAAATAACAACTTGGCTAATCTAAAGTGCCAGGAAAACATTAACCTTGCTGTTACAAATTAACTTTATACACATTATAAAACACAACTATGAAAATAATGGGGAAAAAAAGTGTAAGATAAAGTAAAAGCAATACATAATTAATGCCATAATAAAAGAACAATATGATGGAAAACTGTAATGGAACTAAATACAGCACTGTGAAATGCAGCCCATAAATGTGCATAAAATATGTATAAAGGTGCAACTGCTCTCAGCCTGGTCGCACAAAGGAGGATTTCATGAAGTGACTAATGGTTCACTCGTTCCTACCTGTAGCCTAGAAAAGTACTGAGAGACAGGAATTTTATTTGTCACTTGAACCATTGGTATTGACTGAAGGGAGAGAAAAGCACCAGGGAAGTGGTAAGGAGAGGGTGGGGGGAGCGGGGCTGCTGAGGAAGCTGAAAAAGCACACGAGGTATTGCAGTCAGCAGTAGACAATTTTATTTCATCATCATTTATTCATACCATGGTAGCACCTAAGTACCATAATCAGGTTTCAATACCTTGTTGTGACAGGCTCTGGAAACATTTTGTTAAAGGTGGTGCTACCATTTAATGTGCACTTTGGTGCACTCTCAGTGCCATGCTAATTACTCTTCAGTGTACCAATCATCTACCACAAAACACAAGGCAAGTGTTATTTGGAATTGTTGCTCTTTGGTGCTTTAGGATAATATGTAAGAGTACTTAGGCATTTCTTGAGTAAATGACTTTTTAAATTATTTCCTAATGTCATAAAAACATTATGAGAAACAGTAAAAACTATGTTATTAATTATGGCCAGTATTCAGAATCACAGCTGCACTGTATCCGAAACACTGAGCACTGTTTTCCCAGACAAGGAAAGGACTTGGATACCCTTTCACATACTGAGCACGACACTGACAAAAGTTGAGTTTTACTCAACAAGGAGAATGAAAATTTCTGAGACTGATTGCTAAATATTCTGTGTTATGCTGGGCTTTACAGCATTCAAAAGATAATTCATGACCTCTTTAAGCTGCCTCCATCTTTCTTCTCTTTGTTTATTTGCTATTGGCAAGGACAGATATCTGACTTGACACAAAAAAAAATTGTTCTGCACATCTATTTGCCTAAATTACTTGAAGTCCTGATCTTAAATAATTTTGAAAATTAATAGCTGTAGTGGAGAGCAATTTCTGTTTTATAGAGCTCCTGTTCCAAGCTAAGACTATGCTTACTGAATCATATATAACTGTTTTCTACTTTAATCTATAGAAAATATTTATATTTGTCATAATTATAACATGACATATTCCCCACCAACTCAACATACAAGCTGTGTGTTAGATACCTTTGCTTAAGCCAGTGTATAAACAGAAACAGATTTTGTTTTAGGATGAATTACAGGAAAGGGGGCACTTGAAAAAAATATGTGGGCAGAAAAGCTTTCTTGAGCACTAGAAAAATAAAGTCTCATCATTAAAGAGGAGATCATTCCCTTCCCATTACTTTACAAATACATTACAACACCATGAAAAAAAAAAGGAGTAACAAAAAAAAGACTCTAGAAAACAATACAATAAAAAAAGAAAACCTGGTTTGACTAGGATAATTTCTGCTTGTCAGATCACTATGATTATTTGAAATGGTAAACAAAAGAATGGATAAAGAAGCAGAAATGAATATGATATGACTTTTGAAAGCTTTTGATAAAGTTCATCACAAGAGACTATTAAGGAAATTTAGTAACCACATGGTAAGAGGTAAATTCTTGTCAGTGATTAAGTGCTGGCTAATAGGAAGGAAGCAAGGGGTAGGAATAAATAGCCCATTCTCAGTGTAGGAAAGATTAATAGTGGGATACTCTAGGGAACAGCAACAAGGCTAATATTGTTTAATATATTTAATTATGATGAGAAATGGGTCAAAATGCCCCTACAGATCTGAATCTTTCTGAACACACAGAAGGTTTGAAATCAGGATCTGGAACTCAATAGTTGTAGCATAGAGTCCTTTAAACCAAGTGGTCAGAAGAAAAATGGGAGAAATGTCACAGAAACAGAAACTCAAGGCACCTGGTCCAGAAAATCCACCAGTATGTGAAATACACTACCCAAAAAGTCTGTATTTCAGCAGTGGCTGATAGTTTTAGATATATGAAGTAAATCCCTTTAATCATTCAGGATGATATTCACTAAAGATAAGCATTCAAAGAACTCTGTCTTCTTGCCCTAACCATTCTGTTGCACTTCAGGACTCTGTCAGGAGATGAAATGTCTCTGAAAAATTCCCTTCTCTGAAAATATAAGGATGTTGCTTCTTTCTTCAAAGGCATGTGTAAAATCCTAGTCCCCTCAGCAGAGGGGACAGATATCTTAAACTGTTTCTCCCTCTGTTTTTAGACCAACAATCCTTTCAGGCTCTTTTGTTCATTCATTTATTTATTTAGGGCAAACCTACAGGCATACAAGAGGGACAGTGTGTGGATTTGTTTGGTTTGGGATTTGGTAGGGAAAACACACTCTTGCTTTTCTCTGTCTTTTCACCAGTTTCTTTTATGTTCTTTTTATTTCTTTGCAGGCACAGACCTCAATAAAATATCCTCAGTTAAATCAGTGACAGCAGATACCATGTGCCTTTTTGGTTTTGGAAAAATGTAATTGAGAAAATTGTAATGTCTAATACAGCATAGCATAAGAAAATACCAGGATAACATACAAGAATTTAACAGTAAGTGAGTAAATCTTTCAACCCTATATTTTAAATGAAGTCTAAGTCATGAAAGTCAAGGGACCAAATTCAGTGGTCTTAATAGGCTCTCCAGCCATATGTTCTTGTTGCACTTACACATCTGACAGCAAATGTACTAATACTGTCTTCTCTGTCTCTGCAAATTTCTGTAATTTGAGTCTGAATCTTCTACAACAGTTTGAATTGCAGAGTATATAGAAGCAGTCTACTTTTGCACACTTTCTGGAGCAACAACAAGAAGCATATTCTATATTAGTTTGTTAAAAGTGGATCTTCTCTCTATTGATAATCTGAGATGAGATGCAAGATGTAGCACAGGTGAATATTGGCAATCAGTGAGTTGTATAACAGGTCTCACTTAGCATGGATTTATTGCAGAATCCTACCACTATATGCTGCATGCTGGAACATACTGTACCCTAATACATAATATTTTGGAGACGAATGAAAAGAATGAAGTGAATCTAATTCTTTTCAGCTCAAGAAAGCTCACTGACATTAAGAATTTAATTTGGCTGGCTGACTGGGAGGAATAAGGGAAAGCTGCAGGGCAGTACTGGGAAGTGTAATAAAGAAAGAAGAAAGTCCTCATCCCTGTACAGTGCACAGGGCTAAAGTTGAAGGGGCTGTGTGTTCCAGTACCTAAAAGCAGGAGAGAGTGGGAGCAGATTTCAGTAAGTGAAACTGCTATTCAGTTCTTTGCTTGTCTTTCTCAACTGATCTGAGAGGAAGATGATTAAGAAAAAACAGGACTTGTATCCATAGCTGTGGAGATCTATCCAGAAAAGCTACTGAAAATAGTTGCTTAAGTATTTGCTTAAGCATTTTAGTTTTTAATAGAGTATTCTATATAATAAAAGAACCCTTCCCAGTTTAGCAATGCAAGTGAAATTTGCAGAGAATTTTGATGTTCTAGAGAGATCAGTGAGTGTATATACTGTGAGCACATTTACATGCACTCAAGTGCACTGATAGGTAAAGGGAAGCTTTCTACTTATATATTCTAAAAGAAACAAGGAAGAGCAATAAGAGCAACAAAATCTGCAATGCTCCCTCTTTAGATTTTAGGAGTGATGTCCTACAGAAGCAATTAAAAAGAGAATGTTAATCAACACACAACCAATTAAATCTGACAAGTGAAGAAATAAAACATTTCTGAAAGAGATCCTGTTCAACACTGTGTTTGTGCATTCATGGAAAATTAAGTGTAAGGAGACATCACAACCATGCAATTATTACAATAGTCTTTAGGACCAAGCTTCTTGCTTGATTACAAAATCCCTGTGCATAACGAGTTTTCTTGTTCAGAAAATCAACCACATACATATTTCAGAGAAAAAACTACTTGCTTGGAGGTGGAAAATAAGTTTTTATTTTTTTTTATAAACTCCTGTTACCTATACAGGAACAAAACAGACAAGAGCATTTGGGATGGCATTTGTTCTTTGTATTTGTCTCCTTCCTTCATAGGCCATTGAAAGAAGATTATTTGAAACTCCTGCAAACACTTGCCCTGCTGCATCAAACCTCTTCTAGCTGCCAAAAGCAGAAAGGCTGTCATGCTAGAGAATATTCATGCTTGTGAATACTGAAACTGTGCACCTGCATGGCACAACATTCCTCTGGAGCTAGTAGAGTTAATTGTTCCCTGTGTTTCAGCTCATTTGGCACACCACACTGCCATGTTCAGCTGGGGTGTTCACATCTAACATTGTTCTGTGCCATGGAGATATATTACTATCAATGCCCTTAACTGAGATAAAGAGGGAGGAAAAGATGCACTGTATATACAGTCTACCTATTAACAAAATATTTTCATTTGTTTGGCACAATCCCAAGAAAAATACAGCTCTTCATTCTTGTTTTGACACATGCTAGAACTTAATTCAGACCGAATTAAATTGGTAATTTAAATCACTTTGCTAATTTTTGCATTTGAGTAGGAAGACTATGTTACACCATAAACAAAAGAGCTACTTTACTTCAAAAGTATATTACAATTACTCATAATGGCTCCCCATTTTATGAAATGAAAGACAAAGCACTAAGCTTTGTGTGTCATCATAGTTAAGTCTGCTGGGAAATGACATACAAGCTTTCAACACCTTAGGAGAAATTAATTACATAAAATCTAACAGAACAAATGGTCAAGCATAAGGAGTAGCATCACTCGTATTGATGAGCTGCTGTATAGCAAAATTCTCCCATTACCTCTTTGTTCAGCTAACTATGGTATGTAATTTTAACAAGCTCTCTTTAATGTCATCATTGCATGTTGAGCTGCTTAAGGTCTTTTACTAATTGGAAGTCACTCCCATGGATCTCATGTAGGGATGACATCACTTTTAAGTGAAGATGATTGATGTAAAGCAATGGACTCATGCTGTTTTTCTAAATTTCTGATATTTCTGTCGATTTTAAATTGCTACTTAGATCAATTGATGCTTTCATCTATTATTAAGCATTTAATGGATTCTCTTCTGTCTGTTGATTATACTTGAGGTGAAATGCAGGAGGTTTTCAGGAGAAGATTTGTTACTCAAAAGCTCTCCATCATTAGCGATTTGCTAGTGAAAACTTCCCAGTTTTCAGCATTTAGTTCAGTGTTCTCTGTTTAGGTTTGAAAATCAGACATTTCTTAGAAAAAACTTCTTTCATGTTTACCACTCAGTTATCCTTTTAAACAAAAATTGCTGTTCCTACTTCTTTGGAAAATTTGCATTTGCTGAAAATCCTGTGGAAACAATAATCTGTAAGGGTTATCCTTTTCATGGGTCCATATCCACAGCAGTAAAAAATTAGAAACACAGTTTCTAAATTTTTGAGAAATTTAATTTTTTTATGACTTCTTAATGTACATCTTTAAATTGAATTTTAGCAAGCAAATGTTATGCCTTTACATGTACAGAAATACGTGCTTCCATTTATGATTACATGAAACAAGTTTTAAAAGGAAGGTTTTACAGAGTTTTGGTAGCTTTGCATCTGGTCCTTCTTGAGTCAAAAGGCAATTTTGATACATTTTGGATGCAGCTGTCATAGTTGCATTGCTTTATTAATCTACATTCAGGCTTACCATCAAAAGAACCAACTTGGACTGAACATGTTCCCTTTAAAGTCAAAAATAATCAGATTGCACTGCCCTGGGGAGCTGTTCCAGTGCCCAAACACCCTCTGGGTGCAGACTTCTCCTGATACCCAACCTAAACCTGCCCTGACTCGGCCTCAGGCCATTCCCTCGGTCCTGTCCCTGTCACTGAGCAGAGATCAGGGCCTGCTGCTCCTCTTCCCCTCACGAGGAGGTTGTGACTGCAGTGAGGTCTGCCCTCAGTCTGCTCCAGGCTGGACAGACCCAGTGCCCCCAGCTGCTCCTCACAGCTTCCCCTCAAGGCCCTTCACCATCTTTGGTCCTTCACCATCTCCTTCCACCATGACATTTAATATCATGTACCTTCTAGGATGATAAATGGGGGAGGGGAGGCTATAGAAACACACTTAAAACTTGATTTTAGTTTTTCATTGACTTCACCTTCTTTTCATTCTCATTTGCAAAAAGACATTACCAAAGAAACTTACCCAAAATGCAACCAACAACCCAAAAAAAAAGACCCCTCACACTGTAAGAAATCTGCCTGTGTCCACATCCAGTCTTTCTGAGAGACCAGCCACCAATACTCCTTAGTATTAAAAAAAAAAACCCCACTGAAGTAGTTTTGGGGGCCTGTATTTATCCAGCCCACTAAAAAGCCAGGTGATGAAGAAGAATACATCTTACAAGAAATGGGTGCTTCTAGGAGCCCTACAAACGTAATTTTGTACAGCTCTTGATGGCATGTACAGCTCTATAGATTCTTGTAAGCCAGGCAGAACCTCCTACAGCTTTTCCTGGAACAATGAGCTAAACAAATGTTATAAGGAAAAAAAAGCCTCAGAAAATTATTTTTTTTAGGGAAAAATGTAAATATAGCATTAATATCCCTCATATAATTTATTGCTACTTTTTATCTTTAGGATAACACAAGTCCATTTTGTTGTTCTACTTGATGGCACTTTTTCTCATGTATGGTTGAGCATAGAATAAAAAATAAGGCTCATAACTGTCAGCACATAAGTTACTGCCAATGCTGCCTTGGGGTCACATTAACTTATATACCTAATTTTTCTTTTTCATTTTTTTTTTTTTTTTTTAATTAATAGCTTTTCCTACATGTATACATTTAGCATTTTCTTGTTTAGCTGACATAGTATACTTTTGGGGTTTCCCCTGTGGGTGTCAGAGAAAAAGATTGATGAATTATAATTTGATGAAGGTAGTTATGGTAGCAAATAGTGAGAAATAGAATATTTGCAAAATGCCAGAGGTGAAGGAATAAGACACACATGATTAAAGTTGCTATGAAATCAAAGCTGTCAAAGCAACAATAGCAGTAAAAGAGAAATATTCAAGCAATGTTGGCTTCCCCAGAACATCCAGAGGTGCCATGAAGCACATTATTTAGGCAAGTCTGTTAGGAATACAGGGGGATTGGATTGTTTGTTTTTCTCACTGACTACCACAAACATGTTGAACCAGAAACATTGATTGCTCCACGAATTTTGTCCAGGACAACTGGGGATTGCAATTTCATAATAGAATTCACAGTGCAAACACTTACAGCCTATACAGGACTAACTAAAAGGAAAAAAGGTAAAGAACCTGGGGATCAGATCTGAGCAACATAGTGCAGCAGAAAAACCAGAGAGGAATAGGCTTAGCAAAGGACTGAAGTAAGCAGGATGTAAAGGCGATCTTTAATATAAAGTACTTTTCATCGTGGTTAAATACAAACAGTTGTCATATTGGTGTCTGAGTAATTTGTCCCTCAATTAAGTGAGGGCAAAGCAACCAGAAACCAACTTGTCTGTTAAGTATAATCTAGGAGCATTTTTTCAAAATATCTATACTTTTCTCTTTTGTAATATTGTTTCCAATTTTGTTAACAATTATAGATAGAAACCTCAATAGAAGCTTATTTTCACCTTTAAGGTCACGAATGATAGGGGATTTTGTCCAAAACACACTATTTTTTGAACTCAAAAAACCCTGCCAAAAACCTAAACGAAGCTCTACGTGTGAGGACAAAATCCTATAGGCAACTCCAAGACTGGGGAATCTCAGGAGATACATATGTTGCTACATGTCAGCCAGCATCCCTCAGGCAGAAGGTGGGTAGGCAATGGGGAGACAGTTCCTATAGAGGATAAACTCATGTTTTTCCTATTCTCTATCTGCTATGAATAACTATTGAGAAAGAGATGAAGTATATTTTATATATTGTCATCAGAAGAGTTCTAAAGGGAATAGCAAAAGAGGATAATGACTGCACAAAAAAGCAAAGAAAAATACTAGAAATTAAATTATTAAATACAAGTGTTAGAAAGAAAATCACAGTGAAAACTGCTTTACAGAGTTACTTAAAGGTGTTAGTGTGAAGCAGGGGCTACAGAAGAGTGAAAGAGACATGTTTTCAGAAAGAGAGCACAGAAGTTAAGGTGCTGAATACTTCTTCCCTGTTTTAGTTCAGGCAGCAGCTTTATCTGCTAGCCCAGGGAAGCAACATATTTCCCACATGGAAAATCTCAAAAGGTGGAGGACAAAGCTGTAGAGCAGTAATGATGAACGGAGTTGGTGCCTAGTGTCACACTTATTATTGTAAGTTCCATGCCTTATTGCTCCTTTGTGCCAGTCCAGAGCTCTGACAGCGCTAAAGCTAACTCTGTTGCCAGTGGTTTTCAAGAAGGCTGTGAGAAAACTGGCAACAAAATTTCAGCAGAACCAGATGAGATTTTATGTGACTCCAGCTTTTGTCATAAACCTGGAATTCAGACCAGGTTTGTCCAAAAATATTTTCAGTGACTCATACCAAATGTTCACCTTGCACTCCCTTTCCAGTGAAACACATAACATATGGACTTGTTTACACAGGGACTGAGGATTGGCTTTAGTTTGACTCAGAGATCCAAAAGCAAAAATAATAAGTGGTAAACCAGAGCAAGTACAAAACCTGCAGCTGCGTTCAGAACCATACTAAGAAAGGACTCATGCTAAGGAGGACAAAACAGAGATTTCCTCTTTGTCATTTTCCAAGAAATGACAAGCACTGGAGACACATTTAAATGTAGCTTTTACTGGTTTATTTTAACTTTTTCTCTCCATCTGACAGTGAAATAGAGGATGTCAGGTTTAGCCCTGGAACCACTGCCAGGTTAGTGGCTTACCTATTCTCCCCCAGTGAAGAAATTGCAGTGAGCCTTTTGTTTCCATAGTGATGGGATGTCATGGAGGTTGGAGGTTTCCCTGCTTCAAGGAAAGTTGGAATGCAATGGAGAAAACCCTTAGCTAATGACAGTGAAGGGCCTTCAGAGAATTATGAGATGCTAGAATGTCTCCAGGAGTGTCTTGCTTTAATGTTGACCTACATTAAAGCTGAGATTTCAAAGCTGTCCAGAAATACCTTATCCTAATGGGAGATTGGGCACCAAAGTCCTTAGGGCTCCTTTTTCAGTTTATCTGAACAGAAGAATAAAAGATGCCAAATATTAAGCTTTTCATGAAGACATATACATTCCATTAAGCAATTATATTTGGCTTTGTATTAAATGAAGTTTTTATGAACACAGCAAAGTTACATTCCTAAACACAATGTACTAGCACTTTTGATATATGCTAGACTATTTATGTCCCCATCTGTTCAAAAGACACTGTCTGATCCTTTATTCCTTCAGGTTCTTTATTGTGTCCTCATTATGTATCCCTGACAGTACTAGCTGAATGTGGACACTGAAATATTTCTCACACTTAATGCACTCCTCATGTTATCTGGTTTTTGCTTTCATTTTCTCTGAAGTCTTTAGCAGACATGATGGCCATCTCACTGAAATCAAGGCCTGAAACTAGAAAAAAAGCTTCCAAATCTATTTGAAAATAAGGAAGTTCTTATTGTTTATCTTTTTTGTTCAAGTTCATTGAAATGTTATTTACTAGAGCGCAGTAATTTTTATTTGTATATTAAAATTAAACTAACTTTAAAAAGGAAATACTAACATAAAACAAATTTAATTAGTCTTGATTCCATCCAGTCACCAAATCTGAGCTTCTAGTTTTGTTATGTAGACTCTAAGACCAGGCAGCACCTTAAAGGATTATCATCTATCTGAAACAGCAAACCTGCTAGGGTTGAGAGGGAACAGACAGAACTATGCAACACTCAGATCTTTGGAACTTATGAAGTTTACCTGATTTTATATTTATAAATCCAAAGCTCTTTCCAATTTACTGCAGACTAAGGATTTTGAGTAAAACAATGTATACAAGGCCTCCAGACACATTTGTGATAACCAAAAGCAAAGCTACAGACTCTTAAGAACAGTCTCTTGATTTTTTACTTATTCAAATCCAACATCACAGGGCAAGAGCTGAAATAACAAGGATCTCAAGTGAGACACCAGAAAATGCCCAGCAATCCAATTCTGCAAACATATTAATCATCTGTATGAAAGCTTGAAAAATATTATTCTAGAATCCACCACACACAGAGACACTGAGTGCCTATGCTTGCTATCCACAAATTCTCTCCTGTGTTTTACAAACGGTATTATCTATAAGAGCCAAAGAGATTTCTTATAAGAAAAAAAGTAGTATATGCCCTTAGATATTTGCAGACACTTCTATCTCAAAAAAATACCATAGCAGAAAGATACATTATCTGTGAAGGAATCATGCTACAAAATAGTAGTTCCTGCCACCATAAAATTACAACATCCATTCTCTACAGAAACAACAGGGATACTTCAAAACTAAGAGTGTAAGTTATGCTCTGTATTAGAGAAAGTGTGTAAAATTGAAAAGCAACCCCACAATTCTAATGGAACATAGCATTTTAAATGTGACAAAAAAGTCACTTCAAAGACCCAAATCTTATTTTGAATACTTATTCTGCAAAAGCAGGGGATGAATTTTAAAGTGGGATTTAATGTTTCTGCTATAAAACACAATTTTCTCAATTACTGAATGTTTACATGCACAAAGAAATGTAACTTTGTAGTCTTTTCTGTACTAGAGATCCTATTAAATTCTAATATCTGTTTTATCTTTCCAAGCAGAATCTTTTTGCTGTTCAAAGGGAGTAATCTCAGGACAAAAACTCTCCAAATGGAAATGAATGCAAACTGTGCATGACACTGGTTTCTACAAAACGGACCAGTTTTTCAATATCTTCAGGTCACTGTAGGTCTGATATGATATTGTATGAAATTCCACCTGAAATAACAGGCTTTGGAATATATTTATAGTGTTATTTCTGTAGTTCTTAGTACTTCTGCAGTACCGAGGCTGTTCTTAGACAAAAAAGAGATCACAGCAGGAAAGAAATTACCTTCCTTCTACCAACTCACCTTCACCAGAAGCTCTTTACTAAAGAAAGACAGTCCAAGAATTTTACTCTAGTTTTATCTACCCCTAGTTAGATCTAAAATTGTTCCTGCCTAGAAGCTGGAATGCAGTAACGATTATAACCTAGATCTAAAACTGAAAACCTGTTTTTTATATTTTAAGAGAAAACTTTGGGGGTTTTCCTCAGGCATTCTACTTTTGCTTTCATACATGCATTTAAGAATGTCTGTGCAAGGAATACAAGTGCTCCTTTTGCAGGGGATACATAATCCTTGCATGTAGCCTTTTTAAAGATCACACAGTAAAGAGAACACAGATGATTATTCCCTATAAATAAACATTCATAACTATTCTTAAAATGAGTAAGGAAATAAATTTTACTCTATTTTCCACTAAATATTTTTGTATTATTGCACTTCCTGGATCTAATCAGGGCTGGAAGTAGATTTGGGGGATACAGGAAAGAAGCCAAAGAAGGGAGTTAAGTCCAGTCAGAAATGTAAAGTGCCAGAGTCTAAAACCCAAGCTAATTCTGAGAAGATGGTGAATGTAACCCAGTAAAGTTCTGAGATGAGTGACCCACTGACAACTGTAACACCTCGAGGTTTGGTTGCAGCTACTGAGGTTTGTAATGAGGGCAGGGAGAATCCCCCAGATGAAAAAGCATTCTTGCATTCTGCTTTGATTACAGTGAAATTCTCCCAGCACATGAAAAATGCTTTCCCCAACATGCAAACAGGATCTGTGTTCCACTTGCACAAGGAAGGAAAGTCCCAGCCACCCGCCTTTCCAGATCCAAGGCGACAGGAGCACTCTGGGGAGCTCACTCTGGAGCTCTTTCTTTCCTAGAGAAGCAGAACACTTTGTGCCTTTCTCCTAAACAGCATGTTTGACCACAAGTTAATTTTGCTGGATTGATGACAGCACCACATAGATTAAACATGGAAACTCTCACAGCATTGATTCACATTAACTCTCTAAGAACTCATGCACAGGGTACAAAGGGTGTCTTTGTGGAAAATGACAAAACAAATTATACGAAAGGGACCATGCTATGGGCAAATTTATTGGTATTTCTACAGTGGAGAAGGAGCAAAAAGGCAGCTCATCAAAGGTTAAAAATTTATTATTGCTATTACAGTTTGTCCTCAAACTAAGACTAAGTTTTTACAACACAAGGAGACACAGATTATTTGTGGTTTGGCAGCTGAACTGAAAGAGAAAATATTTACTCAAAAATAGTTCAGAGCAAACAAAACTTAAAGTGATTAGAACTCTTGTTACTGAAATGAAAAAAAAAAATCAAAAAACTCTCTTTTTCATGTCTGTAAAATTGCAAAGGAAATGAGAGATTCTCATAATACAAGACAACCTCTTTTTAATAAACAGATCAGTTGATAACAACTTGCACCTGGCACATGGAAAATATGGTGTGAACATCTACCTTCAGCTGAAGAGATCTGAACCCACGTTTCTAAAGCACATGTCCTAACCAACAGGGTAGAGGGGAATACTTGCCCTTAGATTCTCAGTGTAAACAACAAACAGAAATTTTATATATTACTTCTAAGATATGAGAAAGAGACGACCTTCCAAATGCACTTTTATTTCCATTTTGACTTTCAAAATCCACTTTTATTTCAATTACTCAGATACTCATTTCAGAGCTAGGTATATTGGTTTGTATAATCACATACAGTACTGAAGCAGAAAAATATTAGGTTTCAGCCAGCCTTGTAGCTTAGTAACTGATAAAAAACAGGCATTTCAAGTTGCATCTTTACTTTGTAAAGAATATTTAGTGATTAAGACAACAAAAGAATAAGAACGGTCTCCTGAAGTGCCACAGTAATGGCACTCAGCTGTGCAACCAAAGGTACTTCATCCTGCCCCTGATCATTTCAATGTTCCACTATTTCAGGTAAGGATAAAATAGTTTCAATATCAGAGTGGGGTTAGTGTGCATCTTAAACATCACAGCACCTTCTGTGAGTTTTATGCCCACACACAGGTGTGTGTGTGTGCATGCATATGTAATATATATGCATATTTACATATATACACATAAATAAGAACTGACCTTTGATTTTCCCCACCTTCAGAAATATGTACTTCTGGACCATTCAGTGAAAAGGCAACACAATATAATAACTAATTTTTAAAAATCCTCACAGATAATTTTATATTTTTATAATTTCAAGCAGATGTTACACAACAGTGAATGCTTGAAATTCTCCACTTTTCCAAGGAAAGCTAGGGAGGAGTCAGATGAAGCTGATCCAACCCTTCACTGATTGTTATGATTGGCTTCCTAGCCCTTTGAACCTTGGAGCAGCAAAACCAGGCTGTAATACAGACCAGAACCTGGCTCAAAGCCTTTGTGTTTTCAGCAGCAGAAAATACAGTTTTCAATAAGCACGATGAACTTCATAGGCCTGACAGATCTTGAAAGTTTGGTCCAAGCAGTTTAATGTAAAGCCATACCTTTCTGTACAGTGTCTAGATTCATATAACAGGTCTTTACAGAAATTTAAGTGTTGACAGATAAGATAGAATGCTTTCATGTATTTAATGTCTCTCCTGCCCTGCTAAATGAGAATTATAGTGCCACAGTTTGATGTGCTTGTAAAGAAAACTACCTTATCAAAAATTTAAAATCTGCTTTATTTTTAAAAATGCAGGAAGAAATGTTAAATAAACATAAACCTGTGTTATGTAAAGTATTCAAAGTTATAACAGTCTCTGTGGTTTTTTTCCTCTTTGCTCTCAACATTTATAACTGAAGTTGTTTGAAATGCAATTAGTGAGAAAACTTTGAAAGGAAACCTTGACAATTCTTTTCAATAAAAATATTTATTTTTACTTCACTGGTCTGAGAATGTCATGATTTTTCCTTTGGGGCTCAGAACTTCACTATAATGCCTTGATAGATCATAACCGTTAGGTTATTATAAAATGCTGGCAGATGAACTGTGATTTGTGAAAGCTCCATATGAATTTTCCTTTTAATTTCTGTTAGCATTTGACAGAGCTTCATGACTTTAGAACCACAAAGTTCATTGAAATTCAGCAGTAGTTGAGCACCTTGCATACATTTCTCATTTACAGATAACACTTGTACATCTCCTGACACAAAGATTCAAAATTAATCTCGTCAAAAGCTGGAAGAAATACACAGTGTTTTATTTCACAATAAAACTCAATGCATCAAAGGGCCTCTGTGTTGGTAAATTGCTCCAGTTGGGCATAGGGAGGATTTTTAATTGGTTTGCATCTTTCCTGTTCTGACATTGTTATATCAAACACATCAAAAAGTAAATAAATGACTGAGGTTGCCCCTAAGGTGGCATGTCAGCAGCAGTGTTCCTCAAAATTATTACCAAAATCATGAATGGCTCATACAGACTAACAGCTTCTGGAATTTTTCGATTATTTGTGTAATAAAGTAGGAACAAGCTTTGTGAGTTGTGAATCAATATTTAATGAAGTCTAGCTTTCATAACTGACATCTTTACTTATTAACATAATCAGCTATTTGAAGAAAAATATACTAAGATACTAAAATAAGAAGCAATAAATAACTATACAATAAATATAGCAATAGTAATATAATCATGCTGGTTTTCTCAAATTTCATGTATTAGTCCTACTTTACTGACTAGGGTGAAATATTACTCAAAACTGCTTCTGTATCCATGGTTGGAGTGATGGAGTGGTAGCCTGTGTAGAAATTATGAGCAGTTTTAAGAACTGCTTCATATCAGGACACTTCTTCAGAGGTTCCTCAGAGGGAAAGAAACACATCAGGGCGAAGAACACTAGCCAACAACAAATCAGCTGTGGAAGCTGGAAATCAAACAGGTGAAGCTTGGAAATTTACAGAACCTCTCTTGACAATCGACAATACAGAGTGGATAATCCAGATGTCTTTCTGAGTATTCTTTCAGCTCTTAAAAGACCATTTCCATATTCTTGTTCAAGAGTGACTGCAGAAGTTATGACTGCTCTGTTTTACTTCAGAAAATAGCCCGAGGTGTAACTCATCAGTTATTTCTTTGAGAAGTCCTTGAGATACTTCTTGAGGAATAAGAGCATAAGAAAATGCCTAATAAGATTCAAATTTTCTTCATCTCATGGACACTATCGACCCTAAAATAGCACTGATATTAGCAGAATATGCAGACTAATGACAAGTTTATAATTTCATATAATAGTTGTATCATCTTTAGTACTTTATTTCTAGTTAATTATCACCTGAACAGAACTGAAAGTGAGAACACCATTTTCACCTTTCTAGGTGGGATGAAGCTAATCCAACTCCATAACCTGCTTCACATTTGAAAATATCAGACAGCTGGTAGTCAGATCACAGCAGAAGGTATTTAGTGGAAACAACTGTCAGATTTGATTTATTTAGCATTATTCAGATTTACAACCAAGGCTTTTAACTGATGTGTGAATTCTACAGAGACATTTAAATGCCTTTTTATTATTTTGATTGTTTGTTATAAAATTTTCTCTTTAACAAATTTACAGAAGTGCATTATCTTTTATCATCATGACCAGGGTCCTTTAGGTTTTGTTGAGATGTATGTGACTTGGGTTCTATGTTTATTTAAACTGCAGAGATACGAGACATTCTTTCCACACCCCACACATTTACTAAGGACTTCCAGCACACTTCTAATGTTTTCATTCCATCTGCACAAATATTCAATAAGACAGCAGGTAGCTATATTTATTCTGGTGATGAATCTACAGGGTCATTCAAGCACTGAATGTGGATTTTCAAGTGCCAGAAGTGTGAATCCCTTTTCTTTCCCTAGAGTAATAATTTTATTGACTACTTCCATATAGGCAAGTATCTTTCCCTGGGACAGGAGTGGCTGGGGCTGGGAGTGGCAGCCACTGGCCTGGTTTGGGAGAGGCCATGTGGCCAGGACTGTGCGGCCAAGATTGATGAGGCTGGAGCAGGCTGCATGGCTGAGCTATCTTGGCAATGGACTTTGTTTGCTTAGCCACTTTTAGCCAGACATGTTGTGGATAGGAGGACAAAAGCAGCAGCAGCAGTTTTATTTCTTCCTGTCAGTGCACCCATGAAGGAAAAGCATGGGGTGACACTGGCAGCCAGTGCGGCTTGCGCAGGGCTGACAGGGACCATGTGATTGGCAGCAAAAGACACAGAAATTCCTCAACTGCAGGATGAGATCAACATTTCAAGGCCTCTGAACTCTATAAAAACTGTTTCAATTGGTAAAGCTTGAGAACACCAATTTTCTCCCGAATCAGGAAAAGGAAAGGCTAATGACACGTAGAGAAAACTGAGAGACTAAGGTCAGTAAAGAAGGACTGAAATTCTAGATGGGAGAGGATTGAGGAGATGCCTTAGTCTTGGGCTGAAATTCATTTGTAAGGCTATAGCGAAGATATATTTGATATACCAGACTTTGCTTTTTCCCTGTAATTCATGGAATGCACGGGGGGTGGGGGGGGGGGTGT